>NC_132996.1:73229558-73539264 GCF_048564905.1 Vicugna pacos | reverse complement strand
CTGTCTCCCCAAGTGTGGTGGGCGGGCTCACCTGGCGGGGTGAGTGGAAGGGGGCCCCGTGGGGGACCGTGGGCGAGAGATGCCCTTGACCGGGGCCAGCCCTGTGTGTCCCGCACACTGCCTGTCAGCTCCTTCGGGGCCTCTGGGTGGACTTGATGGCAGTTGTGAGGGCAGAGGAGGCCCACAGAGACCATCTGCACGGTCACAGGAATCGGGGGCAATGGTCCCTCTCCAAACAGGGGTCTCTCCTGCCAGCGCAGGTCCCCCTGCCGGGCTTCTGGCCACCCAGAAGGCGAGCCCCAGCCTCAGGCCTTCCCAGCTTCACTTCCCCATGGCTGGTGGCTGTGAGAAGCAGACCCTCAGCCCAAAGCTTGAGGCAGGGGCGTCATATTTGCATTTTCAGGCGAAGGCGGCCACCCCGGGCTGTGAAAAGCTCCCTGTGCCGACATGCTCACCAGGGTGGCCTCGAGCCGGAGGTGCCATTTTCCCAGCTTGGCCAAGGCTGAGGTGGACAAAGAAGCCTCTTCCCACTCATGCCCCGTCCAGCCAGACACCTCGCTGAAGGGCAGGCATGCCCAGGCGCACACAGACACAGACACAGTCCATGAGATCACGCAGACCCACAGGGGCACACGCACACACATAGACACACTCACGTGGCGTGCACACTCAGGCACACACGTGTCTGCCTGCACACGTGCACACAAGCATGCTCGGCCCCGAGCTTCGGCCGGCAGGGAGCGAGACCCCCTCGGGGCCGCCGCGTTCCATTTGCACACTTAATCCAGAAACTGTCAGCACGGGAAGCCTGGACGGGAACAAAATGTCAAATGTGTGCTGAGAGGCGCAGCTTGCCCCCTTTCCTGGCGGGCCATGATCTGGTCAGCTTCCGAGCACGACGAGCTGAGAATAATTTGTGCATTCAGAACAGGGTTCGGTGGGGAGACCTGGGGGAGGGCCGGCGTCTTTATTTCATTTTCAGTTTCTTGAGTGGGCCTGTGTCTCTTCTCCCCAGCTGCTGTCTGAGTCAGCCTGGGAGGCTCAGGGATGGTGCCACTGTCCTCGGCGGTGGGGACCCGGCTGGGGTCTGCGTGTATTCGCTTCTCAGCGTGGCCAAACCTGCGAGGTCCTTGGACCTGGCGATCACTGCGAACGCCTGAACTTGACCGCAAACCCCAGTGACCTAGTCATTTTTAGGGTGCTGGTGAGCGTGGCTCAGCCCCCTGTCAGGGTCCCCTCATTTTCCCTAGACACCGCCCTTCTCACTCAAGGGCTCTGTCCTCACCTCGGGTGCAGGTGGTTTTGTTTTAAATGAGGACACCTGTTTGACCGCTTAGTGGCTCTGGGACCCTGGGGAAGCACCCCATCGTTCTGGGGAGCTTGTGAGGATTTCTGGCTCCTCCCTGGTGTTCAGGTTCCATCCCTGGTTCCCGTGCAGATGGGCAGAAGGAGGGGGTACTTGGGGGCAGCTGGCAGCCTCTGGAAGCCTCTGTAACCCATCTTGAGAAAGGGTGGCAGCAGGCAGCCGGCCTGGGGCCTCCAGGGTTCCATGCCCGTCTGGTTTCGGGAAGCCTGCCTTTGGCGGTGGCCCTCCCAGGCCTGTGGGGCCCAGGTGTGCACAGGGAGACTCCTCGGCCTCACCAGAGAGAATCCAGGTGGTGGTGGTGGCCCCAAAGACAGCTGGGTGGACCCACACACAGCACCGCTCTCCCCGGACCTCAGCGTGAAACTGGTGTGGTCAGTGACTCGGGGCCTGGGGCTGTGGGAGGGGCACATACTGCGAGCCTCGAGGGCCAACGGGACAGTGGTGGGCTGCTGCCTCCTCCTCCTGGTAGGTGTCAAGTGAGTGTCGAGGCGGGGCTGCTGGGCAGGTAAGCGGGAGGGCTGTCAGTAGCTGGGAGCCAGCGACCTGGACGCAGGATTTGTTTGCAGCACCTGGGTGTTCTTGTACCTGAAATCCAAGGGGGAGAACAGACAGACAGACGCAAGTTTGCCGCGGCAGCACGTGGACCTGGACCAAGAAAGGTGCGGTGGCCTCTGGTCTATGCACTCTGTCCGCTTAAGCCAAAACCAGCTTTACTGGGGCACGTTCAATGCGTGGAGACCGCCACATTTAAAACATTCAGTTGGATCAATCTTGACATGTGTAGACACCAGGGGACCACCGCCAGTGTCAGAAGAGCAGAGGTGTCCTCATGACCCTTGGGATCCCCCCCCCACACAACTCAGGAGGTAGCCACTGATCTGCCCGACGGCGGAGACTGATCTGCACTTTCTGGCGTCCTCGGTCAATGGACTCACACAAGAGTGCTCCTTCTGTCGGGCACCGTGCCCTCGGCATCGCTGTTCTGAGGCTCGCCCAGGCGGTGGCGTGCACCGGCAGACCATTCCTTTTGCTGCTGGCTGGTATTCCTCTGTGTGGACGGCGTGCAGTCTGTTCACACGGTGGTGGGCACTTGGGTCATTTCCAGTTCTGAGCTGTTGTAAATACGTTGGCATTCAAGCCTTTGCAAAGACCTGCACGTCTTTTTTCTTGGTAAATACCTGGGGACAGAGTGACGGGTAACATGGTCGGTGTTGGTTTGCCCGTGTAAGAAACCGATGAACCATTTTCCCAGGTGGCTGTGCACTTCCCAGCCCCACGGCCGCGTGAAGTTCCAGTTCCTCCACTTCCTCACTCGCGTGCGGTCATCCTGGTCTCTTCCATTTTGGCCAGTCTGATAGGTGGGTAGTGGTACCCCACTGGGTTCTGACTCTCGTTTTCAGATGACTAATGGTGTGGGGGTCTTTTCGTATGGTTGATTGGCCTCCATATAACTTCTTTGGCGAAGCATTTTTCAGATCTTTTCCCCATTTAAAAGCTGAGCTGCTTGCCTTGTGAGAGGCTTGTAAAAGTTCATTATGTATTCTAGACACATGGATATGTTTTGCAGATATTGCCCCCCGTCTATGGCTTTCCTTCTCACTTATTTAACAGTGTCTTTTAAGGACTAAAAGATCACAATTCTAATAACGTCAAATTTATTGCTTTTTCACTTTTTATGCTTTTCATGCTTTTAATGGCATATTTAAGAAATATTTTACCGAACACGTGATTACGAAGATTTTCATCTGTGTTTTCTTCTGGTAGTTTTCGTTTTAGTGCCTACGTTTAGGTCCGTGAGTTAATTTTTGTACACCATGTAAATTACAGGCTGAAGATCTTAATTTTTTTATATGAGCGTCCAACTGTTCTGGTGCCATATGCTCAGAAGAGTGACCTTTACCCATTGAATCACCTTGGCACCCTTTTAAGTATGTAATTTAATAAAAATGTGGGCCTATTTTTGGTAACTGTATTCTGACCCGTCGGTCTGTTGGTCTGTCTTTGTGCTGACACCACACTGCCTTGGCTACTGTGGATTTGCAAAGAGTCCTAAACTGAGTTGAGGCAAATCCTCCAACCGTGTCCTTCTCTTTCAAGGTGTTCCAGTTATTCCAGGTCCTCTGCACTTCCTTATGAATTTTAGAAGCTTCTTGCCAATTTTTAGCCCGGTGGGGTTTTGAAATTTTATTGAACTCCAAGATCAGCGAGGGCAGAAACAACCTCTCAGCACTCCTGGATCTTCCCACCATGAAGACTGTATCTGTCTCCATGTATTTAGATCTTTAACACCTACCAGAGACGTTTGGTAGTTTTCGGTACAAGGTCTTATACCTCTTTTTTCAGACACCAAGTATCTCATATTTTTATGCTACTGTCGATGGTATTTCTGCGTTAATTTTGATTTCTGGTTGTTCATTGCTGGCATTTAGAGTTGTAATTAATTTTGGTGTATATATTTTATATCTCAGGCCTTTCTAACTCATTTCTAGTACTTTTTTTTATGGATTCTATTAATTTTTTTCTCACATTGACAACCATGTCTGCAAGTAAAGGCAGTTTCACCTCTTCCTTTCCAATCTGGATGCCTATCTTTTTTCCTGCCTGATTGCACTGGCTAGCACCTCCAGCACGATATTTAATAGAGGTAGGAGGAGTGAACATCCTTGCCATCTTCCCAGTTGTAGGAGAAATCCCTTTAGTCTTTCACTACCATGAAATTACTAGGCTCCTGGAGATGTCCTTTGTCAGATTGTGGAATTTTCCCTTCTAATACTAAGGGTTGTTTATTTTAGCATGAACGGTTGTTGAAGTTTTCTCAAGTGCTTTTTCTACACCTCTTGAGATAATCATGTTTTTGCCTTCTTTAGCCTCAGTATGCTGAATTGTATTGATTGAGTTTCAAAAGTGCTGCAACCAAGCTCGCATCTCTAGATACCCCTACTTGGTCACGCTCTCATACGCATTTATATATTGTTGGACTTAATTTGCCAAGATTTTGCTAAGAAGTTTTGCATCTAAGTTCATGAAGCATATTGACCATAGTTTTCTCGTGATGTTTTTGGTTTTGGTGTCAGAGTAACCCAGGCATGGTAGTGTGTGCTGGGCCGTGCTCTCTCTTCACTTGGGGAGAAGGGCTGTATGTAACTGGCCTTATTTCTTCCCTGCGTGTGTGCTGAAATTCATCAGTGAAGCCATCTAAGCCCAGATTTCTCTTTGTGAGAAGGTTGTTGACTAGCGTTTTAATGCATTTAACAATTACAGTTGGGTTTTGTGTTACTTTGTGAGCAGGCTTTGGTATATTGTGTGTTTGAAGGAATTTGTTCGTTTCACATATGATGTTAAATTTATTGGCACAAAGTTGCTCATAATATCTCACTATTACTTTCTTTGACATTTGTAGGATTGTAGTAGTGTCTCATCTCTCATTCCCATGTTGGTAATTAGTGCCTCTTTTAAAAAAAAAAAATCATCAGTCTGGCTGGTAGTTTTAGTGATTATGTTGATCCGAAAGAACCAACTTTTAACTTGAGGTTTCATTGGATTTTTTTTCTTTTTTGTTATTTCATTGATTTCTGCTCTGATTTTTATTGTTTTTTTCCTGCTTGCTTAGTTCTAATTCACTCTCCTTTTTCTGGCTTCTTAAGATAGAAGCTGAGGTCATTGATTAAAGATCTCTCTTCTTTTCTGATGTAGGCGTTTGGTGGCATTACATTTTTCTCTAGTGACTACTTTAGTCACATTTCACAGATTTTGATGTGTTGTTTTCATTCCATTTAACATATTTTCTAATTTCCTTTTTGATTTCTTCTCTGATTCATGGGTTATTTAGAAGTGTATCACTTTCCCAGCATTTGAGGGTTTTCAAGATACTTTTCTGTTGTTGATTTCTGCTTTAACTCATTTGTGGTAGAAGAAAACACTTAACATGATTTAATTCCTTTACAGTTTATTAAGGCTTGTTTCATGGCCCAGAATAAGACTTATCTTTGTAAATGTCCCACATGCACTTGACAGGAGTGTATCTTCTGCTGCTGTTGGGACGACTGTTCTGTAAATGTCAGTCCGATTGCTGTGGTTGGTGGTGTTCTCTAGTCTCCTGTATCCTTACTGATTTTTTTGTCTCCTTGTCTTCTCAGTTATTGAGAAGAAGGAATGAGTATCAAAATCTCTAACTATAATTGTGGATCCATCCTTTCGCTCTTCTGTTTCTAGTAGCTTTTGCTCAGGATATTTTGAAGCTTTGTTATTGGGTGCGTTAGTGTTTAGAACTGTTATGTCCTCTTGGTGAGCCGACCCATGGTCATTGTGCACTGGCCATCTTTAGCCTTGGGAATTTTCTTTGCTCTGAAATCTGCTTTGTCTAGCTTTCTATTCAGTAGTGTTAGCATAGTATATCTTTTTCATTTATTTTATTTTTAACCTATTTGTGCCTTTATATTTTAAATGTGTTTTTTTGTGTGAAGCACACAGTTGAGTTTCAATTTGTGAGTCAGATTAAAATTGTTTTCTTTTTTTTTTTTAAATAGTTTTCTTTTAAGGTTGAGTTAAGCTTACTTACGTGTATTGATATGCCGGGTGTTCTTGGTTTTGACTCTGTCATCTTTTATAGTTATGTGTGTTTTGTCACAGTTGCAGTGGTAGCTTCCCTGAAAGATGTGTACTCTTTAGTCTTTAAACATACGTTGGTATTTCAGGAGGCTTGTGCTTCCATTCTGAGGGTTACTTTTGTACTTACACCTTGAGCTTTCTGTAGTCTCTGTTTCCCACACACCCCTTCACCCGGCTCGCTGGTGTCTGTCTGTAGCCTGTGACTCCCGCCTGTAGCCTGTACCACGTACAGTGGGCTTATTCCGTTTTCCTCTTCGATAAGGTTCAGACCCCACAAACCCAGCATCAACATCTGAATACACAGAGGGCAAGAAGTGATGAGTGACATGGGAGGTGGGGGTCCTGGTGGCCTCACTGAGCAGGTGACTGTGTGACTCTGTGCAAAGGTGAAGGACTGAGCCCTGCATTTTGGGGGGAGATGTTCTTGGCAGAAGGGATGGTCCCACCAAGACCCAGAGCAAGTATGTGCCTGCTCCATGTTGGAGAGAGGAGGTCAGCCTGGCATGCAGGGTGTGGGGCGCTGCACACTGGGCTTTTCCTCTTGGGGGCCAGAGCTCAGCGTGGGGTGTCTCTGACCGTCGGAGGACAGGCTAAGGAGGGGCAGGCGGGCGGCAGCAGAGAGTGGGGAGGTGATGGAGAATGGCGGCTTGGACTGGAGGGTCCATGGACGTGTGATTTTATTTTGATGACATATGTCGTGTGAGCGCAGAAACACTGACAGGAAGCATTTACACCCCAAATGTGGTTCCTTCTGGGGGGAAGGATAGGAGAAAGCTCTTACTGATTCCGTAACAGGTTTTATTTCTCAACAACAAAAAAATCTGAACCAAATGTGGCAAAATGGAGAAAAACAAAGCAGGAAAGAGGTGGGAGCTTTTTCTTGTCATGCTATTTGCTATATTCTAAGGTCTGTTTTTAAAATTTCACGTGGAACAAAGACCTCTCTCTCCACAGCTGAGAAATTTCCGCAGCACTTACATGCCCTTTCTCAGCCTCGTGGGTGCAGCGGGGCACCCTGGTATCTGCGGGGGTCGTGGGAACGTGTCTGCAAGTGGCTCGTCCTGCCGGGACATCTGCAGAGTTTGCCGACCCCTTGGGGAAAGCATTTCTGCAGGAGGTTTAATCGGTGTGGGGGGGGGTTGGCTTGCTGCATCCCAGGGTCGCTGGCCGTGAGCAGGTGTGTGCGTGTGTGTGCACACGTCTGCAAGTTCATCGTGTGCTTGTGTGTGCGCGTTCCTCTGTGTGTGTCTGTCGCAGCCAGGCCCCGAGACAGCGGGCACGGGGACCCTCCGTCCGCCCCTGGCCCTGCACTGGGCCGTGAACGGGTGCAGGTAGAGGATGAGCTGGCTGGAAGGGAGCCGCAGGGTCTCTCACCCCCCAGCGCTGTCTTGTCACTGCCTTGCCCACCCCCACCTCGCCCTCTTTGGCATCCTGGTGCCCTCACCTGCTCAGCAGTTGGATGCTGGTGTTAGCTCTCAGATCTCAGTCTATATTCGGAGCCCCCGCACCTTGGGGGAAGGGGGCGTCTCAGCTGCCAGCTCCACGATGGAGGTGGTGGCCCACGAGGGCCCACAAGGGGCTTTGGAGGAGTGGGCTGGCACCACTCTGTCCCCCATCTAAGCTGCCCCAGGTGATGCCAGGGCTTCGCTTTCCAGCCCATTGCTGCCCGGCGTCCTGGCCGCGGCGGGTCCTGTTTCTGGAGGCCTCTGTGCCTGTTTGATGAGCAGTGCTCTTCCAGGAGCTGCTCCTGGGGGCCCGCTGTCAGCCCACTCGGCCCCAAGGCCGGCTCTCCCACCCCCAAGTCCCCAGGATGGGAACAAGTGGCGGTCTGTGTGCTGCAGCCGCTCCTCCAGCAGGCAGGCCGCCCAGGCTCCAGCGGGCCGGGCCTGGGGACTCCTGGCGGGCAGTGGGCGGGAGTGGCAGCGCGTGGCCGGCTCGGGGCGCAGGGAGGCTCCTCCTCAGGCCTGCTGGCCCTCCTACGCTATGGACCTGGGGGCCTCGGCCCCCTGCCCGCCAGCCCTGCCGTGTGATCTCTGTCTCCCTCTACGCTTGTTGAGGGGAGACCTCAGGGCCACTTGGTGGGTAGGATGCGGGGGAGGGGAAGGCGCCTCCTCAGAGCGGGAAGGTGGTCAGGCCTGGGGAGGGGCAGACTAGAGCCGGACGCGGAGTGTGCTGTTGCTGCCGCGCGGCCGGGCGACGGCGCAGACCTGGCGGTGAGCGTTTCCGCGCTGGGCCGGGGGGTGCGGGCAGCGGTCACAGGCCTCCCGCCGCACACGCCCCCGGCCCCCGACAGTGAGGAGAGCGCAGGACATGAGGGGGCGGGGCGTGTGCCCATAAAATATCCCCTTAAAATTAACGTTATAAAAGGAAGAGACTTTTTTGTAGCAGTTTTAGGCTTACGGGAGACCTGAGCAGGCAGCACAGAGTCCCCCCCGGCCCCCCGCCCCACGGCGGCCCCCGTCGCCAGCCTGGTGTGTCTGCCCAGGCGTTGGTTGTGATCACGCAGCACCGCCGACTCGTCACTATTAACTCAAGTCCGCAGCTCACATTAGGGGTCCCGCTTGGGTTGCTCTTTCTGTGCGTTTTGACAAATGTGCAGTGACGTGTATCACGGCGTCGCCCGGAGTGGCCTGGCTGCCCTGAAGAGCCTCTGGGCCCCTGCTGTTCTCCCTCCCTCCCCCGGAGCCCGGCCACCACTGCTCTTTTGCCGGCTCCAGAATCCACAAAAGCAGGCGGCTTGGCCATGGCGAAGCATGAGGCCCTGGCTCAGACCACAGTGCGGGGAGGGAGGCTCTGCGCGCGGCTCGAGGGGCGCCCTGCCTCCCTCCCACCGTGCGGGCTCGAGCCTGGCATGCGGGAATGCCCTGGGCTCCCAGGCACGTGTCCGCCAGCAGCGGGAGGGGGTCCAGATCGGGCTGGCCCTTGACTGAGAGTGTCCCTGGAGTGAGGCGTCCCGTGTCCCCCCAGGATGCATCTGGGCTTGGCGGCGTAGGGCTCAGAGCTCAGGCTCTCTGACCTGGGGCTCTGAGGACCTAGGCCACACATGCCTGTGACTGTCTAGGCGGGGGCTTCACTCTGTCCTGGGTCCGAGCTCTGCTGTCCCTTGTCCTTCATCCAGAGCGTGCCAGCCACGTGCCCCTCTCCCCAGGCTAGACGTCACCGGTGCCCACTATGTGTGGACAAGACAGACTCAAATGGCCAATCAGATCTGGTCCCTGCCTTGTTTACAACCTCCAGAAGCTTCCCACGCTGTGAAAGGACACCCCTACCCCTTGTGACCCACAAAGTCCCTTGAGGCGAGGTCTCTGCTCCGCTGGGCCAGCCCCACCTCATGACACAGCCTCCCCGAGGTCTAGCCTTCATGCATGTCCATCAGGCCAGAGCTTGAACGTCACCTCCTCAGGGAGGCCTGCCCTGTGCCGTGTCCCTCTGCCCTCCGCCGGGCCCCCTTGCCCTCCTAATGCACAGGTCCCCCCAGTCCTGGGGTCACTGTGCTGGGGCTTGCAGGGGAGGGTCCGTGATGTTGAGGTTGGGCCTTTCAGGCGGGGCCCCCTCGCCCTGGGGACCAGGGGCAGCAGTGTGGGTGGAGGAAGACAGCAGGCTCCGAGATCACAGGAGCAGGGCCACAGGGTCCCTGTGACCCTCTCCCAGTGTGTGCGGGGACGGGTGAGCTGGAACTCGCCTAACCAGGGCCTGGGGCACACTTCCCACGTGGCGACCCAGCCAACACATGAGCCTGGGTCCTCCGAAGGCAGATGGGCCACGGCCCGAGGGCACTCTGGGTGGGGGCCAGGTCAGGAGCTTCTGGAAGGAGCCTTCAAGGGCCCCCTCAGTCTTGGGATGGGCGACGGGGGACACTGGGCTCAGTGCAGGGCTGGGTTGCAAATGAGGTTGGGGTCCCAGGAGTGCGGTCTGGACGTCATCTGGGCTTCCGGCTTCATCGGCACCTATTTCCTGAGCATGCCCTGTGTGCTCGGCCTGGGGCCTGGGTGTGAAGCAGGGCGGAGAGAGCTACCCACAGGGGCCTCTCCGTGAGAGAGGGAGCCGGGCAGCGAGGTGGTCAGTGAGCCGTGCGGGGACAGCGAGGAGGGCAGTGGCCACGGGCAGTGGGGCGAGCCCTCCTGGGGAGGCGAGCAGGGGGCCAGTGGCACAAGTCCCTGTGCTGGGGGGCGTTTTGCACCTGGAGGCTCGGGGCTGTGGTCAGCGGGGGCAGGGGAGGCCGGGCCGAGCTCAGTAGACCTGTGAGGTCAGGCGTCGGCTCTGGACAGATGGGGGCCGTTCCTCACTTAGAGTGGATTTATGGAAACCCCCCAAAGCAGAGCTGTGATTTAGAGCATCTCTTTTACCGTGTGAACTGGTCTTCTTTTTTTTTTTTTTTCCAAATAACCCATTTACTTATTCATCTCTTGGGTTGGGTCCGTGATTTTTCTGATTTCTTCTCATTTTCAGTCTGGACTTCGGGCGGTGAGATTCGCCCTCCTTTGGTGCAGAGATCCCTGCGCCCTGGCAGATGTGGACGGTTGTGGGTCGTCCCCCGGCAGAGACGCAGAGCGTTCCCACCACCCCCGGCAGCCCCTTTGTGCCCTTGGCGGCCCACCCGCCCCCGCACCCCCAGCACCTGGTAATCACGGACGTTTCCTGTCCCCACAGTCCTGCCTTTTCCAGGACGTCATGGGAAAGGCATCCTGCATTCTGTAGCCTTTGTGTCTGGCTTCTTTCACTGAGCACAACACACTTGCGCCTCATCCATGTTGTGGCCTGTGTTCAGTAATTTGCTTCCTTCTAATTGGAAAGGATACAACGTACCACGGTTTGTTTATCTGTCCGCAGGCTGACGGACGTTGGAGCTGTTTCCAGTTTTCGGCTGATGATTAAAGCTGCCTGACTGCTGCCGTCAGGTTCTCTGCCTGGTCGTTCTGTCTCCATCGCTCTCGGGGAAGCCTCTGGGAGCTTGATCCTGGATGACGTGCCGCAGGCACGCTGACCTTTCTAAGAAACGGCAAGCTGTTTTCCGCAGTTTGCTCCGCCGCGCCTTCCTTCCCTCTGTGTCTGGCCGCGCCTGCTGACCTGCGACCTCGGCATGCGCGCCGCCCGGCCGAGCGTCCTCACCACTGCAGTGCGTGCGCGGCCCCGTCCCGTGGCTTCGGCTGCATTTCCCTGGTGCCCAGTGCCGCCGGGCACCTCTGCTGTGCTCATTTGCTGTTCCCACGTCTGCCTTTTGACCAAGTGTCTTCAGGGTTTGCCCATCCGCGTAACTGGGTCACGGGCCGCAGTAGTGAGTTGCAAGGGCTGTTGTGTGTGTTCCAGGTACGAGTCTAGGCATTAGATTTCAATGACCAGATCTGTGTTTTGCAAGTTTTCCCCCAGTCTGTGGCTTCCCTTTGTTTTTTCTTAGCAGCATCTTTCAGATGAACAGAGGTTTTAATTTTGATGAAGTCCAGCTTTTCGGGTTTTTCCCCCAAGGTTCACGTCTTTTGTGTTCTAAGAACTATTTGCCTAGTCCAAGGTTACAGAGAGTCTTCTCCGCTGTTTCCTGTAGAAATCTTGTAGCTTTACGTTTTCTGTTTAGATCTGTGATCCATTTCGAGTGTAATTTTACCGACGGTGACAGGTCTGGATGGAGGTTAAACCTTTCTTGCACGTGGTTGTCCAATTGTTCCCGCACCTTTTTTGCATCAAATTAGTTTGACACCTTTGATGAAAGTCAGCTGACCATCTGCGTGGTCTGTTTCTAGACTTTCTAATCTGTCCTGCCACTACCACACTGTCTTGATTAATGTGGCTTTATAGTAAGCCTTGAAATCAGGCTGTGTTAATCCCTCAGTTTTGTTCATTTTCAAAAGTATGTTGGCAATTCTAGTCCTTTGCATTTCCATGTAAATCTTAGAATCAGCTTGTTAATTTCTCCCCAGAAGTCCTGCTGGGATTTTGATTAGCACCGTGTTAAACAGATGAATTCGGGCGTCCAACACATGACGCTGTTTTCTGACCGTGAACATGATGTGTCTCTGTACTTATTTAGGTGATTTTAAGTATCGCTCATTAATGTTTTCTAGTTTTCAGGGCACAAATCTCGCACATAATTTGTGTGATTTGTTACTGAGTATCTCTTGTCTTTGAAGCTACTGAGATGGCATCGTTTTCCCAAGTTCACTTCCGGATCATTGTTTGCTAGTCTGTGGACTTTGTATCCTGTGGCTTTGCTAACATTATTAGTTCTGGAACCTTTTTTTTTTTTCTGGTTGACTCTTTAGACTTTCCTATAGAGATGATCACATTGTCCCATAGAAAGTCAGTTTTATTTTTTCCTTTTCAGTCCTGTTCTTTTTATTTCTTGTTCTTGCCTGATACCCTGGCTGGGACCTCCACAGCAAGACTCCATGGCGAGGAGAGAGCGGCCGTCCATGCCTCGTCCCTGACGTGAGGGGCACTCGTGGTCTCGCCGTCAGCACGGCGCTGGCCCCGGTGCTTCGCACATGCTCTTCAGCAGCCGAGGAAGCTCCTTCGCATCCTCGTACGCTGGGAATAAGGGTGGATGTTGGCCGTGGTTGTTGGATTTTGTCAGATGCTTTTTCTGCATCTATTGAGATAATTCTATGTGCTTTCTTTCTGACTTGCATTAACATGGTGAACTACACGGACTGGTTTTCAAATGCAACCAGCCGAATTCTCAACATAAAGCCCATCTGGTCACGATGCGTTTTGAAAGAGTGTGCCGCTGGATTTGACTTGCTAAACTGTTGTGTAGGTGTTTGCCTCTGTGCCCCGGGGGAGGTGTCTGTGGCTGGCTTGTAGCCTCGTTGCTTTTGGCCTCAGGTAAGGCCAGCCTTATAGAACGGGGTTGGCGAGTGTCTCTGCTTTCAGTTTAGGAAGAGTTGGCGCGTAATTGCTGTATTTCTCTGAGAGGGTTTGATCGGACATGCGACTCCATCGGGGCCTGGAGTCTTCTTTGTGGGAAAGCTTTTTCGTTAGAAATTCAGTGACTTTCATAGATCCAGGACTACTCACATTACCTACATCTTCTCAAGTGACATTCCGTAGCTCATGTCTGTGAAGGTGTTTGTCCCCAGGGAGCCAGTGCCCCAGCCCAGACTGGAGACCAGACCAGCTCGCGATGGATGTCACCCCCGGGTGGCTTATGGGCAGCGGGCTATGCAGCTGTCCGGAGGCAGGGGACCTACGCGGTGCCCTGAGAGGGGACACAGGCTGGTGGCCTTTGGCCCCAGAGCTGCTCCACGCTCCCTCCCAGCCCCCACAGCTGCCGGCTCCTCGGCGGCCAGGTGACAGGGCACAGTCGGGGGCGGCCGCACGTGGGGAGCCGAGGATCAGGCTTTCGGCCTTTCCTTCCGATTTCGCTCCCGGGAAGGCTGCCCCTCTCTGAGGAATGAAACTCAAGTAGCGGGCCCTGCAAGGCCACGGCGAGTCTGCTTTTGTCTCACACTTTTACTCTGTAAACTTCAGCCCTAAAACAACATACGTCCTCTGAAGCTGCTCACATATTAGCTCTTAAAACAGCAAAATCCGTGCACAATTTCCTCTCAATCCCTTAAAACATTCCTGAAAGGGGAAAAAAAAACTGTTTAAATTCACGCCTGTCATTAAAATCTCTGAACATGCAGCATCGGAGCGGGTCCGCAGCGGTCAGGATACAGAGGCGCGGGGCCCGCGCACGCCGCACGTGTGCACTGCACAAGGAGCCCCCGCACGCGCGTGCATGTGCTCGTGCACACACGCTCACACACACGTGCTCGCGCGCGGCCCCGCTGCACACGCCGGGGCGCCCTCTGCAGACGACGCGCCTTCTCAGCACGTGGACCGGTTAATTCGGAAGCATCTTCCTCCCCGAGGTGCCTTCGGTTTGGTAAACGTCTGGTTCCAGGTAAATTCTTACAGATGCTTTTAGAAGCTGGGGCTTCAGCAGATGAAAATGCTGCCCACCTGCCTCTTTCCCCCCTCTCGGAGTTGGCAGCCCTCCGCGTGGGGCTCCAGCCGGCGTCCAGCCGAAGGTGGCCCCCGCGGAGCCGGCCGGGGAGGACGGGGTGTGAGCTGGCTGCCCGGCGGTGGCATGGGGTTGCGGCCACGCGGCGGGGCCCAGGGCGCGGGACCCGCCTGCCCACAGCTCGGCGCCCGCCGGCCCTGCCCCACGCCCACCTTTCCCCGGCGGGGCCTGGGCGTCAGCCCGAGTGCCGCCTCCAGCACTGTGCGGTCTCCCGCAGCGCAGGTCCCCTTCCCAGGAGGACAGAGCTTCGGGGCCTACAGCTTGGACGTCCCCAAGGACCCTTGTCCAACCTTGGCTTGACCATGGTGATGAGCCAGAGCCCCGGGCACCACTGCTCCCTCCTCAAGCTGGGAGCCCGTGATCAAGGTGTGGGTTGGGCGGGGCTGGTGTCTCAGGCTGAGAGGGAGCATCTGGCCGGGCCTCTCCCCCAGCTCCTGGTGGCTCCTTGTCGACCAGCGACATTTCTTGGCTATGGAAGCCTCTCCCCGATCTCTGGTTCACGTGCACGTGACATTCTCCTATGCGTGTCTGTGTCCTATGTCCCCTGTTTATAAGACACCAGTCATACTGGAGGGGGCCCCCCTAGTGACCTTATCTTAACTCTTCACCCTTGCAGTGACCTTATTTCCAAATAAGATCACATTCTGGCAGGTCAGGACTCCAACACATGAATTTGGGTGTGGGGGACACTGTGTCAACCCCGAACAGTGCCTGAGCTGGGCAAGCTGGCTGAGCAAGGGACGTTGGGGTCATTCCGATCTGCCGCCTGTTCTGCTGTGAGAGGTGGGCGGCCCTCGGTGACTGTTTCCGCCGGTTGTACCAACCGCCCAAGCCGGGTCCTGGGTTTGGTGCCGTGCCAGGGGCTCAGCCAGAGCAAGACAGGAGAGGCCCCGGTGCTCAGGCCCTACGTTCCGCTGGGTGTGGTGATGGTCCCGTGAGCCAGGAAGCGCGGTGGTTCCCAGTACGGTGAGAGGACTGGGTGGTGGAGACAGCTGGTGTGGGGCTGGGCTGTCAGACCCTCGTGAAGGTGGCACTCGAGCCGGCACTGAGGGGAGAAGGGGGCCAAGGGGCAGAGGAGAAAGCACAAAGGTGAGGCCCAGGGCAGGAGAGAGGTGGCCCCTGGGGACAGAAAGGTGGCTCTGTGGGTAGAGCTGCTGCTCCAGCCCTGTGTGCTCTTCCTCAGGGCCCCGGGCGGAGGGTGGCCTTGGGCACGGGCTGCAGGTGCAGATGCTCAGCAGGTGTGTGCTGAGTGACTCCCAGAGATGTCGGCTGCTCTCAGCAGCAGGCCTGTGAGGTGGCATTGCAGACGTGCTGCACACGGAGGCCTGGCACGCGGTAGGTGCAGCTGGATGGACAAGGATCCGGCTCTGGTGTTCCCAGCGCTGGGAAGCGGCAGGCTGGCCCGGCAGTTTCTGGTGGCGGGATCCCCCGAGCTGGGACCGGGATGGATACACAGAGGAAGGAAGGATGGGTGGCTTCCTTATTTTTGTCTGCTTAGGAGGAAGACATTCCCAGACGCCTAAGTGCAGGTGTGCGCAGAGTTTCACCTCTTGAAATGTGGAAGCAAAAAACAAAAACCTTGGTTTATTCGGTTTCCAGGGTCTGAGGTTCTGAAGCCTGGTGCCCCGCATGTCTTGTCACAGCAGGCAGCCGCCAGAGCAGCTGTAGGGAAGGAGAGCAGAGTCCTCACAGCACGCAGACGTCCCCCAGTGAGCCACCACGTGTCCTCAGCCCTGTCCCCGAGACCTCGCCTGCCACACTGGCCCCCGCCTGTCCCCGCCATCTGTGTCTGACCACAGGATGCTAGCTGGCGTCGAGGCGAAGGCAGTGTTCTTGCAAAAGGGGCAGGGTTTTGTGGAGTCTGTGAAAGCAACATCAGAGACGCTTTATTGGCCCCCGTTGATGGGCTGAAGGGAGCCACCGATGGGAATGGAGTCACACACCAGCTCCTGCCTCACTGGGGAGAAAGCCGCAGGGGAACTGTTGCAGTGGAAACTGCTTCTAGCCCTGAGCAGGTTTGGTTACTAGTTAAAGAACTGAAGGGTCTCGGTGATGGAATGGAAGGGTTCCATGAAACTCCCCAATTCATGAATAAGAAGGGAGTGGGTAATGGGTGACCACCTTGGCAACTGCAAGGAGAATGAAAGGAGTAACTAAGTGAAACAGCAAATAGCGAGTAAAGAGGGAGGAAGCCAGATGGATCCAGTTTTACACTAAACGTGAATGGTCTGAACCTCCCTGTTAAAAGGCAGAGACTGCCAGGAGGGTCTTCACCTGTTACAGGTACATTGTTCAGAGGGGTGCAGCCAAGCACAGTAGTTATGACAGTCGGAAAATGAAAGGATGGCCGAAGTGACGCCAAGCAAGTGGGCTCAAAAGGGAAACATAAAAGCAGGATGGACGGTGTGAGGGCCAGCACTGAGACTGGCCCAGTCAAGACACCGTGTCCAGAGAGACGTCACGGAAACTTGTATGCATCAAAGAGCGTAACACAATATGTGAAGCAAAAGCTATTGGAAGCGCGAGGGAAATGTGTTGAACGTGGTGTTTCTGGGAGGGTTTAATGCCTCTCTCTCAGAACAGGACGATTCTAGCAGATGAAACACAAGTGAAGATGTGGACGGTCCATGTCGTAGTTGTGACCGTTTCAGATCCCAGCGGTAATGCCAAGTCACTGTCCCTATTATCTACAAACGTGTAGCAGGCATCCTCACATCTGGCTCCTTCGAGCAGCCATCATGGGAGCCCGCCCTGTGCAGCATGGGCGGGGCCCCTCGGGGACGGCTTCCTCTGCTCTGCCTGGAGTCAGCTGGGCCTGTAGGCCCCACCCGGTGGGCGCATGGTGGAAAGCCCGCTTCCCCAGGCCTCCCCAGGGCTCTGTGGCTTCCTCACAGCTTGGTTCCAGGAGCCTGGAGGTGGACAGGCCTGGGCACAGTCCTTCCGCCCTCTTCTTCTGACCCAGCGTTCACGGAGCCCAGCTGCAGCAGGAGGAAGAGCCTCAGGACCACGACTCGCGGCCAGCGCTGTAGCCCTGGGTCCTGATGACGGAGACCCCGTGTTTCCTCGTGCCTGTGAAGCACTTGTAAAACCATCATTTTATGTGGCCATAAAAACACCTAACACACTTTGAAAAATTGAGATGTAGCTGTTTACATCCTCTGATCAAAGCCCAGTGCAGTTAGAAACAGACGGTTGCAAGGTTACCGAGGAGGCTTAGCTACCTGCGGATTAAGTCGCACTCTCCTCGGGGACCATCAGGGAGAGGAGACGTGAGTGAGCGTGCAGCCGCGTGTGGTTGTGAGAGCAGCCCCCGTGTGTGCAGGAGGGCGCTTCCCGGGCCCACTCCAACCCCCAGCACCGACGGGCGCGTCTGTCGCTGTCATGCCGTTGCCCACGTCACGTGCCAGTGGCTTCGTTGTGTCTGCACTTGTCGTCTCCCCAGAAGGGTTGAAATTCACTCATGAAAAGCAAATAATAATGCGACAAAATGTGTATGTTCTACTTTGTGTAACCCACGTATACTCACCAAGTGCCTCCTGGGTGCCCACCCCTCCACCAGGCGCCCTGGGGCGTGGGCGATGCACAGGCTTTGCTTCGCCAGAATCTGCCAAGCCTGGTGCCGGGCAAGGAGAAGACGGCCGGCCTGTGGGCCCCCTTCCCAGCCGCATCTGCCTCCCCCGCGCCAGCCAGGTGCTGGGGGCTGCCGAGCCCCCATCCCTCTGCCTGCTGACCTCGGGAGCCCCAGGTGGGGAGTAAGCGGACAGCGTGCTGGCACCCCCACATGGCTGGCACACGTCTGGTGCTATGAGCTGGGTCCCCAGGCTGGAGACACCTCGTTAAACCACCTGAGTCACGTGAAACTAGTCCGCCTCAGGAAGGCACCGGCAGTCCACGTGAACTTAAAGTCGCCGCGGGGCCACTCTTCTCCCCTCCGTGGGCGGGTGGCCTTTGTTCCAAGGCTGAGCCCGGAAGCCTGCGATCCTGGGAGGGATTTGGCCCTGACAATAGCGGGCCTGAGAATGTGCCTGGCACCACGTGCCCGAGACCCTCGTCTCACCGCACACCCTCCACACACGGGGGCCCGCGGGGCTCAGATCCATTTGCAGTGCCTAGGGTGATGGGCATTGGGATCTGTAGTTACTTGTAGAACTTCGGACAGGGGAGGAGGAGGGTAGGGGCTGGAGGCCTGGGTGGAGCCCCTGTGGCTCCTGGGGTGGGGTCCTGAGCTGCTGGCTGCAGGAAGGGCTTGCCCCAGGTACATCCTTGTGCTTTGCTTGCTCCTGGGAAGAGGGTTTCCTGGGAAGCCCATGTGTGGAGAAGGCACCTCCCTGGGAGCTGGGATGTCCTAGGCTCTGCCCAGCTGGCCACTGAGCCTGGAGGGTCGCAGTGACGTGTTTGAGCGTGGCCCCCATGAGGCTGGTGGTGATGGCACAAAATGGAGCTCAGGGAGAGCTGACCCTCCCCACATGCCACGCACCCCCGGCAGCACCCCCCAGCCCCAGCAGCTGCTCGAGTGTAGAACACGGGGTGGGGAGGAGCAGGAGCGCCCCCACGTGGTGTTTCCATGTAGCCCGCTGAGCGCGATGCGGGCGCCTGTGCACAGCGCTGGACAGGGCTTCTGGAGTGAAGGCAGGCAGGGCCTCGGAGAGACAGCCAAGGAGGTGGGCAGGGGTCCCATGGGGGGACACAGGCTCAGGCCGGGTGGGGAGCGGGGGCTTCCGCGTCTGTCGCACAGGGTCGGGGCGTCACCCAGAAGGGCAAGTCTGGGCAGGGCCCGCCTCCAGGCCTCCCCACCTTGCAGGGACCTGCCCCTCCCGCCTTCCCCAGGAGGTCACCCAGCACCACCCCGACTTCTAGAGCCTTCCATCGGCATTCCAGCAGCCAAGGGTGCTCTTCTCATCTCAGCCTCCCCAGCCCTGGGAGGAGTCCTGCTGGCTCCCTGTTGTGCAGACAAGGACGCTCAGGCACCAGGCGTTGAACGGCCGACCTGGGTTGCCACTAGGTGGGGGCCCTGAGGGGGCTGGCTTGTCCCTCTGTGCTAGCCTGGGGTGCCCCTCGGCAGCCCGGCAGCCACCTGGAGCAGCGAGCAGACCCGCTCAGGCCGCCTGGGCTGCCGTCAACGTGGTAGGCCACACATTCAGGGAGGCTGTGGGGCCAGGGGGTGCAGCCGAGCAGAGGGCTCCCCGCGGCCAAGGGGGAGTTGGTGGGAGAGGGGAATGCGGGTCGGTTCCCCTGGGGGGTCCTGGCAGGCCAGATCCCGGCCCTGCACAGGCCTCGCCACCTCCTGGCCCCTCAGCAGGGCCGCACTGCCCTCGCCCCGGACCCGGCAGCTCTGGCGGTGTTGCAGGGGGCGGGGTGGGGCGGTGCTGTGCTGCACGGGCAGAGAGCATGCACCGGGGGGCCCAGCTGTGCCCAGCACATGTCACCAGGAGGCCACGGCCCTCACCACGGGCGTGCGGCTGGGAGCAGCTGGCCGCAGGCGGACCCCTGAACAAAGGGCCTTTGAGCAGCCTGCGCGCCTGCCCCGTGCCCCCCGGCCAGCTGACCCTCTCGGGGATGCCGAGACCAGCTCCCTCCACGGCTTATCGGGTCCCACGTGGAGGTGGGACAGCTGGCCCCAGAGCCCGCCGGCCGGACTCCGCTGGAGGACACGGCCTCCCATGGGGACGCCTCCTGGCCCGGGCAGGGCAGCCCGCACGTCCCCCAGGCTTGTGGAAGGAGGGCGAGGCCCTCACCCTGGTTGCCTGTGCCCCTGGCCCTGGTGGCCGTTGGTCTGGTCCCCCCGTCCGCCCCTGTCTGCTAACATCGCGGGCACCCCGGACGCCTTTTAGAGGGCCAGGAGCTCCTGCAAGGGGCCCCCAGGCCCTGTCCCCGAGCCGGCCTCTTCTGGCGTCCACAGGGCTGCCGGGAGGGCGCAGTGCCTGTTGTCCTTGACCCCAGTTCCTGCTTCTGGTCGGCCCCTGCCCCTCGGCCCCGAAGGCCTCGGCACGCACGTCCCCGCAGTTCCTCTTCCAGCCCTCTTTGAAATTAACTTTCCATCATAAAGATAGCAGAGCAGTGACACACGAGCCCCGGGAGGAGGATAAGGATCTGCGAGGCTTCCTTTGCGGTTTAGCGAAAAACAAGGAAAAATCTTTCATCTGAAGTGTCAGGGTACAAGCAGAGGCGACATGAGCGAGCTTGACCTTCAGGCCGTCTCGCTATCTGTCACATGGGGGCCGCGTTCCGCGGGACGTTCAGAGGCGGGTGACGCCGGCAGCGCTGAGCCTCAGAGCACGTGGGCTTTAGACAGGCTCCCCAGTGGATGACGAGGGTTGATGAGCTGATAAAAGTGAGGCGGCAGATAAGACGGCCTCGTGGACCTTCATCCTTCTCCGGGGAGCGGTGGTGCCACTAGGATTACGAAATGCCCAAGGAATCCGCACCTCTCCCCTTTGTGTCCTCGGGTAGACAGCCCAGATAAGCACCTGCTCTTCTGAACCTTTATCTTGGCTCTTGGGATTTGCAGATCTGCCGTCACCCCAAAACGCCACAGGCGGGTGCGGGCGGCGCCCCTCGCTTGTGCCTTGGTCCAGCTTGGGAGTCCCAGCGTCCATCTGCTGAAGGCAGGGCCTCTGCACGGGGAGCAGCTGAGGCAGCACGGTCCCGGGGGTCCGTCAGCAGCCAGCGCGACCCGCTGTGCCCCGTGGCCGCCCAGCTCCTGCGCACCACTCCCCATCCTGTCCTCACGGTGGGGATGTGGCCGCGCCCGCGTGACGCTCGCAGTCAGTTGCTGCGCTCAGTTTGCTGGTTTAGTACTGAACTAACCACGGGCCACGAGGATTAAGAGCCGGGGGCCCAAGGACGACTGTGAGGCGAAGCTCCTGGCCACGCTTTCTGCCCGATGAGGCCGCCCCGAGGGCCCGGCACACAGTGCGTCCGTGTGGCGGGGAGACACACATAGCATACAGGCCACCGCTCTCACGCGCACAGTTCTGTGGCGTTAAATATATCAATACCATTGTGCAAACACCACTTCAGTCTCGTTGCGGAGCTTTGCCATCACCCCTAAAGGAAGCACCGTACCCGTCAGCAGTTGCCCCCCGTTCCTCCCCCACCCCCGGCCCCTGGCAACCACCAATGGGCTTTCTTTTTATTAAAACTGTGGTAGAACACATAGGACATAAAATTTGGCATCTCAGCCATTTTTAAGTGCACAGTTCAGAGGCATTAAGTGCATTCTCACTGCTGAGAAACCATTCACGTGGGCCATCCCCAGAACTTTCCATCTTTCCAAACAGAAACTGCTTCTGGAAACATCCCACTTTCTGTTTCCACGTCTGACTTCTCTGGGGACCTCCCATGAGTGGAATCGCACAGGATTTGTCCTTCCGGGTCTGCATTCTTTTCACTGCACGGCACGTCTCTGAGGCGCACCCACGCGGTAAATGCGTCAGGATCTCCTCCCTCCTCATGGCCGAATAACATTCACTTATGGGTGAACCACACTTCGCTTTCCTGTTCACCCTTCAGGGCGCCCTCGGGGTGTTTCCGCGTTGTGGCTGTTGGAAACAGGGCTGTGCACCTGGGTGTGCAAATACCTGCTCGAGTCCCTGTTCTCACTTCTTCTGAGAACGTACCCAGGACTGGGGCTGCGGGTCACGTGCTGTTTCTGTTTTCAGCCTTTTGGGGGGAGCTGCTGTGCTCTCCTCCCCAGCAGGCACACCGTTTTGTATCCCCACTGGCAGTGCACAGGTTTCCGATTCCGCCACATCCTCACCATCACTTACTTCATTTTTCTGGAGGTACCCCCCGTGGTGGGTGTGAGGTGGGCTCTCATCGCGGTTTGGTTTGCGTCTCGAGATGACCAGTGAGGCTGAGCACCTTTTCAGGGTCTTACTGACTGGGCGTCTGTCTTCTCTGCAGAAGTGCGTCTTCAAGTTCCCCACCCATTTTTTAACTGGGTTGTTTGTTAGGAACTTTATTTTTAAAAAAGGATTCTAAATTGCACAAGTAACGCCGCTGAGAGCCACCCCCAGGCCCCCTGCTTGTGAGACGCTGGGGGAGCCTAGGATCTCCTGACCTGAAACTCACGGAGGAGGGGCTCAGCCCCTGGGTGGGGGGCTCACTGCTGCTCGGAGCCTGGACGGACGTCCCTGTGTCTGCGCCCCGGCCTGCTTCTGGCAGGCAGTGAATTCTCAGGTCTGTGCCCTGGTTTCAGCGCCCAGCCGGCCCAGAGGCCCCTGGTCCATGAGGCCAGCTGCAGCTGGGAGGCGACCTTGCTTTGTTTGGGGACAGTGGCCAGGCGGGAGGGGGCCCTCTGTCCCTCTGGTTGACTGTGGTCTTAGCGGAGATCCCCGACCCAAGGACGGGGCAGAGCTCAGGGCTGTGCTCCAGCCGCCCCCTTGACCTGTGCACACAGCCGGGCATGCAGGCTCCACGTGGAGCTCGCTGAGGGGGGGCTCCGGGCCAGCTCTGTTATCAGTGGGTGCCTGCGGTGCACTGAGAAGGGTGTGAGGACCTGGGGGCAGGGAGGAGCAGGAAGGAGAGTGTCCCAGACACAGAGCACTCGGACCGGGGCTGGGGGGCGGGAAGGGGTGCCCTAGGTCCGTAGGAGGCTCTCAGGTGGGCCGACCTGAGCCCAGACCCTCGGTGCAGGCAGCAGGGAGCCAGGGCAGTGGCTTGAGCAGTGGGGAGGGGCCGGGAGGGGTGACAGCAGTTGGCAGGCTGCGGGGGGACTTCAGGCTTCTTCCTTCTCGTCTGGGGCTTGCTGGGGGCCTGGTGCAGGGGACCCAGAGTGTGGAGGGTGGCCCGCAGTGGGGGTCACCCTTTTGGGTCTGGACCCCTGAGGCTGGCCTCCTGTTACCCAGAGCTGAGAGCAGGCAGCCCTGCCCTTCCGTGAGCCTGCTCTGACGGCGAGTGTCAGGGGTAGCCCCACGGGGTGACCTAGGGGTCAGCCTTCCTGCTGGCCCTACCCCCCCCCACCACTCAAAGAGCCCACAGCAGCCCCTGGTCCAGGGTGGCCAAGGCCCCTCTGGTGAAAAAATCCCTGAGTCCCTGCTGGTCCAGAACTTCAGGTCAGCCTGTCCGGCCCTCCCGGGACCCAGGTCAGTGGACAGGGGGCTCCAAGAGATGGTGATGGGCCAGGCTGACCAGGACACCTGGCCTGTGGGTGCCTGGGCCACAGGGAGCCCCAGGCGTCCAAGTGAACGACGCCCAGTCCTGTACTGGGGTCCTGGCCTTGACCCCAGGTGCATCCCGCCCAGCACTTGGAGGCTGACGGTGGTGATTTGATCTCGGAGCAAACGTTGGTTCCCACTGTCCCAGGCTCTGTCCCGCCCGAGGGCCAGCAGTGCCACACCGATGTGCAGCCCGGCCAGGCCTGGGGCTCAGAGACACGGTGAACACCCGGTGCGGCCCCTCGAGCCGCACTCCAGACTCAAATAGGATTTGGGGGATCGCATTTAAAGAACTATTCCTGCGCCTCCTCCCTGCAGAGGGAGGATCCCCAGCCTCAGCCTGCCAGCCCCAGGAGGGCGAGGGGAGCTCTGAGCGCGAGACCAGGATGATGGGGGGGCACGCCGTCCACAGCAATCCGTGGCGGTTATTTATCTTAAGGTCTGTTGTAAGATCGCGCTACAGACCTGTCAGTCATAAGGCTTCTGCCACTTCCAATGTGCTTAGGACGTGGCTGGAGAAAGTACTTAAGTAGTAAGATGAGCATCGGAGTAAGAAAAAGCCTGCTCGGGGATCGATCCGCCTGAGGGTGTGTGGATTTACGGAGCTGAGCTGAGGCTCTGGGGCTGCCCTTCAGGGGCTTTGTTCATCCCTTCGGGACCACCAGTGGTCTGTGAAGATGCCAGCGCTGGAGTCTCAGCTTTGGGGACCCGGGGGTGGTCGCTCTGTGGCCCTTGTCATGATGGCCAAACACTGGGAGCAGGCCCCTCTGCCCCACCTCCGTTCACTGCCAGGACCTTGGCTGTCACCTGCTCATCACGCCAGCTGAAAACCGGCTGGGCCAGAATCCTGGGAAACACACGAGCAAGAGGAAGCTTTTGTACCAGGAGCTCAAGGCCACGGCACAGTCTGATCATTCATTCGTTCATTCATTCACTCAGCAGATCCACATCCAGGGCCAACCAGGGAGAAGGCAGTGGGCAGATGGATGTGGCCCTTGCCCTGGTGGGCCCAGCCACCCTCCAACCAAGGCTGCCGCCCCAGAGCTGAGGACAGAGGTGGCACCAGCAACCCCCCCCCCAGTGAGGCCACGAAGCCTGGAGTGTCCACACTCCCTCACTCTCCGCCATCTCCCACCTGCCCTGCACGCCAAACGACTCGACATTTTAAACCAAGAACTTTTTCACAAAAGGAGAGCAGTAGGCCTGCCCACATTTTCTCCCATCGCCCCCCGAGTCTGCCCCGAGCGCAGGCTGGATGGGGTAAGTGTTCCACCCAAATTGTTGATACTTGGGAGCCAGCGGGCAGTGCCTGGCCGCCCCTTTGTGGTGCACTCCCTGATGGGGAAGGGCAGAGGTCGGGCATGGGAGCAGGGCCCGCCACCGTCACCCAGTGGGAGCAGAAGTCCCTGCTGGGGCCGGGCTCCCGGGGAGGACAGGGTGGGGGACCCCAGCTGGAAGCAGGCTGACGGGCTGATTTCACTGAGCGCAGCATCCGCAGGTCCACCTGCGCTGTAGCCTGGCTCAGAGCTAACTTCCTCTACCAGGCCGAGTAGTGGTCCTTGAATGGATGGACAGCATTGTGTCTTGGCTATCAGGGTCCCTTGAGATTCCATATGAATTTAAGAGAGATTTCTCTGTTTCTGCAAAAGTGCCATCAGGACTTAGAGAGGGGTTGCACTGAATCCACAGATCACTGTGGGTCGTGCTGACGTCTCAGCGATGTCGTCTTCCGTCCCCCGAACGTGGGATGTGTTTCCGTTTATTTGTCGCCATCCGTTTCTTTCAGCAGTTTTCCAGTTTCATTGTTCGAGTCTTCTGCCTCCTTAGTGAATTCAGAAGTTCTCTTACTCTTTTTGATGCCAGCGTAAATGGAATTGTTTCGTGATTTCCTTTTCAGACCGTTCATGGTTTGTACGTAGGAAAGCAGCTGAGTTTTGTGACCAACTCTGTTTCCTGCTTGCTGAGCTTCCGCCGCAGGGAGTCTCCAGGATTTTCCAGGTGCAGGGCCGCCGTCTGCGAGGAGAGAGAAGCTCGCTTCCCCGCTTCCAGTCCGGGAGCCTTTGATGCCTCTTTCTTGCCCACTTGCTCTGGCTGGGACCTCAGTTCAGCGTCGAACAGCAGCGGGGAGAGTGGGCATCCTTGTCTTGCTTCCTGATCTTCGGGGACAAGCTTCCGGCGTCTCTCTGTGGATGTGCTGCTCACGATGGGGTGTCCGTCTATGGCTTTTATCACGCGGGGGGCTCTCCCTCTTCTAATTTGTTCGGTTTTTATCACGGAAGGGTGCTGAGTTTGTCAGGTGCTTTTTCTTCATCCGTCGTAATCATGAGATCATGTGATGTTTTCCCCCTTCATCCTGTTGGTGTGATGGATTATACTGGCTGATTTTCACGCGTCGAACTGTCCTTGCATTCCAGGTGTAAATCTCGCTTGGTCCTAGTGTCCGATCTTTCTTCAGTGATGCTGAATGCAGTGGTGGACGTGGGCTTGAGTGGCCAGCCTGCCCAGGTGGGCAATGCAGCAGACCAGGGCCCAGGCCACCTGCTCCTGCCACGTGTCTCGGCGGAGGCTCCTGGCGCGGCGTCTGCTCCTCCATGCTGTCGGCCTCAGCGGGCGGCAGGGCCCGGCCGAGAGGTGAGCTCATGCCCTCTGTCCCTGCAGGAGATCGTCCTGGTCGTGTTCTTCGGGACGGAGTATGTGGTCCGCCTCTGGTCTGCAGGCTGCCGCAGCAAGTACGTGGGCATCTGGGGCCGGCTGCGCTTTGCCAGGAAGCCCATCTCCATCATTGGTGAGTCCTGCCTGCCCCGCTGGGAGCTCCACCTCAAGGTTTCCAGGCATGGGCTGGGCACCGTCTCCAGGAAGGGGGATCTGGCGGGTGGACCCCATCACAAGCACCGCCAAGCAGAGTCCCCCTGGAGGCTGAGAGACTCCCCAGCTCCTCCACCTGTGATGGGGCAGGTCCCCAAGGCCAGCAGGATGACCACCAAGGTCCCCCACACAGGAGCCAGCCTCCGCGCCCACACCTGCTGCTCACAGACAGGGGTTCTGGTCACACTCACCTGGGTGTCCACAGACCTCCGTGGCCCGGGAGCCAGGGCTAGGGAGGTAGCCAGGCGACCTCTGCACGTGCCCGGGAAGGAGGGCCCGGTCTCCCCGCCAGAGGTATCTCCATGTCCCCTGTGTCAGACCTGGCCTGCCTGCCAGCATCCAGCTGGTGCCAGTGGCCTGGCTGGTGACGATGGCACTGTCTCCCCCCAGACCTCATCGTGGTTGTGGCCTCCACGGTCGTCCTCTGTGTGGGCTCCAAAGGGCAGGTGTTTGCCACCTCGGCCATCAGGTACGCGCCGCAGGCTCTCCCGGCGTGGGCAGCGTGCTGGGCGGGGGCGGCCCGGGGCCTGCGCCAAGCTGGGGCTCGAGCCTGAGCACAAGCCCGTGACTTGCTTCTGGGGCTCGGGCTGGGACCTAGCTGTCCAGGGGTCTCAGTCCGCTCGTCTGTGAATCGGGGCAATGCTGGGGCTTTGCCCAGAGGTGGCCTGGAAGGAATTCAGAAACTGCAGGTTTAGCTCTGGGCTGGGAGTGCTGCCCCCGCCCTGCCCCTGTGCTCCAGGAGGGTGGGTGGTGCCCGGCAGTGAGGGGCTGCGGGGCGGGGGCGGGGCTGGCCCTGCGGGCGGCACACAGTAGCCTCTCCTCCGCAGGGGCATCCGCTTCCTCCAGATCCTGCGGATGCTGCATGTGGACCGCCAGGGGGGCACCTGGAGGCTGCTGGGCTCCGTGGTCTTCATCCACCGCCAGGTGCGAGGTCCGGCGGGGAGGGCGGGGTCTTGGCCAGGGCTCAGTCGAAGCCAGCTGGGCGGCCCCCCACCAAGGGGCCAGTGTGCCCAGCCTGCCAGGCAGATGACAGGCCCACATTCCTTCAAGCTGGGGACAGGAGCCTGTCAGGCAAATGGAAAGACAGAAATGCAAGATGGGAAAGGTCTAAGAGGCTCAGAGAGCTAACTGGGCCGGAGGAGGGCAGCCCCGTGGAGGTGGAGGTGGCCAACCTGCACCCCAACCAGTCGCCTGATCAAGGTCCCGCATGAAGGACATCCGGGCGGCATAGGGTGCTGGCCAGGGGCCAGCTCCCTCCTGGAGCGTGAGACCTGACATTGCCGTTTACGGGCACTGGGGAAGACGGATGGTTCCGAAGCCCGGTGTCTGTACACAGGGCTTGCCAGAGTGGCTGTGGGCCCTCTGGGGAGCGTGGGGACGCGCTGCCGGGCAGGCCCGCACTGCCGCTGGTGCCCGGCCAGGTGTGTCCGCAGGGGCCGGGGGGGGCTGCGGGCGCGACCCGGCTGACGGCAGCCCCTGCTTGCCTCCCAGGAGCTGATCACCACCCTGTACATCGGCTTCCTGGGGCTCATCTTCTCCTCCTACTTCGTGTACCTGGCCGAGAAGGACGCCGTGAACGCGTCGGGCCAAGTCGAGTTCGGCAGCTACGCGGACGCCCTGTGGTGGGGCGTGGTGAGTCGGGACCTCGGGCAGGGCTGTCCGTGTGGGGCCGCGCGGCCGCAGCCCCGGGTCTGGGCACTGCGCGCCCCGGGGCTCTGGCTCCTCAAGATCTCGTGCCTCACGCCCCACCCACCCCCACCACACGCTCGAAGCTCTGTGTGGGTTTCTCGTTGAAGCCAGAGCAGCTGCCCCAGCTTGGTGGACGGGCGGCCCGCACCAGGCTCCACCCAGAAGGGCCCCGCAGCCGCCCTCTGGAGGTTCTTAATGTTTCTAGCTTTGAACTTGCCTTCTGTAAGGGGCAATGGCGAGTGTGCAGGGGGCACCTGTGCGGGCTGCCCTTTCCCTGCTCCAAGTCCCCAGCCACCCGGTACCCCGGCGGGGGCCTGGGTGCAGGCACGGGAGGGCGGGGCCGGGCGTGCCCTGTCTGTGCGGTTCTGCATCAGCCCCTCGAATATCCGTGCGCCCAGCATGCGATGTTACACAGCAAACAAGACACATGCGGCAGGCGGGGAGATCCTGGAAGAAAGGAAAGCGCTCCCACGTTCTGACTGTGCGATGGGCCTGCGAATTCTGTAGCCAGCCCAGCAGCGGAACACAGAGCTGCCCCCGCCCTGTGCTGGGGGCCCGGAGGCTCCCCGGCTCCGAAGATGGGCTCCTTGGGCGTGCTGCCCCTCCCTCCCCCCCCCCCGGAAGTGGCCAGGAGCGTGGGCTGGAGTGGCTGGAGGCTCCCCCGGCGGCCAGCCTGCAGGAGGGGTGGACGGGAGGCTGACATCCCCGCAGGTGGGCGGGCGTCTCCACCAGGCCCAGGGCTCCTTGCAGGAATCAGGCTTGTGGTGGGGGAGGGAGGCATTCCGGGGGGACCACCTGGACTTGCTGTGGCTGGTTGTGAGGGGACACCTGAGCCGTGTGCTCCCTGAGTCCTGCGTCACTGGTCTGTGGGCCTCAGATCACGGAGGACACCCTTCACCAAACCCTCAACTCGGGCCCTGTGGGGAGGCAGGGCCTGGGCTCTTAATAGCAGGGTGGCCAGCAGCTTACTGGCCTGGGGAACAGCACGTGCAGGGGGCCCTGAGGCAGCCCGGACAGACACTGGCTGCGGGGCAGGCAGGGGTGCCGCCTGGAACGTCTGTTCTGTGGGCCGTCTCTGAGCCCCGCACCAGGGCCTGGCCCCCAACTTTCCCGGGGGCGCACTTGGGTGCACGGAGCTCTTGCCCGGAAGGGTCTAGGACAGCCTGAGCAGCAGAGCAGGTGACGCTGGCCCTGACCATGAGCTGCCCGAGGCCCAGCCTGGCCCAGTGTGAGCCCCTTTGATCCGGGGGCTGGGGGGCCGAGGCCCAGACTTGCTTGGCTAGGGAGAGGAGAGGGTCACAGCCTGCACGAGGTGGGGCTGGGGTCTTGGGGGCAGCACAGGGTCCGAGGGGCCCTGGCTATATCTGTCCCTGAGCTGTTTCCTTCCAGGCCCCCCCCAGCAGGGAGTCCATCCCAGCTTGCTTGGTGGGGGCGGAAGCTGCTCTGTGACTCCCGGGCAGGCACGTGCCCCTGCTGTTTCTGCATCCCCACCCCCATAAGGCGGGGGCTCCTAAAGTTGGCAGAGTCAGCGTTTTTTCTGGAAGCTTCCAAGTGCCAGGTGGCTCAGGGAAGGCAAGGATATGCTGACCCAGCTCCTGGGCTGGGGAAGGCCCCGGTCCAGGCCTGTGCCCCGCAGGCCTGGGCGTGGCAGGCCCCGGCAGGTTTGGGCGGAGGGCTCAGCCCAAGCAGGGAGCTTGCCTGTGGTAGGTGGAGGGGACGCGTCCTGGTGACAGGCAGAGCCCATGGAGGGACAGGCTGCCCAGAGGCAGGAGGATTCCCCGGGGACTGGATGACGCGGCAGGAAGCACGTGGGTGATGGCCCGCGGCTCCGCTGATAAGCGGTGCCCAGCCTGGCACTGCCCTCCCTGCCTTCCCGGGCCGCTCTGAGGCTGCTCCCCGGCCCCCGGCCCTGGCCAGCGGCACTCCTACCGCACACCTGTGCAAACATCCGCCCGCC
The DNA here is from genome assembly GCF_048564905.1 of Vicugna pacos. Taxonomy (NCBI): domain Eukaryota; kingdom Metazoa; phylum Chordata; class Mammalia; order Artiodactyla; family Camelidae; genus Vicugna; species Vicugna pacos. The sequence continues at coordinate 73,509,622 of NC_132996.1, read as the reverse complement.
GGCCGGGAAAAGGCCCCTTTGTGCCCGGCTTGGCACCGGTGCCCTGGCCTCGCCGTCAGCTGCAGCCCCAGCCTCGGCCGCCGCAGGCCTGGCCCAGCCATTGTCCCCACCAGGCCCGCGCCCCCGCCGCCCTGGGCCCCGCCGGGGCTCTGGCCCCTATTCATGGTAGCGGCTGCCCCTGCAGCTGTCCAGGCAGGAGTGCCCCAGGCTTGAGTTACGGGCTGTGCTCCTGGCACATCTCAGACAAACAGAGCTCAAGAAATGCAAGATGGGGCAGCCCAACTGGGGCTTTGAAGCCAGTTTGTACTGCACCCCAGTGGTGGCTTCATTTGCCCACCGAGGGAGAGAGCGTCAGCCCCCCCGGCCCCACCCCACCTTGCAGCTCCCACCTGGGTGGTCGAGGGGGTCTGTTAAGTGAGTGGTGCTGCCACGGGGCACTCGGCAGGGGAGGGGACTGCAGGCCAGGCCACTTGTGATGTCCATGTTGGGTCTGCTCCAGGCTTTGCCAGCACAGCCCTCACTCCACAGCCCTGGGTGGGCATGGCCGGAGCCAGGCCAGCTTCTCCGAGATGTGTGAGGTAGACCCGTGGATAGGGTGTCAAGGCTGCTGGGATGTGCCATCTGCCGGGTCTCCGCTAGGGAGTGCCGGGGGGCAGGGGAGCTGCCACACGTGGACACTGTCAGGCAGGGTACAAGTGCCACGGGGGTGACCCCAGCATCTCTGCCCGGCCGGTGTTTGCTGTGTGAATGAGTGCATGAGCTGAGGAGCCGGGAGGGTAGTGCTGTCCATGGCCCATGGGACAGCGGCTCTCAGTATCCTTGCGTGGCCACGACAAAGCCCCTTAGGCCAGGCGGCTTAAAACAGCAGAGCTGTGTTCTCCCAGATCTGAGGTCTCCCAGAAGTCTGAGATGGAGATGCTACCGGGCTGACTCCCTCCAATGGTTCCGGGCGGGTCCCTCCTGCCTCTTCCAGCTCGGGGGCCCCCAGGCACGTCTGGGCTCAGGGCTGCACCTTCTGTTTCTTGTCAGGACACTGGTCAGTGGGTTCAGGGCCTGCCCACGAGACCCAGGGCCTTCGCATCTCAAGACCTTTAACCCAGTCACATCGACAAAGACCCTCTTTCCAAACAGGTTCATGTGCTGGGGGTCCAGGTGGACGTGAATCTGGGGGCATGCTTCAGCCCCGGCCAGCAGCTGTTCCTCTGGGACTTCGTGAGACGCGCTCTCCCCTCACTGAGCCCGTTTCCGGGCCGTCTCGGTTAGGTGCCAGCTCAGCGGCTGAGCGTCCCCTCCAGTCCCCCCGCCCCAGGTGGGGACCCGAGTGTGGCGCCCCATGCCTGGCTGCTGAGGTGTTTGGGGAGGATTTAAGACTTTCTTCTTTGCCCTTGGAACAGAATGCGTTTGTTTGTGTTAACATTTGAGTGGAGGGAAAAGCGGTTTTTGCAGACACGGGCTCCTCTGTTTAGCGCCCGGGGGTCTCTCAAGTCAGGAGGCTGCTGGGCCCTGTTCACCCTGCGTCTAAATTTAGCTTTTAGAGTGAAAAGCCTAGAAGCCGCCCTGCGTTCAGCCACCACTTAAAACAGAGTCTGACCTCTGCTCATTCTCCTTCGCTGCGGGCTCCAGAAGGTTCCGGCTCCCCAGACTGCACTGCATCCTGGCAGCGTGAGGCCAAACGGGTCTGGGGGCCAAGTCGGGGCCCGGGTGAGGACAGGGCCTCCCAGGCATTCTCGTGCAAGCCGTGTCGGCACGGCCAGGTGGGCAGGTCCTGTGCCGGGACCTCATGTGAAGCTGGGGAAACCAAGGTCCTGAGGGCTGGGGGGCGGGGGCCAGGCCCCCAGACCCCAGGTGGCAGGGCTCTTCCTCTGCCTGGGCTCCGTGTGAGACCTGGGAGTGCAGTGCAGCTGAGAACGGAGTGTCCGTAGGACCTGACCCGGTTCCGTACCTGTGGGCTGCTGTGTATGGGGTGGGAACATGGGCTCTGGGAGCCCAGTCAGAGAAGGGCCTTGACAACTGGGTTCTGCAGGATGAACAGGAGTCCACAGGGCAGGTCCACCTCTCTGTACTTCCTGTCCAGTGACGGACACCTGCGGCACTGTCTTACTCGGATTTGGCGAGCCCAGTGAGGGTGGTGTTCAGGATGATTTCCTCTGGGGTGGAGGTCAGCTCGTGTCATCGAGGGTGAGAACTCTCCCAATTTAGCTCTCCAGAGACAGTGAAAGAGGAAGCAGTGGGGCAACATGGTGGGGGGGACCTGGGCTCCACCCCCGACCAGCTGAGTGGCCCCGGGCGTGTTACACGCCCTCCTGGACTCCTCTGTGTGAGGGATGTAGGCAGGTGCCTACTGGGTGGGGAGAGGAGATCGCAAGCCTGACTGGGTCAGCCCTCGGCCTCCTGGACCAGAGTCTGTCCCCTTTACGGCGTCTCCCTATGGCGACCGGCACTGTGCCCCAGGACCACGGCGCCCACCCCTCACTGCCCACAGACAGCCCTGACCACCGGGGCTGCCCTGTTCCTGGAGACGTGGGTGAAGACCCAGAGGAGACACAGATGACGGGGGACGGCACCAGGGCATGAGGCATCCGTGTTCGCGTGCCGCTGCGCATGGGGCGCCCTGGCTGAGCCATCTCCCGAGTTTGTGTCCAGGGACATCCAGGTCTGCATCCCCGATCACCTGCTCTCGGGCAAGTCCCCAGCGCAGTGGCGGTAAAGCGGCCCACTCCCGAGCTGCAGGAAGGGCCAACAGCTCTGCGGGGTGGCCGCCGCCTCCAGGGCCGCAGGGACGCCGATCACTCGGCAGATAAGGTCTGTGACGGGCTCTGAGGGGCTGAGGCGGGTGCCCTCCTGGCCCCTCCCAGACAGGTGGGCGCAGCACCAGGCCTGGTCCAGTGGGGCGAGGATGCGGACGCCCGCGCTCCTGTCTGTGGAGGGAGGCGGACTCCCCCTCCTCGGCCGCCCTGCACCCCTCTGCCCTCCAGATGGGCCCTTCCCCTCTTCCCGCCTGCGTTTGGTTTCCAGTTGTGGAGGTATTTTGTTTTATGGGGGGTTTTTTGATTAACTTCGGTAATTTAAAATGTTGCGTTAGGTGTTACTTGTCTCGAGGCCTGAGTTTTCTGACACCCTTTACGTCCTGCCCCCAAGGCGTGAGGGCCACACTCACGTCCCTGCTTGCTCCGTCTCAGAGGTCACCTTGCCCCTGACTCCCTGCATGGCCACCATTCTTGAATCTGTCTCGGGAACCCTTACGCTCTTAGCGGTAACTGAAGGCTCCAGGGAGCTTTTGTTTATGTGGTTTATATCAATACCATATTAGAAAGTGAAACTTAGAAATTTAAAAATAGCTCCACTGTATGTTTATACGTAAATGAAGTGATTTTGTGGAAAACAGGATTTTCCAGAAGACACTGGACGCAGTGTCTCGGATGGCCGTTCGCAGCCGCGATCCGCCTTTGCTCCGCACACCCGGGCCCCTGCGGAGGCAGCTGCAACCCAGGCCTCACACGTGGGGCGCAGGCCCGCTGGGACTGCTGGTGAGGGGCCCCCGTCTGCCTGCTGGCCGTCGGCCTGGCCCATGGCCCCGGGGTGGTGTGGTCCCCCCTACAGGTAGCAGGGCTGTGCTCCAGGTGTGCCCAGCCCGTGTGCACGTGCGGTGTGCGTGTCAGAGGTTGGACCTGGAGAGAGTCAGGCTTGATGTGGGCACCAGACCCCCTTTATGTGACCTCATGCTGTGTGTGTGATGTGAACATGTGTGTGCCACGTGGCGGCCACTGCACATCCCGTGTCTGTGCGAGGCTGTCTGTGTGTGTGTGTGCACGCGTATGCGGGCCCGGCAGCAGGTGGCTCTGCGTGTGGGGGGCGTGTTCCTGGGGGACAGTGGCATTGCAGGGAAAGGCTCCTCGTGGCCATTGCAGGAGATGGCCCCCAGGTCCTGGGGCCACAGACGGGCGTGTGCTGGGCACCGGGCGGCCTGGGCTCCCTGGTCATGGAGGCTGAAGCGTGTGCCTGGTTTCCCCACAGCGTCGAGCTCGCTGGCGTCCCTCAGGCCCTCACCAGGTCCTTCCTGCTCCAGACTCAGTCACCTCTGCTTCCTGAAGGCCTCCCACCTCTGCTCTGGTGCTTCTGAGCTGTCGCGTGTACAGCGTGTGTCCGGCCCGGCTGTGAACACCGGGCTTCTCTGTCCCCTCCCTCCCCACCCCCGTGGCTGGTGGGCTCTCTGCGGGGCTGGAGTGGGCCCTGCCGCAGGACTCGCTGCTTCTTGTCAGGCCTAGCCTTCCATTGGAATCTGCTAAATGGGCCGCCCCAGGCCCTGCCTCCGTGTCCCTCTCTCCCTGTGCTGGCCTCGTGGACCGGGGGTTTGCATGGAGGTCCCACACAGGGCTCCCTGAGCTGCCGGGGGCCGTTCTCATGTGGCCTGGAGGAGAGAAGCAGGGCTGGCAAGACCACAGGGTGGCAGGCGCCAGACTGACCGCCACAGGTGGGGAGCCTGAGGGACACTCTGGGCCATCCTGCCCGCTGCCCTGGTGTGCAGGTTGAGTGCGTGTGCTGGAAGGTGGAGCTGTGACCCCAGGCACCCTGGGTCCCCTTGCCAGACCCAGAGCCAGCTCCTCAGATCAGAAGCCCCGCAGGCAGCCCCACGGCCTAGACACTGGTGTGGGCAGGTGTGGGCGGCCTGGCTGGCATGTCCAGGCTGGGCTCCGAGCCCCTGCAGGATGTCCTTGTCATGCTCAGGCTGGAGGCCCAGGGAGCAAACCTCAATGCCAGGGGGAGGCAAGCCTGGTGTGGGAGCGGGAGCAGCAGGGAGTGGCCCCCACTCCCAGTGCCCCCCTCCGATGGACAGCTCCCCCACGGAGGAGGAGGAGCGGGCTACATCTGGTGCTCTCAGGGAAGAGGACAAAGGGAACACCCGGTGCCCGGGTGGCGTCAGGAAGTGGTGTGTCATCCCCAGCCGGGCTCCCTGTCGGGGACGGGTCCCAGTGGGAGCTTCCGCCTCCTCGGGGCCGGAGCACAGCGACATCGGTGGCCTGGGTGGCAGGCCTGCTCGGGATGGGGCCGCGGAGGCCACGCATGTCCTCCTGTGGGCCCTGTCCCCCGTCGGTGCCAAGCTCCCGTTGATTTGGGAACCCAGTCCCGCCAGGCTCTGGCACTGACCCTTGAGCCACACAGCCACTCAGTGCTGGCCCTCCCCTGGCCTCTGCTGGCAGGGCAGCAGGTCTCGGGTGCAGGGGGTCAGTAGGACGGACGCCCGTCCAGGGCTCGGGCTCCACCGCTGACTGCCGCGCTCCTCCTCGCAGGTCACAGTCACCACCATCGGCTACGGGGACAAGGTGCCCCAGACGTGGGTTGGGAAGACCATCGCCTCCTGCTTCTCCGTCTTCGCCATCTCCTTCTTTGCTCTCCCAGCGGTAGGTGCTCTGTGGTGGGGGCGTCTCCGCGGCTCGTCAGCCTCCTCTAGGCGCGGGGCTGGCAGGGGGCCCTCCGGGAGCAGACCACTCACAAGGGGCACATTCGGACCCCAGCTCACCTGCCGCGGGGCCTCTGGAGGCCCCCTGCCCTCCTGCTCCTGTCCCCGGTGGGTCCTTCGTAGCAGGAGCAGGTGGCGGCCTGCTGTGGTCTCAGGGCGACCCCCGGGCCTCTCACGGCAGATAGCGGGGTGCGGGCCGGGTCATCCGGCCCCAGAGGGTAGGCCTGAGGTGCCCACAGTGGCTGCCACGGGGCAGCAGAGGTGGAATCCATGTGCCTCCTAGGGAGCGGGCGGGCCCGCACTGAGGCCTGGAGGTGGTGGGGGGGCCCTGAGCCAGGTCCTTTCTGGAAGTCACAGGTCCTGAGCACTGAGACCTTCCAGCTCACTCTGTGTGTGTGGAGGGGTGCGGCAGTTATGCGGTGCTGGGCGTGGGTGTGCACTGTGGGTTCCGCGTCACGCAGGCTGTGTCCACGTTTGTGTGTGTGTGTGTGTCATTTATACATGTACCATGTGGGTACACACTGTGTGCATATCTTACATGTGTGCTCCGTGGGGGTCACGCTAACGTGTTGCATGTGTATGTGTGTCTGCACGTGTGTGTGCAGTGTGTCAAGTAGCTCTGGTGTGGTAGGTGTGTGCATGTGGGCGTGTACGTGTGTAAGCGTGTCTGCTTTGATCCCCTCCATGGGCAGGGAGCTCCCTACACGAAGGGCCGGCCCTTTTCCCCGCATGAGCGATCCTGGGTGGCAGCGGTGTCCTGCTCGGGGTGGGGGGAGCTGCATCTGCGGGGCCCGCAGCACTGGGCAGGCCTGGCTTTCCCGAGCCCGCGACCGGGTGCCCAGACCATCTCCCCGACTCCCACGTCCAGGGGACACGTGTCCATGTGGACGCGAGCCCTGCTTTCTGCTCCCCCCAGGGCATCCTCGGCTCCGGCTTCGCCCTGAAGGTCCAGCAGAAGCAGAGGCAGAAACACTTCAACCGGCAGATCCCGGCGGCGGCCTCGCTCATCCAGGTGACGGCTCGGCCCCCGTGGCCTCGTCCGTACATCCGGCCTGTGTCCCCCCAGGGAGACACAAGCTGTCTGGTCTGGGAACTAGGAGCTGCTTACGGACTCTGAGAGCCGCGACTGCGCCCAGGCGCGCCCGCCCGTCCGTCTAGTGGTGCTGGCAGGTGCACAGGGGCGCGGGGAGCCCTCCTCCCCCCACTGAGGCTTCTGTGGACCGTCATGTCCTGTGGGCCGGGCTGGGGGCGAGGAGTCGGCCAGGCCAGTCCTGGATTTGGTGTGGTCTGGCCTCTCCCCTCTCCGTCCTCCTTCTGTGGCTGCGCCGCACTCTGCGTGGGGCCAGTCTGGGAGCGAAGAGTAAGGGGTCCTCGGCGGGCCAAATCCCGGGGTCAGGGCCCCGCTGGTGCAGTGCAGGTGCCTTCTGGGCCGTTCCAGCTCCCACGAGGCTCAGGGCTCGCAGGCGGCTGAGGACCAGGGTTTCTGGCAGGCCGGGCAGCTGCCCTTCACGGGCCCAGGGTTCCGAGTGCCGGCCTTGGTGGTGGGGCTGCGTCTGCCCTGATGCCCCGCACTGCCTGGTGGGGAGCCAGGCTAGTTGACCACCCTCCTCCCCACCAGGCTGATGGACAAGACGGTCCCAGAGGCTCCAGGTTGGGGGGCAGAGGAGGCAGAGACAGAGTGCTGGGGAAAGGAAGGGTCAGAGGCAGGTGAGGAGGCAGGTGGCCCCAAGCCCTGACACTTGGCTCTGGGACCCCAAGCTTCTGGGACTCACTGGAGAACCGGGCAACCCTTTCAGTGCAAATGAAGATGTAGGCACGAGATTCATTCGAGAATCATCACTGAGGGTTTGGTCATTGGCCTGGCCAGGGCTGAGAAGCAGGGATGGGGGGCCAGGAGCAGCGGTGTCATCCTGTGTTGGCCACGGACGTGGGGCCCTCTGCTCAGCAGAGCAGCTGCCGGGTACAGTGTGGACCCCTCGGGACCCAGGGGTGGTCTGGGGTCCCGCCTGTGGCCGCGGCTCAGCCAAGGCCTGCAGCCTGTTCCTCAGGCCCTTTTGGGACCCCCGTCTGGGTGGGAAGGAAGCAGAAGTCAGGCCGTAAGGCTGATGGGCTGGGCCCCTCCCGCTGAGTCTCCTGGGGAGACCAGAGGGCCTCCTGCGGGAGGGGCACGCTGACTCCCCATGGATCTTGTGTGCCGCTCTGGGAATCCGGAGTCGGAACCACAGCCTGGCACCAGTGTCCCCAGGAGGCGGAGGCGGGAGAGGACTGGAGCCAGAGCAGGCGGAGGGCGGGCACGGTGAAGGAAGCGGGGAAGCTCCAGGCCACGTCGCATTTGGGAGCAGGAGACGCGCTGGCCACTGGGGATGGGGACGGTGGCACGTGGGCTCAGGGGGCCGGGCCTGTGGCCTTTCCCTGACTGTCCTGGGAAGTGTGTGGCCCACATCACAGGTGGTGTCACAGCCCGGGGAACCCTGCTGCCTCACCCACTCCCAGGCTCCCACAGCCGGCGGTGCCGAGGCCCTTGGGTTGCGTCCTCATCTGGGCTCAGGGTCTGCCTCCCATCCCACCTCTGCCCACCTGGGCATGGCGCAGCTCCCCTGGTTCCCCTCCTCCAGGCCACTCCCTGCGTGGGAGCGCCATGGGCATCTCTAGAATGGAGCCTTAAGACCTTCACCCCCACCCGTCTGGAGCTCCCCAAACTGTGGGTCCCTGGATCCCACACTCGGGCCTCTGGGAGGAGCTCTGCTTCCTGGACATTGAGTCTACCTTCCGCCAACCCCAGGGGCCCGGCGCCCACTGGGTGGACCCTGGCTGCTGGTTCTGGGCCCACCCCTGCCCTCACTGTGCACGTACTTGCTCTGCACGCCCTGCGGAGAGGCAGGAAACTGGTCACCTTTGCAGATCTAGGGCCGGGCGTGGGGCCAGTCCAGGGGGCACTGGCAGGTGGCGGCAGAACCAGGTGGGCTGGGCTTTGCAGGCACAGGCCTCTGTGGTGTCCAAGCTAGGAGTGACCGTGTGTGAGGCTGCGAGCTGCCCGGCCGAGGAAGGGGCTGAGCCAGGCCGTCCGGGAAGAGGCACAGGCCCTGGGGGGCGGCAGGGAAAGGGCTGGCAGACAGGATGCCCTGTTGTCCCGCCAGGAAGGGCCCGCAGCACCCTGTGAGGCCCTGTCGGTGGCTCAGCAGGTGACAGCCCCTCCCTTCTGCTGGTTTCAGACGGCATGGCGGTGCTACGCAGCCGAGAACCCCGACTCCTCCACCTGGAAAATCTACGTCCGGAAGCCGTCCCGGAGCCACGCTCTGCTCTCTCCCAGCCCCAAGCCCAAGAAGTCTGTCATGGTAACCAGCCGCCGCCCGCCGTCCAGCTGGGGCACTTGTTAGCGAGCGGGGGTCCACGGTGGCCACAGCTCGCGGCCAGGGTTCGACCCTGGCGCTTCAACCCGGTGCAGCCCACGTCGGGGTATCAGCACCACTCCGGGCACTGGAGCAGCACAGCCCGCACTGGGCTCCCGCCATCCCAGCATCCCACGGCTGCGGGCACGTAGGACCGGCTGCGCCAAGGCCAGGGCTGTGGGAGGTCGGAGGAGCCCCTGGACCAGGACGGGCTGGGTTCTGGGAGCTGCTGGGGGAGGCTCTTGAGAGGGCCTCGGCGTTGGGCTTCGTGTGCTGAGCGTGGTGGGCGTCGGGGCACGGACATGGCCTCCTGGCTCAGGAGAGGGTCTGGGCTGGGTCGTGGCGTGAGGGAGTTCAGGCAGCCTGGGGCGAGGGTCTCAGGAACGGAGGGAGGGCCGGCCCTCTCCCTGGCTCGCGCCCACACCGTCCTCGGAGAGGTCCTGCTCTCTCAGTTGCTGGCTGCCCCTGCAGCCTTTGCACCTGCAGTTTGACCTCCCGGAACATTCTCCCAGATTCCAGCATAACCTGCCAGCCCACTTCCTTTAGGTCACCCCCTCAAAGAAGCCTTGGCTGGCCCTCAGCCTGTGCCCCGCCCTGTGCTCTCACGCCCTGGCAGGCCACAGCCCCTGTCACCACCTGCTCTGATGTGTTCCTCTGCATTTATCTGTTTCCTAGTTTTCTGTCCACCTGCCCCCCTGGGACCGCTGTCAGTGTCACACGCTGAGCCCGCCCTGTCTGTGTGTGAGGGGCTGGCCCTGGGTCCCTGGCAGGTGCCCCCAGCCTGCTGGCACAGGTGCTCTGGGCCAGCAGGAGGCCTGGCGGAGGGTACCCAGGGACTGACCACTTACTGTCTGCTGTTTTAGGTAAAGAAAAAAAAGTTCAAACTGGACAAGGACAACGGGGTGAGCCCCGGAGAAAAGATGCCGGTGGTCCCCCACATCACTTGCGACCTTGCATCGGAGGAGCGGAGGCCTGACCACTTCTCGGTGGACGGCTGTGACAATTCTGGTGAGAAACTGTCACATAGGACAAAGGGGTGGGCACAGGGTCTGGATGCTCAGTTCTGATCCACCAGGGCCGGCAGGACCTCTGGGGTGGGCAGATGCCCAGTCCTCCCTGGACCACGTGCTCTCATCCTGTGGGCATCAGGTGTCCTTGCGTTTGCTCCGGCGGACCTGGTGTCACCCGAAGAAGTCCTCTCTGTTCTGTTCTGGGCTCTGGGCTTCTGGGAGCCAGGCCCTGCCTCGGTCCAGCTATGTGGCTGGCGCCCCCAGTCTGGCAGAGAGGAGGTGGCCCGCACACATGCTGACCCCCACTCCAGGTGGAGTGGGGGCGGGGGTCCCGAGTGCCGAGCCAGCCCTGTGTGCCCGCAGCTGTCCCCTTCCTCCTCGCTCCGTGCGTTGTTCTAGCGTTTCTGTGTCTGTCCCTCCCTCCCCTCTTGGGCTTCTTCCCGGAACCTCCCAGAATGTTCCGGCATCCACTAGAGCATCCCAGCCTGCTGGTGGCTGTAAGGACGGTGTCCCTGTCTCAGGTACGGCAGAGGGCGACGAGCTCGTGTTGTTCCTGACCCTGTGTGCTCACGGCGCCGGCACCTGGTCTGCCTGGTGCCAGGTTTGATGTACCCCCCGCATCTGGTCAGTGCTGGCAGGAGGGCAGAAAGCGTCCCTTGAGGCTGGCTGTGGATGCCCCCTGGGAGCTGGGTGTGCGAGACCGCGCCTGAGCACCCAGCCCACTAGGCGTGGTGTCGGGGTGCCCGCCTGTCCCCATCGCCGATGAGCCCCTGGGACGTGCTCCCCTCCTGCCCGCCAGAGTGGGCACAAAGGACAATTGTGCCCACGGCTCCAGATTTGGGGCAGGACCATTGTCGCGATGCAGATGGGGGCTTTCTGCAAATGCTGATGGGCAGGTTGGGCACGGGGAGGAGCGACGTGGCTGCGGGCTGAATACGGAGCAGCCCAAACGATGCGTCCATTCAGCCTGTTGGGTGTTACTAAGTACTTAGCGATGTCTGCGGAATGTTAACGAGCTCCTAGGGCAGAGCAGCGGGCACCCTTTGTGGGCGGCTCCTGCCCGGAGGAGCGCTTCCTTTCCTGCCGACACGATAAGTCAGCCCAGCCCAGAGCTGCCGAGCTGAGCCTGAGCTGTGGGCCTGGGCCCTGGGGACCCAGAGCGGCCCCCGCCCCGGGGTTACCTGAAACCCCCCAGTCCTCCTCGCCCGGAGGCTCTCGGGAGCCCTGGGTGAGAGAGGGGCGCTGACCCCGGGGCGGGGGCCGCCACCGGGAAGGGCCCGCGACCCCAGCGCCCGCACACCGGGTGCCAACAGCCACGCTGGGTTCCACCACCCTGCCGGACCCAGGCGGGAGCCCGAGCCCCGTGTGGGTGTGCAGACGGGGAGTGTGGGGCAGGATCGTCCCCCTGCCAGCGCCTGCCCGCCCACAGCGCCTGCCCCAGGCAGAGACGCTCACCATCCTGTGAGCTCCAGAGCCTTGCTGGTTCCCGGCTGGGTTCGCCGGCGTCAGGCCGGGTCTCACGCTCACGGGGGCGGGTGGTGTGGGCGGCAGGACCCCCGGCCCCCATAGCTTCCCTCTTCTTCCAGATTCTCATCACGCAGTTCCTCGCGCTGCACTGGCTCAGTAGGGGCCGTGGTCGGGCCTGCTCCGCGCTGGGCCCAGGTGAGGCCCCCGGGGCATAGGGAGCGCCCCTCACCACCCAGGGAGGACTGTGGGTGACAGCAAAGGGGCAGAGTGTGTGGGTTTCTGGGGGACAAACACCTGGCTTGGGTTGGTTGGACCTGGGAAGGCTTCTCGGAGGACGTGACACCAGCATTGAGCAGAGCTGGCTGGGGAGGGCGAGGAAGCACCTGGCAAATGGCAGGAGCAGCTTGGACGGAGGTGCTGCGGGGAACAGACCTCTCCACGTCTGCACATATTCGCCGAGTGACCTGGGAGTATCACGTGGTCTCCCCACTTGTAGGGTGGGCAGCGTGGGCTCCCGCACGCGCTCATGCTGTTTTGATCACTGTCCTTCAGAGGACGGAGGCCTCGGACGGGCGTGGTGACCCAGGGCCTGCAGGTGCCGGGCGGGCCAGGCAGCAGAAGGCCACGAAGCAGCTCTGTGCTCTGCCTGGTCCCGGAGGTGGCGTGGATGGAGGAGCGGGCAGGACAGGGCGGCGGGCCGGTCTTGGGCCTGCGTGGGGCTGAGGGGCGAGGAGGTGGGAGGAGAGGGGCCAGAGAGCGGCGGGCAGGTCTGCAGACTCAGGGCTCCGGCGCCAGGGCCGCGGGCTGCGCCGCGTTGGGCATAGTCAGGCTACTGGGTGAAGAGAGGCCGTTCGCTTTGATCACAAAACATTTCAGACAAAAGCTTCAGAGGACGGCACGCCCCAAGCCACGTGCCGCACGGCGGGCGGGACCCGCGTCGAGCGCTTGCGGGCCCGGGCTCGAGCCGGCGCGCTCGCGGGACGCAGGTGGCGCGAAGCAGCCGCGACGCGCAGGCTGGCCGCGTGGTCCCCCGGGCCCCGCGCTGGGCCCGAGCGCCGAGCCCTGCCTCTGCCCCGCCCGCGGGTCTGGAGGCTGCGGGTGCTGGTGCTGCGTTTCCCCCTGTGGCAGCAGGACTGTGTCCTGGGCGCTGCGCCCGGGCTGCGGGCCCTCGTCGCGCCGCCTCCCCCGTCCCCGGGCCTTGCTGCGGGCTGTGGGTCTGGCCTCCGCCCGCTCCTCTGCTGTAGGGCCTGCCGTTGGCTCTGGAGACCTGCTTGGATTTACCCACGATTTGCCAGTTTTCGCCTCTCGGTTTGGCTTTAACTTCCTTCCTCCCGAAGCCCGTGCTTCCTTCAGTGGCAGTCGGGTGGCGACCAGCTCGGGTGTTGTCTGAGATGTTGCTCCTGGATGACGGTTCAGCTGCAGGCTAAGCTGCGCGTTCCCAACGCCCCGCAGGCTGGCCGCCGGCCCCCGCGCGTTGTCCAGTCCTGGACAGTCCTTTGTGGGTGACCCTCCCTTCCTGTCTGGTGACTCCCCGTGCCTTCTCTGTGGCTTTGGCATCCTGGAGTTTCACCGAGTGGATCAGCTGGTGGGTTACCTGTATTTGTTCTGCTCGCAAGTTGTCGTGACTCCCGCATCTGCAGGTGTGTCTTCCGTCGAGCGGAACGTCAGCCCCACGTCGTGCATTGTCGTCTCCCCCAGATGCTCTCATCTCCCCAAAACTCCCACCCAACCTCGCTCTGACCTCCCTGGCTGCCTCCGGGCTGTCCCGTCTCGCCCCGGGTGCTGCTTCCTCGCTCACGTCTGTCTGGTTACAGATTCGCCACACGTGCCACCGTTGAGATCCGTTTCCGTCACCACGTATGTTTTTGTTTCCGTCTGTCTGCACGTGGGGCGGGTCTGCTTGTCCTTGGCACCACGTATGTTCCTCCTGGTTCGCATCACAGCTTCGGATCCTTCAGCCGCTTGAACCCACTTGTTTCATCAGCTCCGTCCTGTGACCCCGTCACCCACAGCTGTCGGAGACTCTGATTCCATTCTCCGTGGCTGCTCTGACGCTCACTTGTGGTGCCTTGCTTCCTCGTGGGTCTGCAGCTTAGGTCGTGATTGGTGGAGGTCCCCTATCCTTGGGGTCCCGTGCACGCTGCCTGAGGGACGCTGCTCCGGCGAGGCTCTCCCTCTGCTGGCCCAGGCGCCCGGGAACCACCCTGGGGCACTTGCGGTGCTGGTGTGTGGATGTGCGATTGTCTAGATGACCCGTGTCACATAAATATGCACCCAGCCTCTCAGAAGGGCGGCCCTGAGCCACGTGCCCCAAGAGGAGACTTGTGACTCACGCTCCGAGAACACGGGCCAAGGCAGGCGAATCTCTTTTTCTCCCCCTTTTGCCAGCACGTGGGTTTGGCTGGCTGGTTTTGTTTTGCTCTGCTCTGCTCTGTGGTTTGAGTCCACCCTCTCACTCTTGGCTGAGCTTTTCGAGGAGCCCAGGCTGAGATGTGGGGTCTCAGCTTCGTGCAGGCTCTTCCTCTCTGGGGGCAGTAAGTCCACCTGTGTCCCCCGGGTGGGCAGCCTGGGACAGCCTGCGTGTCAAAGCCAGCACGCACCTGCTCCACTGCACCTGCTTCCCTCTGGGCCACAGGGACGCCCCTGCCCCACCAGGTGAGCCCTGTTCCTGCGCAGACAGAGGCTTTCTATGGCATCAGGCCTGCTGATTGCCGGACACAGAGGTCCTCCTCTTGTGAAAGATGATCTGTTCCTGACACGGGAGGCTGGGAGCTCCCCATGGGCAGGGGACTGTGATACTCCAGGTTGGAACATCCCTGGGTGCCCCTCGAATCACCTGGAGATTTTACTGCTAACTCAGAGGCCCACCCCTTAGGTTCTGAGTCACAGTGGCCGTGGGGAGGCCCAGGGGTGTGTGTCTGTAACAAGCCCCAGGTTACCCTGAAGCATGTGGCCCGTGCACTAGTGCAGCCCGCAGGTGACATCCTGCCTCTGTGACATCCTGGTCGGCGTCCCACCTTGGTCTCACCTGGGTCAGCGTTTCCTTGTTCAGAACAAGAACAGGGTCCCAGGCACCCTCCTGGCATCTGCCCCTCTGTCCTGGTCTGGGGCGTGATGTCACCCCAGCTCTGGAGAGGACTTTTGATGATAAATTCTGGTGACCATCCAGTCATTCCATGTCACTCCTGCCAGCCTCAGGGTCCTGGGGAAGTGGGCCCTCAGGGTCTTGCAGGCTGAGGACCCGTGATTCCCTGAGTGGTGTCAGGGCACAGTGGGGCAGGGGAAGAGGCTGCCGGGCTCCGTGGACGTGCTCGGAACTCCCGGGTCGGAACCGTCCCGCCGGCCCTTGCCCGAGCCGCTCCCTCCTGTCCCCTCGGCCCCCGTGGCTTCTGTCTCTTTCGGGCCTTCGCCGAGGGTGACGGCGCCGGGTCAGGCTCACTGTGCTCCCCTCCCGTCTGCTGTGTGGCCAGGGGACAGGTTGGCACGTGCGCCTGCCTCAGACCCTCCAGGATTCCTGTCCCCTCTGGGACACAGCCCAGATGCCTCTGGGAGCCTCGCCATCACCTGGCCCGGCCACCTCTGCCCACGAAGGCCCCGTCTGCACCCACAGCCAGGCTCTTCCTCCCAGACGCGTCCGCCTGAAGGTCATCCCACAGAAAGAGCTCCGCGCTCAAATTTCGGATTTGTTTTCTGATTAAAAAAGTGGCACATGCTCATCACAGAGCGTATGAAACCACAGACCCGAGTGGTGAGGAGGAGCAGCCACCTGTCGTCCAGCCGCCCAGGACAGCCGCTGCCGGGTCCTCGACACGCCGCCCCGCCTCCGCAGTTCTGACACCTGCTTCCACCTCAGCTGTGCAGGCTTCTTCCCGCTTGCATCCCTGTCAGGACGTGATTGTTCCCAGTACCATCTGAAGTTCTTGCATTGATCTCTTGCTGTGTCCAGTCAGACGTTTATGCCAGTGCGTCCGGGCTCCTGACTTCCTGCGCTAGTTTGGAAATACAGTGGGCAAGGGTCCCCTGACGTTTCTGATTTTGTTAGAACTAGATTCAGCGTGTTGCTGTTTTGATTGGTGGTGTTCCTGGTTTTTAAGCTCTTTCTCTGTCAAAGAGGAAATAAAATCCCAAATTAGAGAATATTTAGAAAAATAATAACAGAAACACTCCTCATCAGATCCCATAGCATATAAAGTATTTGAAGGATTACTGAGGCATGAATTGTGTATCTAAATATGACTTCAAGGCCCATCGGCAAAAAGGAAAAAATAATGAATAATACAAAAGGAGAAAGAAACCCACAATTAGAGGTGGTGATTTTAATAAAGCTGTCTCAAAAGCGGATAGAACAAGCAGACAGAAAGCAGGAAGGGTACAACCCTGAACGGCACCTCCAGCCAAGCCGACCTAGTTAACACCTAGAGACCTCTCCTCCCAACAGTGGCAGAGAATATGCTGTTTTCAAGTGCGCATGGGACACAGACCAAGACAGACCATGTTCTGAACCATAAAGCAAATCCGATAAACGTAAAATGACTCAAGTGATAGATAAAGAATGTCGTCTAACCACAGTGGAATTAAACTGAAAATCAATAAGAAAAAAATCTCTGGAAAATCCTCAACTATTTGGAACCCAAGTAACATGTTTCAAAACAGCACAGTGTCAGAGAAGAATTCCAGATGAAAACTCGAAAGTGTTTTGAACCGAATGAAAATGAAAACACAGAGTATCAAAATGTGTCGTCTCTGCTGCGGGCAGCACTCAGGGGCCGTGCGGTGTCCCAGCGCGGGCGCGAGAGACATGGTCTCCGTCAGCCTCAGCTTCACCCCCAGAAACGATCACAGATAAGTAGAAACAGGGCAGCCATAAAGATCAGAGGGGAAACAAATGAAACAGAACACACAGAAACAAAATAATTAAACCAAAAGCTGTTTGTTTGTTTGTTTTAAAGACAGTCAGCACAACTGATAACCCTCTGCGCAGACACGTCAGGAGAAAAAGGAGGCGCAGATTATGAGAAATGAGAGCTATGGTGGTGCAGAGTCTACGGATGTGAAAAGGGTCATAAGGGAATACTGTCTACAGTTCTTTAAATTCAGCAGCTTAGATGAAATGGGCAAATTTCTTGAAAGGCGTAAACTACTCAAGAAATAGATAACCTGAGTAGGTCTCTATCTGCTAATAAAATCAAAGTTATAGTTCAGAACATTCCCCCAGACAGCACTGCCGGATCACATGGCCTTACTGGGGAATCCTCCCAAACACTTAAGAAAGAATAAAATCAATTTTAGACACTGTTCTCTAGAAAATTGAAAAGGAGGGAATACTTCCAAATGCATTGTGAGGCCAGCGTTGTCCTGATCTGAAAACCAGCCAAAGATATTATAAGAAAAGAAAGCTACAGGTAAGAATCCCTGATGAACATACACACAAAAAAATTCTAAGCCGAAGTTTAGCAAATCAAATCCAGTAATACATTAAAAGGATCACACATCATGACCAGCTAGGGCTCAGGAATGCAAAGCTATTTTGATATTTTAGAAAATCAGTCAGTTAGCCATATTGACAAATGAAAAAACCATATGATCATCCTAATAGATGCAGGAAAAGAATTCGACAAAATCCAACAGCCATTTTTAAGCAAAGGTTCTCAGCAAATGGAAAGTTAAAAGGAACTTCCTCAACCTGATCAAGATTATCAGCAAAAATTTACAGCTGTAACATACTTAATGAAGAAAGACTAACTGCTTCCCCCTCTACGGTCAGGAACACAACAAGAATCTGCTCTCATCATTTCTAGTTAACACTAAACTGAAGATGCTAGCCAATGGAATAAGGCAAGAAAAAGAAACTTTAGACAGCCAGTTTGGAAAAGAAGTAAAACTGTCTTTATTTGCAGATGACATGGTTATCTATGTAGAAAGTCTGGTGAATGCAGAAGATGACTAGTAGAACTAGTGTGTGAATTTAGCTTTCTGGCAGATAGAAGACTGATAGGCAGAAATCAACTCTGTTTCTGTCCTCAAGCAGGAAATACTCTGAAATTGAAGTTTTAAAAATAGAGTCATATAAAAATATGAAATACTTAGAGGTTAATATGACAAAAGATGTGAGAGCTGTGCATCTCACACTGCTGAGAGGAATTAAAGAATATCCAAATACTTGCAGAGGTGTACCATGTCCATGAATCACAAGCTTCAATATTAAGCTCTACACTCAATGCACTGCCAGGCAAAATCCCAGCAGGTATTTTGTAGAAATTAACAAGCTGGTTCTGAATTCACATGGACATGCATATGACCTAGAACACCGAAACAACTTCGAAAATGAACAAAGTTGGAAGAAAAACACCAGCAGTGTGGCATTAGCATCAAGGTGAGCAAACAGATCAACAGAACAGTGTTGAGAGTGCAGATAAGCCTATATACATTTATGGGCAGCTGACTTTTGATGAAGGTGCAAGGCCAATCTGGTGGAGAAAGGATAGTCTTTGAACAAAGAGTGCTGGAACAACTGGACATCCACATGCCAAAAACCCAACTTCCATCTACCTCTCACATCACAGACAAAAATTAACTCAGAATTTATCATAGACTTCAATGTAAAGCCTGAAACTTTTAGAAGAAAACACAGTGGAAAACATCTTTGTGATCTGAGCTAAAGACTTTAGACATGACACCAGAAGGAAAAGCCACAATCAGAACAACATGACTGAACTTACCAAAGTCACAACCTTCACTTTGAGAGACACTATTAAGAGAACGAAAAGACAAACCAGAGATTGGGAGAAAATGTTTTCAAACCACACAGCTGACAAAGGACTTGTATCCAGAATATATGAGGGACACTTAACGACTGAGCAACAAGAAAAGAAAGAAAAATGGGCAAAAGGTTCGAACAGACACTTCATCTAAGAAGATACACAGGCAAGCACATAAAAAGATACTCAGCATCATTAGGTTTTAGAGAAATGCCAACTAAAACCATGGTGAGATGCTGCCACACAGTTAACATACAGGCTGAAGTTAAGAAGACTGGCCACACCGAGGGCTGGTGGAGAAACTGGAACTCTCATGCTCTGGCAGGAATGAGAAATTGCTTTGGAAAACCATTTGGCAGTTTCCCAAAATGTTAAATACATACTTGCCCTATGATGCAGTCGTTCTGTGTTTGTCCAGGAGAAATAAGAGCAGACACACGTACCAACCCACGAACGGGGTGTGTTCACAGCAGTTTTATGAAGACTGGACACAACCCCAATGCCCGTCAGCATTTGCATATTTTTTAAGTCCATGCAATGGGCATCACTCAGAAGTGAGGCGTTAACAGCCCAGATGAACCTCACAGTGATGCTGATGAGGGAAAGAAGCCAGACAGGAAAAGAGCACATGAAACTCAAGAAAATGCAGACAAATCCAGAGAAATAAGAAGATCAGTGGTTAACTTGGGACAAGGGTGAGGGGCACAGGGACAGTGCTGGGAGGAGGGGTACAGGTGGGGACAAGGAACCTTTGGGGGGTGATGGCCATGTTCAGCACACGTTAAATCATATGCATCAAACATGCAGTTGGCCATATGTCTGTTATGCCTTAATGGGAAAATATATAACATAAAAATATTTCTCATAACAAAAAAATACCAAAATTAATTTTTCAAAGATTCCCTGGGGAAAGCAGTGGCCACTCATATCACAGATGTGGGGCTAATTTCATCAATATATTACAAAGCTCTTTTGAATCATGAAGACAAAAGGATAAAAGATACAGAAACAGTTCTCAGAAATGGAAATACCAGTGATTCTTAAGGGTCAAAAGATGCTTAGAACCTCGATTATGGTTAAAATAAATGCAAACCAAAGCAATGGGATTTTTGAACTTACCTGACTATTGAAGAGTTTGATAATACTATGTGGGCGAGTGTACAGGGAAACTCTCAACCTCAGTCACTGATGTTGGGAGAATAAGTTGATACAACCTCAGTGGAAATGAAAGATGCATATGCCCTTTGACCCTTCCAGAAACACATTCTGCACTGATGTTGCACATCTGCAAAGGGATCCCTTGCTAGGATACTGAGTTCTGCAGCTGTGAAATAGCAAAGGACAGCAGACCGCAGACATGCCCATCAGTGGAGGTCTGCTCAAAGAACGTGTCGGGCACCCCTTAAACAGTCGTTAAACCTGGGACGCTGTGCTCAGTGCTGGCGGAAGACGCCCCTGATATCTGACCCCAGAGGTCACAGGGCCTCGGCTGCCGAGGAGGAGGGCCTCCGTGCGCTTCTGCGTGCAGACACGGTGCCTTGTGAAAGGGAGCCCGCCCTTTGCTGTGTCCCGGGAGGGTCTGAAGAACACCGCAAGTGTCTTCTCTTCCAAGATGAAGTATTACAGCTGAGTTGTAAAACCACCTGGGCCTGGTACGTGGCTTAAAGGAGACCGTCAGCCTCCTCTTAGTCTGATTTATAGTTCTTTGTTCTAAATACACGTGCTGCGTCTTCTGGGTAATTTACTCACTGCTACTTAACTTCTCGAGGGGTTCATCTATGTGGTCGCTCGGTAGCAACGAATTTTCCCTTTTAGTGACTCGGTGTCCTCTGTGTCTCTCACCTCTTCCCCCTTGCCTGAGCGCTCACCCTTTCACTCTCTTTGTCCTAATCACGTTCCTGACAGAGCTACTATTTTATTTATTACACTTTTCTCATCTCATCAGGGAACTACCTTTTCACCGTTTTTGTTTTCTGTTTCACCAACTTGGGCTTTTGTATCCGTTCATTCCCTCTTCCTGGTTAACTTGATTAAGTTTTAACTTCATAAAGAGTAGTAGTATGATTATTTAAAGCCTTTCTTCTAAAAAGCATGTTAAAGGTTATAAATTTTCCTCTGACTGCAGCATTAGCCACGACACGTAGATCTTACAATGAAACATGTTCCTTTCCATTGCTTTCTTGGTAGTTTTTGTTTTGTGTTTTGATTTTCCTTTTGATCTAGAGTTCTTTTAAGAAATGTTTCCTTAATTTTTAAGTAGTACATTTTTGTCACTGTTATTTATTACTAACTTAACAGACTTACAGCAAGAGGGTGTGGCCTGTGAACTCTCTACTTTTTTTGATGAAGTTTTTTGTGTCCAAGTACAAAAATAAAATCATTGCTTTTGTAAATGTTCCATGGACCTGAGTTCAGGAGATAAATTTTCTATTTGTAGGACACAGACTTTTACTTGTACACCCAGGTGAAGTGTATGTGGGGAGGGGTTATGCGTCCACATGTGTGTGCGTGCGTATGCACATGCACCCCTCCTGAGCTCTGCGTCCCTCGACCTGCCCCAGCCCTCCGGCTGTTAGTGCTTCCTAATATAACACATCTGCTGCCAGATTCTGAAACAGGAAAATTAAATCCTTCCTTTATAATTATGTTTTCAGAAGCTGAGTGGCAGATCCTTGGAGTGGCTGGGAGCACAGCCCGACGGTCACCCTCCCTGGGGTCGGAGCCCGGCTCTGCCTCTTTCTCCCTGGTGATGCTAGACAAACTACTGCCTTCTCTGTGCCCCAGCTTCTGTCCCCACATCAGGAGCCTAACAGGGCCGCTCCCAGTGTCGCTGTGTCGACCGGGTCAGTTAACATGTGCCAGTGCTCACCCAGAGCCTGTCTGCTGCCAGCACCCTGGTGTCTCTGGCTCCTGCGCTGAACCTCTTTACCCTCCTCTGCCAAACAGCCCCCACTCCACCCGGCTCCCCAGGCCACAAATCTTGGGGCTGATCTTTCTTAAAATGTTATTACCTTACAATACACATATAACTCTATAGATGTGTGTAATGCGTATGTTTTTGTGCAGTCCTTTTTTTTTTCACATTTGCTTGATTCCGTCACTTCTGCGACCTACGTTACCAATCCAGGAGTTACCCCTGAGTTCTTCCCAGTGCTCCCAGCAGACGATGACCAGGTGTGCACAATCCAGTGGGGGTTCATCATTCATCTCCAGCACGTGGGATCTCAGCACACCTGCTTCTCTGCCTCTTGCCTTTCCCCTTCCTCCCTCCAGAGGTTCGGGAGCAGTTCATTCTGGAATTCAGATCTCTCCTGCATTCCCCAGGGTGTCCACGCGCCAAGATGC
The DNA here is from genome assembly GCF_048564905.1 of Vicugna pacos. NCBI lineage: Eukaryota > Metazoa > Chordata > Mammalia > Artiodactyla > Camelidae > Vicugna > Vicugna pacos. The sequence continues at coordinate 73,488,195 of NC_132996.1, read as the reverse complement.
TCTCTGTTGCCGCGCACCCGTCTTGCTTCAGGTTTTGGCCAGTTTTCTAAAACCTCCCTTGAGCCCTCCTTCCCGGCAGACAGGCACCGCAGTCCCCTCTCACCTGCGGCTCCTCTTTCCACGGTTTCCAGTTACCTGCGGCCAACCATGGGCCAAACGTGTCCAGAAATAAACAATCTGTAAGCTTCAAATCGCGTGCCGGTCTGAGTGGTGTGGCGAAGCCCTGTGCTGCCCCGCCCTGTCCCCCACGCGTGAGTCATCCCTTTGCCGACGCGTCCCGCCCGTCGGTGACTTAGTAGCTGTGGGGGTTGTCAGATCAACGGTTGTGTATTGAGGTGCTTATATTCAGGGGCCCCAGAGAGCCAGAGCAGTGTGCTGGCCGTTGCGATCTGCCAGAGGGAAGCTGTTAAGCGCTTCCTTCAAGTGAAGAGGCGAGAGTCCTCGACGTGTCAAGGAAAGGACAGCGCCGTATGCCGCGGCGGCGGAGCGCAGCGGGAGGAACGCCCCTCCTGTCGTGAGACTGTGAAGGAGAAAGAGAACGTCGTGCTGGCCCCGCGGCTACCGCGCCGGCTGCAGGCGTGCCGGCCACGGCCCCGACACGTGCTCGGGAGGGGACAGGCGTTCACTTTGTACAACAAAGTATTTTGAGTGAGAGCACATTCACGCAGCTTTTTTTGCAGTATATTGTTCGTTGTTGTTATTGTCCGTTTCCTACTGTGCCTAACTTACACATTCAGCTTTACCTAAATTGTGGTATAATTTAAATAGAACTTAGAATATAAACTGTAGGCGTGTGCGTAGGGAAGAAGCGTTTGGCACTTTGCATGGTCTCAGGCATCCCCTGGGGGCCTTGGGAGGCGCCCCGTGGACGAGGCAGGGCCCCCGTCCTCTTGTTTGGTGGTAATTTCCGGGGTGAACCAGTTTGCTGGGGCTGCCGGAACGAGGAGCTGGGCTGTGTGGCCCGAGTGGCAGGAGCTGATCTGGTGGTTCTGGAGGCCGGGACGTTGAGGGCAAGGCGTCGGCGGGGCGGTGTCTCCCGACGCCTCCGTCCCCGGCGGGTGCTCGGCCACCCTCTCGCCGGGCACTCGTGGGGTCTTCCCCCTGCGTGTGTGCGCCTGCTTGTCTGTATGCCCGAACTTCGTCTCCTCGTAAGGACGCCAGTCACACTGGGTTAGGGCCCACCCGAGAGCCTCGTGCCGCGGGATCACCCCTGTAGGCGCCGGCTCCAAGCACGGTCACACTCTGGGCTCCTGGAGTTTGGAGCTTCAGCATGTGAATTCTGGGCGCTGCCGGGGGCGTCCTCAAGCACATCCCAGCCTGCCGTCGCCGCGGAGCCGGGGGGCAGCACCGCGGGTGCTTGGGGCAGAGCGTCTCCGCTGAGGGCCTCGTGTGCTTCGTAGGCGGTTCAGCGGCACGTACGCGCTGTGGCTGTGCCCTGGGGGCAAGACCGCCCCCACTGAGAAGCACCGAGATACCTCGGAGTTTTAGGGGCAGCTTCCAACTGTTTCTTTGGAAATAATTCTTAATTACAGAAAAGCTGAGAGAATAAGGACGAGATACAAAACACTCATACGCCCTCCGCTAAGATCCCGGCCACTGGTTGCCGGCACCGTGCCCGGTTCATTTGACCCTTTGCACCCCCTTCCGTGTGTGTGTTCACGCGACGCTTTTTTCTGAACCATGTGTGGGTCCGCGGCATGCGCTGCAGCCCTTTGCCCCAGACGCTGTGAAACGTCCTCCTTTGAACCTGGAGCACGAGGATCGAGCCCCGCGCCTAAGCACGGTGCAGCCTTCCGCCGTGTCCCAGCCTCCCAGGTGACGTGGCCGTGTCCTTCGCGGCGTGTTCTCCTGCCAGTGCAGGGTCCAGGCTGGGGGGCGTCTCTTCAGCCGCCTTTAACCTGGAGAACTTCCAGTTTGTCTTTTCTGCCGTCGGCACTCTTGAAGGGCAGAGTCTCGCCGCTTCTTGGGGGAGTTGCCTGACGCTTCCTCGCGGTTAGATCGGGTGACGCATCCCCATCTCCAGTACGTCACAGGTGACATGGTGCCTCGTCCCCGAGGCGCACGATGGCATCTCCCTCTAACCGACGGTGGTACTTTAAGCGCCCAGTTGAAACACTGTCCAGTTGTTCCTCTGAACGTTTACACTACTTTGCTGTGTAACCAATAAACAGTCTGGGGGAGATACTCTGAGGCAATGCAAATAATCCTGCTCCTTATCAAAAAACGCCTCCCGGACTCAGAGGCTTTCTGGAACCAGCTCTATCATGGTGATTGCAAAATGCTGGTGTGCCAGCTCCACCACCCCTTCCACCAAAGTGCTGGGGAAAAACACTGGCCAGCCAGAACGGCATTCCAGGAGAAAGCACCTCAGCATCCTACTGGAAGGAAGAGCCTGCTTCTCTTCCACATGTTTGCTTCTGTGACACGTGCGACGGGCTCCTCTTCCTTGATGTAATCCGCCTAGCACTCACTCAGCTGGCTTTGTGCATCAACAGTTCCTTTACTCTAGACTGCGGAGTAGAACCCCATGGCCCTGACGGGCCACAGGTGTCTAGCCAGTCACTCGCAGAAGGACATGTGGGTTGTTTCTGGTCTGGGGCAATGACAGGTGGTGGTTGGCTGCATAATGGCCCCTGAAATATGCAGTTCCAGTTTCTAGGACCCGTGACTGTCATCTCACACGGCAAAGGAGATGCTGCCGATGTGCTTAAGCTAAGGAGAGGCGACCCTGGGTTATCTGGGTGGGCCCGACGCCATCATCAGTGTCCTTCCTCCCAAGGAGGCAGGGGGAGATGGGACCGTAGAAGAGGACGGTAGCACGACACTGGAAGCAGGGGAGGAAATGCAGTGTGCGGTGGGGAGGGGGCCACCACTGAGGAATGCAGGTGGCTCCCAGTAGAAAAGGCAAGGAAGCGGGTGCTCCCTGGGACCTCCGCAAGGAATCACCTGCTGGCAATCTTCAGTCCCATTAGGTTAACTTCAGACTTCCGGCCTCAAGAACTGTGAGAGGAAACTGGTGTTGCTTTAAGCCACTGTCTGGCTGCCCTGTTACAGCAGTGACAGGAGACTAACACACAGAGAAAGCTGCTCTCAACCTCCACGCGCAGGCTCTTGTGTGAAGGAACGTTTTCATTTCCCGGGGACAAAGCCCCAGAGTGTGACCGCTCAGTTGTCTGGCAGATGCAGATTCAGTTTACTTGAGAAGCAGCGAAACTGTCTCCAAGTGGCTCTACCATTTTATGTCCCCTCCAGCGGTGCATGAGCCATCCGGTTTCTCGGTGTCCTTGCCAGCACCTGCTGTTGACACCGGTTTTCATTTGACCTCTTCGCGTTGGTGTGTAGCAGGACCTCGTTGTGGTTTTGATTTGCATTTCCCAGTGGCTAGTGACACCGAACATCCTTCCATGTGCTTGTCTGCCGTTTGTATAACCTATTCAGTGAGACCTTTATTCGTGTCATTTGCCCATCTCCTAACTGGCTTGTGTTCTGAGCGTGGAGTTTTGAGACGTCTCTCTGTGTTCTAGATACCAGTCCTAAGCCAGGCGTGCGCCTTGCAGACGTCCTCGGCCAGTCCGCAGCTTTCCTTTCCACCCTCCTAACAGGTTCCTTTTCATTTTGATGAAGTCCAGTTTGTCCTTTTTATGGACTGTACTTCAACGTTAGGTCTAAGAACTCTTTGCTAACCCTAGAGCTGGAATATTTTCTCCAATACTTTTTCTGATGACAGCCTTGTTTCTACATAACCCTTGCACTGTACAGTTCATCCCTTTTAAATGTACACTTCCATCGTTTGCAGTATGCTCCCAGAGCTGTGCCACCATTGCCGCAGTCCACTTCTGGGCAGTCTCATCACCCCCAAAAGAAGCCCAGAATACCCTTCCAGCATCACCTCCCAATGCCCCGTTCCCTCATCTTAAGCCCTAGGCAACATCTAATCTGCTTTCTGTCTCAATGGATTTGCCCATCCTGGACACTTCATAAAAGTGAAATCATACAATACACGGTCCTTTGGGGCTGGCTTCCTTCACTTAGCATAATGTTTTCAAGATTCACCCATGGTGTAGTGTGTAGAAGTCCTTCATTTCTTTCTGTAGCTGAATAATATTCCGTCGTTTGGATATGCCACATTTCACTCATCCATTCACTAGTTAACAGGCACTTAGGCTGCCTCCACCGCGTGAGTGTTAGGAATACTGCATCTGTGAATGCTAACGGACAACTTTGGGGGTGGACATGTGATCTCCTTTCTTTGGGGTAAGTATATAGGAGAGAAACGTGAGTCAAATTAGAGCCATGTTTGATTTTTTTTTTTTTGGAAACTAGCAGACTGCTTTCCAAAGCGAGCGTGTCATTGTGCACCCCCGCCAGCAGAGCATGCACGCTGCACGGTTTCTGCATACCCTCACCAGCACTTGTTGTTATCTGCCTTTCAAAATTCACGTTTACAGCCCTCTTAGTACGTGTTAACCGGACTCTCACTGTGGCTCTGGTTAGCGTCTCCACGACCGAGGGTGACGGGACTCTTGAAGTGCGCTTGATTGGCCACTCGTGTGTCTCTTTTTGAAGAAATGACTATTCGGATCCTTCATTCATTTTTTAAAATTGGGGTTTTGGGGGGGTTGATTTGTACAAGTCCTTCATACATTCTAGCCACAAGCCCCTTATCTGATACGTGATTTGCCGATACCATCTCCCATGTGGGTTTTCTTTTCACTTTATGCCCTTTGAAGCACAGAAGCTTTTAATTTTGATAAAGTCCAATACATCTATCTGTTCCTCCTTCTGTTGCCTGTGCTGTTGATGCATTTTAGAAAGCACTGCAAAACCAAGGTTGTGAAGATGTACCTTTATGTGCTCTTCTGAGAGCACTAGCTAGCTCTAGCTGTTATGTTTACGTCTCTCTGATCCATCCTGAGTTACTTTTTGTATATGGTGTGAGGGAGGGGTCCAGCTTTACTTTTTCATGTTGTTCTAGCACCATTTGTTCAGAAAACTATTCTTATTCCGTTGAGTCCTCTTGGCACCCTTGTCAAAAATCAACTGCGTGGACAGAACGCTTTATTGTGTAAACTCTCATCCTATTCCATGATCTGTGTCTTACCCCAATACCACACTGTCCTGAACACTTTTACTCTGCAGTAAGTTTTGAAATTGGGAAGCATAAGTCCTCCAGCTTCATTCTTTTTCAAAATTGTTTTGGCCAGTCTGGGCCATTTGAATTTCTGTATGACTTTTAGAATGAGCCTGTCAATTTCTGTAAGGAAGAGATCTGGGATTCTGGTAAGGATTATGCTCACTCTGTAGATCAGTTTGGGGAGCACTGCCATCTTGACGATATTGTCTTCCATCCCATGAGCACGGAATGCCTTTTATTTATTTAGATATTTTCTTTCAGTGATGTTTTGTGGTTTTCAGAGTATATGTTTTGCGTTTCCTAATTGTACTCCTGAATATTTTTCTTCCTTTACTGTGGTAAAGTACATATAAAATTTACCATTTTAGCCATTTTAAGTGTACATATCTGTAGCATTAAGTACATTCATACTGTTGTGCTTTGTGTCATGTTTTCTTAATTTCATTTTCTGATTTTTTGGTTTAAAGTGTGTTGGAATACAATAGGTACTGATTTTGCAGGCTTGTTAAACTCATTTTTTAGTTATAATAGTTTTTAGTGGATTCCTTGAGATTTTCTGTATATAAAATCATGTCATCACTGAAAAGAGCTAGTTTTACTTCTTTCTTTCTGAACTGGATGCCATTTATTTCTCTTTCTTGCCTAATTGTCATGGACAGAACCTCCAACACAATGCTGAATAGCAGTGGTCAGAGCAGATATCTTGGTCTTATTCTTGACCTGGAAAACGAAAGCATTTTGTCTTCCACCATTAAGTGTGAAGTTAGCTGTGGTTTTTAAATAGATGCCCGTTATCAGGCTGAGGAGGTTCCTTTCTGTTCCTGGTATATTGAATGCTTTTTTCTCATCATGAAAGGCTGTTGAATTTTATCAAAAGCTTTTTTCTGTGTCTTCTCTTCTACTGATAATCATGTAGTTTTAGGCCTTTCTTGCTATGGTGCACTAGACTCATCGATTTTCAGGTGTTAATCCAGCCTTGCATTACCAGAACCAATTCCCCTCGGTCGTGGTGCTGAATAATCCTTTTCATAGTGCAGTGTTGTATTTGCTAGTATCCTGTTGAGAATTCTGCATTTGTTTTCATAAGTTGCTGGTCTGCAGCTCTCTTTTCATCTTAGATCTCTGTCTGGTTTTGGTAGCAGGGTAGTACTAGCCTCAGAGAGTGTGTTGAGGAGTGGTTCCTCTGCTTCTGTATTTATTTAGTATTTTTGGAAGAGTTTGTAAAGAATTGGAATTAATTCTTGAGGTTTCTGGTAGCATCTACCAGTTGAGCCATCTGGACCTGCTGGGCTTCTCTTTGTGTGTAGTGTTTCGGTGACCGATTACATCTCCTTATTTGTTATAGGTCCTATTCAGATTTTCTACTTATAATTAGTAGGTTGTTACTCTCTAGGGATGTGTCCACTTTATCTAAGCTGTATGATTTATTGGCACAGAATTGTTCACAGCCTTCATTATAATCCTTATTATTTCTGTAAGGTCAGCTGTAAAGTTCTCTCATTCCTAACTGTAGTCATTTGCGTCTCCTGCCATTGGTCTAGCCAGAGTTCTGTCAGTTTTGTTCATCTACTCCAAGAACCAACTTTTGGTTTTGTTGACTTTCTCTATTACTTTTCTATCATCTGTTTCATTAACTTCCTCTCTTATGTTTAGTGTTTCATTTCTTCTGCTTGGTTTTTTTTTCCTTCTTCTTCCAGCCTCCAAAGGTAGAAAGTTAGGCTGTTGACAGGAGATCTGTTTCCTTTTGACGTGTGGACGCTGCAGCATAAAACTCCCTTCTATCACTGCTGTCACTGGGCCCCCAAGTGCTTCTATGTCGGGCCTTCGCTTCCATGCATCTCACGGTATTTTCTCATTTCCATGGGACTCTTCCCTGACTCATGGGTATGTAACAGGAGTGTGTGGCTTAAACCACACATTTGCATGTTCCGCACGTTCCTGTCTGTTCTTGGTTTCTCCTTTTACTCCCCGGGCCCAGGAAACCTACTCTGTATTAGTGGTGTCCTTTAAAACGGAGTGAGGTGTGCTTCATGCTGTAGTACGTGGCCCATCCTGGGTCGTGTTCCGTGTGCACTTGATCGGACTGTGTATTCTGTGGTTGTTGTTTGCAGCGTTCTGTGGATGTCTGTTGTCTGGTTGCTTTACAGCGTTGTACGTCCCTGCTATTCCATTATCAGCCTTCTGCATACTTGCTGCATGCTTTACTGAAAATAAGGTATTGGAGTCTCCAGCTGTTGCTGGGTTGGCTATTTCTCTGTTCAAGCATGTGTTTCGGTGCTTTAATCGTTAGGTGACTCCATGTTTCTAATTGCTATGTCTTCTGATGAGTTGACCTTTTATCATTATAAAATGCCCCTCAACACTCTTTCAAACGTTTTTGAGTTCAAAGTCTACTTTGTCTGAGTTGAGCACAGCGCCCCGTGTCTTATGGTTCCCGGGTGCATGATATGCCTCTGTCCCTCCTTTTGCTTCCGGTCTGTTTGTATCTGGGAATCTGACATGTGCTTCCTGTAGACACGCAGACAGCATGTAGTTGGATCTTCCTTTTTCATCCAGTCTGATAAGCTCTGCCTTTTGATTGTTTAATCCATTCACGTTTGATGTTACTAGTGCAGATGGACTTGCCTGCAGTTTGACGAGTTTTCTCTCATGTATTTTTTTATTCCTCTATTTCTTCTATGCTGTTTTCTCTCACATTGAGTGAGTATCTCCCAATACAAAATTTTAGTTTCTTCAGTTATTTTTGGCTGAGGTATATATATCCTTAGTAGTTGTTCTTGCAGTTATCCCGTACTTAACTCAGCAGACTCTGCTTCAGATTTATACTAACTTAATCACGGCTAGAGGCCGCTAAGTTACTCCTTTATTGCTTTATTCTGTTTTACCTACTTCTGTGGTGTTATTGTTACACATACTACATCCACATATGTTCTAAACCCAACAGTATACTGGAATAATGATTACTTTGTATCGCTCTATGTCCTATAAAAAGGAAAGCAAGTACATGGTGCTTGTCTTACTGACTTCCTTAATTAACACGTTTGATCCTATCCTTTTGTTCCTTTGGATTCTAACTACCAACCGTTGGTATTTATTGAGCACAGTTCAGCTTGCAGCAATCAACCTCCTTTTGAGTTGGTACTTAAAAATATACTACACTTCTATGTGGTTCAGGTCCAGCAATACAACCAAGTACCTGCTGTTTTATATAATTGCTTTCTTACTCAGTTAGAAAAAATGGGAAGGAAAATGCTTTCATATTGTACAATTACATGATCGCCTTTAGGGATGCTTTCTGTTTTCTCACATGTGTGAGCTCACTTTACTATCTGGGGTCACTTGCTTTCTGCCTGAAGCCCTGTCTTCAGTAGTTCTTATAAGCTAGGCAGGCTGAAAGGAATTCTCCCTCCTTTTTTTTTTTTTTTTAATTTACCTGGGGATGTCTTTATTTTGCTTTCCCTTTTGAAAGATAGTCTTTCTGGATATAAGATTGTTTGTTAATTTTTTTTGTCTTTAAACACTTTGGATATGTTGCCCCACTGCTTTTGCATTCTGTTATTTCTGATGAAAAGTTACCTGTTAATTTTGTAAGATTTCTCTTTTTTCTGTCGCTCCATTCAAGATTTTCTCTTTGTCTTTGGCTTCTAGCATTTTTACTATGATGTAATCTTCAAATAGTGACAGTTGATTTTCTTTTTCTGTCTGTACATCTTTTACTGACTTTTCCTGTGCTACTCAAGTGGCTGTAACTGTAGGTTGAATAAGAGTGATGAGTGAACATCATTGCCTTCTTCTCAATCTTAGCAGGAAATCATTCAGTTTTTCACCTGTAAGTATAATGTTAGATATTGTTTCTTTTGGTAGATGGTGTTTATCAAATTGAGTATGTTGCCTTTCATTTCTATTTTTTCTGAGTTTTTATCAGGAAAAGACATTACAAGAAAAAAAAAGATTTTGTCAGATGCATTTTGTGCATCACTTGATATAATCATGTGACTTTTACTATTTGCCTACTGATATGGTGCACTACATCAGATGATTTTGAATTCTGAACCAATTTTGCTTTCCTAGAGTAAATCCCACTGGTTATGGTGTACAATTATTTTCATACATTGCTGAATTCTGTTTACTGATATTTAATTTTTAAATTATTTTTGGGCTGCTAATGTTATTCTCATTTCTCTGTTGATGACCTGTTTTCTCCACCTCTGGAAGTTTACTGTTTTTCTCTTAATTTAGGCTTAGTGTTTTGATCACAGTGATCAGCCCGGAAATGGGGTCTTTTATCCCTTCACCTGTTTTGCTAGACACTCGGTCAGTGGACCCTTTTAATCTGGAGATGCTCATTCCTCTACTCTGAGAAGTCACTGTTTTACTTGTTAATTTCCTCCCCTCTATTTTCTCTACTCTTTCTAGAATTTCCATCAGTTGAATACATCTCCTGGATGTTTGTCTTTGTCTTTATTTAAATTTTTTATGTTTTTATTTTCACCTTCTTTGACCGCTTCACTCACTTCTCCCACCTCCCCACTCCCTATCTTTGACAACCACCAATCTAATCTGTTCTCTGATTCTGTGAGCTTGGCTTTCGTTGTTTCATTTTGTTTAGATTTCACATATACGAGAGATCATACAAAATGTATTCATCCTTCCCTGACTTAATTCACTTGGTATAGTGCCCTTGCAGTCCACCCATGTCGTCACAAATGACAAGATTTCATTCTTTTTTAAACACCTGAATAATATTTCATTGTGTATAGACATATATACCACAGCTTCTTTATCCATTGACCCATAGTGGACGTACATTTGTTTCCTTCTCTTGGCTGTCGTAAACAATGCTGCAGTGAGTGTGAGGTGCAGATGTCTTTGTGAGTTAGTGCTTTTATTTTCTTTGGATGATGAAATTAATTTTATAGTAGTTCCATTTTTAGTATCTGAGGAACCTCCATGCTGTATTCCATAGTGGTTGCACCAAGTTGCAATCCCACCAACAGTGCACAAAGGTTCTCTTTTCTCCACATCCTCACCAATGGTAGTTATTGCTTCTCTTTTTCATAATAGTCATTCTAGTGGGTATGAGGTGAGATCTTAATTGTGGTTTTAATTTGCATGTTGCCTGATTAATGATGTTGAACATCTTTTCATGAACTTGTTGGCCATCTTCGTCTTCTTTGGAAAAATGTCTGTTCAGATCTTCTGCCCATTTTTAATAGGATTGCAGGCTTTCTTCGTTGCTGTTATTGAATTGTATGAGTTCCTTATATATTTTGCATATTAGCCCCTTACCAGACACATAATTGGCAAATATTTTCTCTCATTCAGTAGGTTGCCTTTTCATTGTGTTGATGGTTCCTCTTGATGTGCAGAAGCTTTTCAGTTTGATGTAGTCCTACTTGTTTATTTTTGCCTGTGGTGTGAGATTTAAAAACTCGTCACCAAGACTCATATCAAGGAGTTTACTGCTTATATTTTCTTCCAGGAGTTTTATGGTTTCAGGTTTACATTCAAGCCTTTAATGCAGTTCGAGTTAATTTGTGTGTGTGGTGTTAGACAGTGGTCAAGCTTTATTCTCTGGCTTGTGGTTGTCTGGTTTCCCCAGCACCAGTTATTGAAGAGGCTGCCCTTTCCACGTTGTATTTTCTTGGCTCCTTGGTTGTAAATTAACTGACCGTGTGTGTTTGGGTTTATTTTGAGCTTCTCTATTCTGTCCCATTGATGTATGTCTGTTTTTAAGCCCGTGCCATGCCATTTTAACTACTACAGCTTTGTAACATACTTGAAACCAGGGCACACGATGCCCTACTACTATTTTTAAAGGAATTTTGCATCTGTTTTCACGGGGGATATTGGTTTGTAGTTTTCTCTTTCTGCACTGTCCTTGTATTGTTATCAAGGGAAATCTTTCTTCATAAAATGAATTGGAAAGTAGTCTGTTCTCTTCTATTTTGGGGGAGAAATTGTGTGGCACATTCATTAATTGTCTTCTAAAAGTTTGGGTGATGTCGATACTGAGTGAAACCATTTGGGCCTGGAGACTCCTTTGTGGGAATTTTTCAATGACAGATTTAATCTCCTAATCGTCATAGGACTATAAAAATTACCTATTTCATACTAGGTGAATTGCAGTCTGTGCTTTTTGAGGAATCAGTCCATTTCATCTAATTTGCAAAACTTACGTATGTAGAACTGTCTGACATACTCCCTCATTGTCCTTTTGATGTCTGCAGTGTTTTGGAGTGAGAAGCTTTGTACGGTTTTCTTAGTAACTGCCCTAAGTACTGGGTATAGATACATAATTTATCATAATCTACTGATACCAGTGCTTTACTCTTTGGCAAAGTATTGAAACCTCACTTCCATTTAGTTTCTTTTATCCTCACCATTTAAAAAACACGAGTGTCTGCAAGTATTTTCTTCTCATCCATTGAGCACATTAGATGGTAAAATTTCCTCTGCTGTTCTCCAGGTGTACATTTGCTAGCGACAAATCATGTTTCCCTTCATCTGAGGATGTCTATTTCCCCTTCATTCCTGAAGCATATTTTGCTGGTTATAGAATTCACAGCTGACAATTCTTTAAGTATTTGAAAAATGTTGTACCATTTCCTTTTGGTCTCCATGGGTTCTGATGAGAAATCACTGTTGTTGAATTTAGTATTCCTCTATAAATCTTTTTGTCTTTAGCTTTAAGAAGTTTGTAATGCATCTTGGTATAGATTTTTGGTGGTAGATTTGGGCTTATGCTTAGGATGTATTCACTTAAGCTTCTTGAATCTGTAGGATTGTACGTTTCATCAGATTGGGGGAATTTTCAGCCATTCTTTCTTTTTCTCTCGCTTATTTATCTCCTTTGGAATTCCAAGGATACAAATGTTAGCCCTTCTTCTGTTGCCAAACAGGTCACTGAGACTGTTCACTTTTTATTTTCAGTCTATTTTCTATTGTTCAGATTGAGTCAATTCTTTTGATTGGTCTCAAGCTTACTGATTCTGTCCTCTGTCATTACCAAACTACAACTGAGTCCATCCAGCGAGTTTTTGTTATTACTGTAACTTCCAATTCTTTGCTGAGATTTTTCTATTTTTTCATTTGTGTCAAGAAATTCATAATTGCTTTTTTTTTAACTGAGTTATAGTCAGTTTACAATGTTGTGTCAATTTCCGGTGTACAGCACAATTTTTCAGTCATACATGAATGTACATATATTCATTTTCAGTAGTTGCTTATTAAAGCATTTTTATTTTGACCTTCTTTAAAGTCCGTGCCAAATAATTCCGACATTTTGTTTACTTTGGTTTTGGCATCTCTTGATTATCTGTTTTCGTTTACATTGTGACTATCCTGATTCTTGTCATGCCAAGTGATTTTCAATTGTATCCTGGAAATTTGAGATGATAAGACTCTGAATCCAATTTCATATTTGGCTCTTTGTTTTTTTTCCCTTGTTGTTGTGATGGTGGTGGTGACGGGTTTTTTTCGTTACGGCTGTTTTGTTTGTTCCAGCGGACAAGTTGAAGTATGGCAAGAGGGCTGGGTGAGCGTGCATGTTCAGCTTCCCCCGTGCCCAGTCGCAACTGTGCTCCAGTAAGTGTAGGGCACTGCCTTACACTACTTCATTGTAGGCAGATGGGTGGAAGTTTAGCTCCCCTTTTGGCCCACGGACATCATCCCAGAAAAAGTGGAGGCACCAATTCACACTACTTGGCTGCCCCTGAGTGGGGTATGAGATCAGCTTCCCAGTGGACCCTGCGGCCAGGTAGGGTACTCAGCTTCCTGTTGCGTCCCTGACACGAGAACAGAGGCAGCGAAATGAAGCAGAGAGAGTGCCATAGAGGCTCATGTCCCACCACCTCATTCAACAATAGTAGCGAGGTAATAGTTCAGTCCTCCACTCTTAATAGTTGATAAAACAAGACGGAAAATCAAAAGATATAAAAAATCTTGATATAAAGCCTTGAACAATGTTGTTATTTCATTGTTGGACTGTCTATTTCTCTTGCCAGTTCTGTCAGCTTTTGTTTCATGTACTTTAGGACTCTGCTGTTAGCTGCATATATGAGTTGTATTTCTTTACAATTTTTATTTCTTCCTGATGTATTGACACTTTTATCATTAGAAATGTCCCTCGTTGTCTCCAGGAACATAATTTATTTTAAAGTCTGTTCTGTCTGATATTTCGTATAGCCACATCAGCTTTCTTGTGTTTAATGTTTGCATGTCATCTTTTTTCATCCTTTTTCTTTGAACTGATTTGTGTCTTTCAGTATATAATGTATCTATTGTAGGCAGTGTATACTTGGTTCCTGTTCTAGGCAGTCTGGCAATCTCTGCTTCTTTATTGAGTGTTTAATTCATTTATAGTTAATGTAATTATTGATATGGTAGAATATACATCTGCCATTTGCTATTAATTTTCCATGTATCATGGCTCTTCTCATTTTGTTCTTCTCTTCCTCCTTTACTGCCTTCTGTTGTGATGATAGATGTGTTTTAGTGTGCCATTCTAATTCCTTTGTTTCTTTTTCCTATTTTTAAAGTTATTTTCTTTGACATGTAATTTGAGAATTACAATAAGCATCTCAACTGAAAACAGATTGCTTCAGGTTAATGCTAAATTATCTCTTCAAATTTTTTTTCTTCCGTTTTCTCTCCTTTCAGGGGCTTTAATTATGCATATGTTGTCACTCCTGATGGTATCCAACAAGTTTCAGAGGCTTTATTCAGTTTTCTCCATTCTTTTATGTCCTTCAGAATGAATCGTCTTTATGGATCTATCTTCAAGTTCCTTGATTCTTCCTTCTAACAGCTCAGATCTGCTGTTTAGCCCTGCCTCATTTTTCATTTCAGCTATTGTGCTTTCAATTTCAGAATTTGTTTGGTTTATTTTATAATCCTCATCTCTTTATCGATACTCTCCATTGATGAGTCATTGTCATCATGCTTTCCCCTCATTCATTTAATGTGGTTTCTTTTAGTCCCTTTAGAACAGATTTATAAAAGCTGAGTTGAAGTCTTGGACGACTAAGGCCTCCCCACTCAGAGATCATTTCTATTAGTTGCCCTTGATTCCTGTCTAAGGGTTACACCCCTTTTTTTCTTTGCATGCCTCAAAAATTTTGGTTAAAAACTGATCATCTTATGTAACAGGAATTCTGGGTTCTGGTTCTTCCCCCTAAGCAGGGGTTTTTGCTGACTGGTTTAGGCCTTGCCTGCACTGTTTCTGTAGTCTGTGTGTCAAGCAGTGTGTGGCCGCTGATGTCTTTGCTTAATTTTTTTTTAATTCTTATTTTGGCTTTTGTTTGCAGATGGTCTTTCTACTCACATTCTTTTTTAGTTGAAGTATTGTCAGTTTAAAATGTTGTGTCAATTTCTGGTGTACAGCATGTTTGTCATACATACACATACATGTATTCATTTTCATATTCTTTTTCATTATAGGTTACTCAAGATATTGAGTATAGTTCTCTGAGCTGTACAGTATAAACTTGTTTATCTTTTTTATATATAGTGGTTAGTATCTGCAGATTTCAAACTCCCAATTTATCCCTTCTTACCCCCTTTACTCCCTGGTAACCATAAGCTTGTTCTCTATGTCTGTGAGTCTGTTTCTGTTTGGTAAATAAATCCATTTGTGTCTTTTTTTTTTTTTTAAGGTTCCACATATAAGCAGTATTATATGGTATTTTTCTTTCTCTTTCTGGCTTAATTCACTTAGAATGATAATCTCTAGGTCCATCCATGTTGCTGCAAATGGCATTATTTTATTCTTTATATCGCTGAGTAGTATTCCATTGTATACACTTACCACTACTTTATCCAGTCATCTGTTGATGGACATTTACGTTGTTAGGTTGTTCCATGTCTTGGCTATTGTAAATAGTGCTGCTGTGAACATTGGGGTGCAGGTGTCTTTTTTAATTATATTTTTCTCTGGATATATGCCCAGGAGTGGGATTGCTGGGTCATACAATAAGTTTATTTTTAGTTTTTTAACAAACCTCCATACTGTCCTCCATAGTGGCTGCACCAATTAACATCCCCACCAACCGTGGAGGAGGGTTCCCTTTTGTCCACATCCTCTCCAGCATTGAATATTGTCAGGCTTCTTAATGATGGTCATTCTGGCTGATGTGAGGTGGTACCTCACTGTCGTTTTGATTTGCATTTCCCCAGCAGTTAGCAATGTTGAGCACCTTTTCATGTGCCTCTTGGCCATCTGGGTGTCTCATTCTTTCTGTTTTTAAGCCTGGATTCCTTGCTGGTCTGCTGCTCGCCCAGCCGGGGCTGCAGGCTTCCACGGCTGCGACGCAGGCCTTCCCCAGCTACTTGCCACTGTGATCACCACTGTCTGACAGCAGTGTAAGGGTTTTCAGGGAGCCCCAAAACAGGTGGCCCTCTTTCCTGGCACCGAGACTGAAAGTTCTCAAGGCTGCCGTGCCAGGCAGCCTGGGTGATGGAGCGGGAGCAGCCCCACATTCATTGCCACAGACCTTGCTGTTCTTACCAACGTTCAGTAGTTTGCCTCGAAGAAAGCCTTTTGAATCAGCTGTATGCTTTTGGTTAATTTCTGGAATTCTTAAATGACTGTTTTTAACAGTTTGGTCCAGTTTGATCATTGCTTTCTAGCCAGCAGCTTGTCAAGGTCCTCATTCCACCACCACAGAGGCACCCTACACCTTACTGATTGTATTGTTTGTATGTGTAGAATATTATGTACTTCCAAAGTCAAGACTGCAAAAAGCTCTGCTGGGACAAATGTCCTTCCCTCCCAAACCCCTTCTATCCTAGCTCTCTGCACCCCTTGTTGGTAACCAATCTGTGTTTTCTGTTTACTGTTAGTGTGTGATTTTGTGTGAGTGTGCATGTGTGGTATCAAACATACGTGATTATTTTCTCATTTCCCCTTCTTTACTACAAAAAATGTAGTATTCTGTATGTGCCCTTTTGTGCTTTGCTTTTTTCCCTGACACTGTCTTCTAGAAGTCACTCAATATGCGTTCATAGAGCGCTCTCTCAGCCCTGCCGCCTGGTATCTTTAGTGAGTGTGTGGTATAGTCTTCTCAACCAACTTCTTAACCTTGGATGTGTAGGTAGCTTCTGGCCGGCAGCCGTGGGCCCCATCCTGTGGTCAGTGCTCTGGCTAGTCTCCAGTATTTTGTAAGAAATTGCAACGCCTTCGTAAGTTTAAGTGCCATTTTCATATAACATTTCCTGAAATGTCTGCTTAAATCTTCTGCCTATTTGTCCATAGCCATTTTGGTCCTTCACTCCTTCAGTTTTTAAAAAATGTTGTATCATAGCCGTTAGCCTTCTGTTGCAAAGATTTCCTTCCATTTTCTCATTATCTTTTGACTAAGATATTTTTCCAGTGCTAAAGGTTCGATAAATCTGCAGTCAAATTCATTTATCTTCTTACGTCTAGATTGTTAGCCGTGGTTAGGAAACATTTCCTATGCTTCATTTACAGAGGAATTGACTCCTCTTTTCTCCTAGGGTTTGTGTAAATTTATCAAGGAAGGGTCCATCCATCTGTATTTCGACAAGAGTTTAGCTAAGAGTGGATGATGAATTATTGGAGGTAATCATGTGTCTTTTCAAACCTATTAATATGGTGAAATACTTAGGATTTTTGCATAAGCCTTCAGAAATAATTTTGGTCTTTTTTATCTTTTGATGTTCTATTTTTATGAAGTTTATGTATCCATGTTACATTTGCTTATTAAATGTATTTGGAAGGTTTCCTTCATTTTCTGTGCTCTGAAACAATATTTTGAAAATTAGGACTCTCTGTTCTCCAAAAGGTTTTGGTAGAATTCCCCTGTGGAACCTACTGGATGTCACGCTTTCTTTTAGGGTAGTTCCCAGATCTACTTTTCTACTTATTTTTTTGGAAGTTAGGTGTTTAAGCTTTCTACTTCTACTGAGATCAACTTTAGATAAATTGTATTTTACAATGAAATGATCCATTTTACCTGGGTTTGCAAATACTTTGCACGGAAGTGTACCAAGTAGTTAGTCTGTTACAATTTTTAAAATTTCCTCTGTGGCACTTACTTTCTCTTGTTACTTCTTCTGTGTACTTTCACTTTCTCTCTCTGCTCCTTAATTCAACTAAATAGTAGTTTGCCTATTTTATGACTTTTTTTAATAACCAGGATTTTAATTTTGTTAATTTGGTATACTATTTTACTGTTTTCTGCCTCATTAATTTCTGCTTTTGTCTTTACTATTTTCTTTGTGCTTCCTTTTGATTTGCTATAGTATTTTTTAGCTTTTTGAATTGGTAATTTGTGTATTTTTATTGATCTGTGTATTTAGACCTATAAATGTGTGCTCAAGAAGGAACATTCTCTATTGTCATGGTGTGGGGTTCTGTACACACACACACACACACACACACATGACCTAACTTATAAATTATATTCTTCAGATCTTTTATGTCCTTGCTTTGTGTTTTGCCCACTTAGTCCGTCACATGAAAGCAGAATGTGAGACTCTCGTTATTAATGTACCCGTGTTCTCCATGGACGCCCAGTCATTTCTGTCTTACACGGGCGGTATTTTTTGCATAGTTATACTGCTGTAACTTCATCATGAAATGTGGCTTTTAGCGTTATAAAGTATCCTTATTTGTCCCCTTTAATGCTTTTTTTAAGCATTAATTATAGTTTTTCAGGACGATAATCCCTTTTTTTCTTATTTATATTTGTCTGGTACATCTTATCCATTCCCATGGATTTTTCAGCATTTCAGTCACTGAGTGTTAGATGTCTGACTTTTTAAAAAACTGCATAGAGTTGATTTTGCTTTATGAGTCCATCTGAATATATTTTTCTCTTAAGAGGTATGTTTTTAAAATTACATTCATTAATGTAACTGCCATGTTGGATCCCCACGTACACCGCCCCAGGCTGCGGTTCCTGCGTGGGCTATGACAGAACAATTCCGGTGCTTTGTCTGCCTTGCTTTCTCATAAATTATTTTAGGATTAAAGAATACTTACACTTTTTTAAGTAGTGGTTTCCTTTGTGTTATGAGTCTTGCTGTGGTCTGACCCCCTTTCCTTCCTTAACCTTGTGCCATTCAGTATGCCACTTTAAGTTATACGTCATATTTCTGTGTACCACTGCCCCCTGTGTGCTTATCAGGTCCTTTCTCACTCTTCTTTTCCTCCCAGATTTGTATTCTTTCTATTTTGCCAGGACACATGATGTTCATGTTATTATTCAGCCATGCCTCCATCCAGGTCTCCATCTGCAATTAAATGTATGAAATGTTCGCCATCAGTTCTTTCTTTTGCCGCCGCTTTTCCCGTCTTCACGGTTGGATGAAACTTTTCCTCTAGTAAGTTCCTCAGCAAGGGGGCATGTGTGTATCCTGCACAGACGTAAAACTTGTTCTGCTACCTTGATACGTGAAGCTCAGCTTGACTGGAGATTCAGTCCTTGGATTGTACTTTCTTAAGTTTCTTGAAAATTCTTCTCCACGTGTCTCACTTTGTATATTGTTTTTGATAAATCCATTGACAGTACAATGATCTTGCCTCTGTAAGTTCTTTCCTCTTTTTGCTTGGAGGCCCTAAGGATTTCTTCTGTCTTTAAAGTCTCATGGTTTTACTAGGAAATGTCTCAGACTTGATTGTTCCATACCAATTTCCTTGGTTCCCATGTGGGTCCTTTCAATGTAACTGTTAGGTTTTACTGTCTTTATAGTATTTTTAACATATAGTTTTAAACATTATTTCTGTCGCTTTTGTTTGCTTCTTCGGAGGCTTCAGATACACACACATTGGACCTCTTTCGCCTCTTCCACCTCCGCCGTGGTCACCCCCACTCTTTATTTCTGTTGTCCTCTCATTTTAATTCTCCTTGCTGTTTGCATGCTCTTGTTCTGTTTCTGTCTTTAGTTCAGTCACCTCTTGTCATTTCTGGGGTTTATTTATTTTTGTCCACTTCTGGTTTTTAAGTATGCTTATTCTGACTCAAGGTCTGTTTTCATGTCCCAAATGCAGAGACTGTCTAGTTCAGCTGGGAATATCGTTTTGCAGTCATCTTCGGCCTTATGGTTGGTTCTGGGGGGAGACTGTTACTAGCAGAAAAGGTTCTGTTCTCGTTCTCTGGCGTTTTCTTGCAGGAGAGTTGCACGCATGGAGCGTGCAGACTTCCCACGTACTCAGAGGGCAGAGCCCCTAGTTCGGGAAAGCCCCTCCTGCCAGGCTGGTTCTCTTCTAGGCCGTGTCACGTCTAGACGGTGCTGCTGTGGGGGGGGTGTGTGAGTCAGCTGGCACGTCTTGATTTTCTTTCGTTCCTGCAGGACTCTTTCATTTCCCTGCTCATTTCCTCCTTTACCTTCACTGCCGTGCCACTTCTCAAGAAGCGCCGCTCTGAGACTGCCGTTCAGACCAGCCCCTACAAGGCCCTCCCTGTTGCTGGTGCTGCTGACCGCCTGTTTCTGTCCTGCAGCCTCCATCTGGACACCTAGTGCTGGGCTGGCTTTTCCTGGAGGTAATTCTGTCTGTGCTTTTGTTCAGTCTTCTGTGCACCCCCCCTTTTTTAATGAGGTGAAATCCACATGACATAAACGAATCTTTTTAACGTCGAACAACTCAGCGGCATTTACTGCACAATGTTGTCTTTGTTGCTCACATTATCCAACGATGTATTGCCAAATTCAGGGTCATAAATATTTTTTTCTGTTTTCTTCTAAGAAATTTATGGTTTTAGCCCTTAAATTTAGGTTGTTAACCCATCTTGAGATAATTTTTTCGTTATGTTCTTTGGCCTGTGGCTGTCCAGCTGTCCCAGCACCATTTGTTGAAGAGTCTGTCCTTTTCCCATCAAGCGGTCTTGGTATCCTTGTGGGAGATCAGTTGGCTGTATATGGGAGCGCTGGTGTCTAGGTTCTCTGTCTTGTCCCACTGGTCCTCCTGTGCGCCAGGACCACATATTTTGATTATAGCTCTGGGTGCTTAGGATCAGTTTTCACATTTCTGAAAAAAATAAAGGTGATCATAATTTTGATAGGGGTTGTATTCACTCTGTGGATCACTGGGTAATATTGCCATCTTAACAGCATTGTCCTCCAATCCATGAACATGGGATGCCTTTCTATTTATTTAGGTCTTTCATTTCCATCTGTTTTGTAGTATTGAGCATAAAAGTTTTTCAGCTTTTTGGTTAAATTTACTCCTAGGTACTTTACTCTTCCTGATGCCATTTTAAATGGGATTGTTTAAAAATTTCCTTCTCAGATTGTTCATTGTCGTTGGATAGGCACACCAGTGATTTTTCTGTGTTGACCACATGTCCTGCAACTTGGCTGAATTTGTTTATTAGCTCTGATAGGTTGGGTGTTGTGTGTGTGTGTGTGTGTTCTTTTGGATTTTCTAAATGTATGACCATATCAGCTATGAATAAAAATAATTTTACTTCTTTCTTTCCAATTTGGATGCTTTTTATTCATTTATTTTCCTAAGTACTATGGCTAAACCTTCCAGTATGTTGTTGAAAAGCAATGGTAAAAATGGGTATCGTTGTCTTGCTTTAGGGCGAAAGTTTTTAGTCTTTTCACCATTATGATATTAGTTACGGGGTTTTGATAAATGCTTTTTATCACGTTGAGAAAATTCCCATCTTCTTCTACTTTTGTGAGAATTTTTATCCTGAAAGGTTGTAGATTTTTGTCAAGTGTTTTTCCTTTGTCAATTGAGATAATTCTATTAATGTGATGTATTACATTGATATTTCTTATGTTGAACCACTCTTCCATTCCTGAGATAAACCCCGCTTACTCAAGGTGTATAATGCTTTCAGCATGCTGCTGGATTTGGCTTACTCGTATGTTCTTCAGGGGTTTTGTAGCTACAAGGGATATAGATATAAGGGTGTCCAGCTTTCTTATCTTGTGGTGTATTTGTCTGGTTTTGGCATCAGAGTAACACCCCACAGAATGTGTTGCAGTCTTCCCTCCCTTCTGTTTTTTGTTAGAGTTTGAAAAGTACTGGTGTTAATTCTTCTCGACATGTTTATCATTCACCAGTGGAGCCAGCAGGTCCTGGGCTTCTCTTCACTAGGAATTTGTTGATAACAGATCGACACTTTTTACTAAGTCTGTTGAGCATTTCTATGTCCTCTTGAGTCAGTCTTGCAGTTCATGTGTTCCTAAGAGTTCATTTCATCTTGGTTGTCTAATTTTGGGGAGTACAGTTGTTCATAGTATTTTCTTGTAATTCTTTTTATTTTTGTTAGGTCCATTATAATGTCCCACTTTTATTTACATCTTCTCCAGTGTTTTCCTGGTCATTCGAGCTAGTGATTTGTCAACTTTGTTGATCTGCTTAAAAATAATCAACTTCTGGTTGATTCCATCTTTTTGTTTGTTTCTCCACTCTCATACTTACTATTTCTTTCTTTCTGCTAACTTTGGGGCTAGTTTGCTTTTCTTTTTTAATTCCTTAAGCTGTAAAGCTGGTTATTGAAGATCTTTCTTCTTTCTTTATGTAGGAATTTACAGCCATATTTTTCTCTTTGAGCACTGCTTTTATTGTATCCCATAGGTTTGGTATGTTGTTTTTTTAATTCGTCTCAAAATATTTTCTAACTTCCCTTGTCTTCTTTGGCCCATTGGTTTTTAAAGAATGTGTTGTTTAAGTTCCATATATTTGTTAACTTTCTAGTTTTCCATCTATTACTGATTTCTAGCCTCATTCCATTTTGGTTAGAGAAGATACTTCGTATGATTTTAATTTTTAAAAATGTACTGAGACTGCTTTGTGGCCTAAGATGCCATCTGCCCAGGAGGCTATTCCACGCGCTCTTCAGAAGAACGTGCTGTGCTGTTTGTTTTGGGGCAGACTGCTCTGCGCATGTTCGTTAGGTCTGGTTGGTTTATAACGTGGTTCAGTCTTCTATTTCCTTGTCGATCTTCTGTCTGATTGTTCTGTCCACTACTGAGTGTTGGGTAGCAACGTCACCAACTATTATTCTAGAAATGTCTGTTTCTACCCACTCCCCCACTCTGTCCGTGTTTGCTTCCTGTGTTTTCGGACTCTGTTGTTTGATGTGCACATGTTTATAATTGTTACACCTCGATGTATGACTTTTTTCTCAGTACAAAAGGTCAGCTCCCGTACAGTCCCACCCCCTCATGTTGTTATTGTCACAAATTGTGTCTTTATACATTGTATTCCCAATGACAGCTATGATAACTATTGTTTTATGCATTTATCTTTTAAGTCAAGTAAGAAATTAAGAGAAATTACAAACTAAAAATATGATACTGGCTTTTATGTTTACCTATGTGGTAACCTTTTCTGGAATTCTTTATTTCTCCATGTGGGTTTGAGTTACTTTCTAGTGTCCTTTCATTTCAGCCTAAAGGGCTCTCTTTAGCACGTTTTGTAGGGCACATCTGCTAGCAAGGAACTCCTTTAGCTTTTGTTTATCTGAGACAGTCTTCATTTCTCCTTCAGTATTGAAAGATAATTTTGCTATCTATAGAATTTTTGACTCAGTTTTTTTTTTTTTTGATCCTTTATCACTTTAAAAGTTCTATCCACTCCCTTCTGGCCGCCATGCTAATGAGAAATCTGTAGTCCATCTTACCGACTATCCCTGGATGTGATGAGTCACTTCTCTCACTCTGTTCACAATTCTTTGTCTTTTAACAATTTGATTATGATTTGATTTGATTTATGATTTCAGTGCGACTCTTGAAGGTATAGCTTGATGTCTGCCATCCAATTTGAGAAGTCATCTGCCATAATTGCTTCAAATATTCTTCCTGCCCCTTTCTTTCTTGGCTCTCCTCCTGGGATTTCCATTATGGGTATCTTGTTGTGCTTGAAGATGTCCCACAGGTCCCTCGGGGTCTCTTCATTTTTCCATCAGCCTTTTTTTTCTGTCTGCTCCTCAGATAGGATAATTTCAACTGAGTTGTCTCCAAGTACACTGATATTTTTCTTCAGTGCAAATATGTTAATGAGACCCTCTAGTGAGTTTTTCATATTATACTCTTCAATTCCACAATTTAATTCCTTTTCATAATTTTTCTCTTTATCAGTATTCTCTATTTGTTCATACATCATTCTCATGGTTTCCTTTTAGTTCTTGTCTACAGTTTCCTTCAGTCCTTTGAACACACTGAAGAAAATTGATTTAAGCTCTTTGTTGAGTAAGTTCAAGGTCTGTACTTCCTCAAGGACAGTTTCTGGTCATTTCTTCTGTGAATGGGCTGTACTTTCTTGTTTCATTACGTACTTCATTTTTTTTTTTGAAAATTGGCTATTTTGGATATTATATATAGTAAGTCTAGACTGCAGATTCTTTCCCCTTCTCACGATTTTTTTTTCTTGTGGTGAACTGTTTAGTGACTTCTATTTTTGTGGCATCTGTAATTATTTGCTATGTGTGGTCTCTAAAGTCACCGTTCCTCCAGCTTGTGTTCAGCTGGTGTCCAGACAGACTTCCTTGAGTGCCAGCAGTCGGAGGGGGGAGGGAAATGTGAGAGAGCTCCCCCGACACGGGCATTTCAGCTCCATGCTGAGGCAGGCCTTCCCGATCTGGCCAGGCTGCTTACCGCTCTGCCTTAGCCTTCACTTCCTGTGTGAGATGGGCAGAGGTCAGCCTGAGGTGAGAGCTTAGTGTGTGCTCAGGGCTTTTCTCGGCATGTGTCCTGCCCTTGGCATGTTCCTGGCTTTCTCAGGTCTTCAGTGTACTCAGGTGTTCTAGAACAGCCTGATTTCCCAGAGAAACCTTCCCCAGCTTTTCCTCCCAGGTTTTCAGTGCTAAGGTGGTTCTATGCCTTAACGGTAATCCTTCCCCAGGTGGCTGTGATTTGTTTGAAACCCTTACAGTGTTTTTGAGGAATGTCCACCATTTTGCACTTGACTGAGTTCCACTGCAGAGGGGATGAAGGCAGTCGTCCTTCGGGCGGACTCCAGATAATACAGAACAGGCACACTTCCCCAAGAATAAGGCCTGCTCTGCTCCCTCAGGAACCAGCAGTCAGGCTCATGCAGCGGGACTTGGGCTTCAGGACGGCCCTGAGTGGGGACAGGAGTGTTGCAAAGACAAGGAAGACGGCCCTGGGGCTTTCCTACCACTTTTAATGCCTGGTTCTCAGCTGGGTGCTCACCTGGTTGCTGTAAACCTGTGACTGCTTTCCAGAGGTCTGCCTAAGTTGATGCTGACAGATTCCCCTTGACTGTTCTGTGTTTCTGACAAGGGCAGGCTCCTAGGCAGGCCCTTGTCCTCCTCTGGCCGAGGGCGCTCCCCTCCTAACGTGTCCTTACAGGTGCTCTGAGTGTCACCTCCTGACTCTTCCTCTGGAGGCCTGAGCCGAGGTAGGCGGGTGGCTTTAGTGCTGATGGGACGTGGTTCATCTCTCACAGATGACTCGAAGACCACAACAGCGCCGTCCCCTAGCACACCAGAGGCCGGGCCATGCTGGGTTTCTGCGCACCCCTTGTTGGGGTCGGGCTTTGGCAGGGGGGCGTGGAGCCAGAGCAAAGGGGCGCAGCGGGCCGTCCTCCTCCACACTGGCTGGAAGCCTTTTTAAATTCTGCCTTTTTGAAAGTCTGCACCTATGCCTGCAGTGGCAGCGGGCCTTGGCGACTCTGCCCACCCCCTGCCTGCTCCCCGGCCACCTCCCTGGGCCTGGCTGCTCCCCCTGGGCCTGGCTGCTCCCCCTGGGCTGTTGCCCATCCCTCCTCGCTCATCTCCATCTCCATTCCTGCCTCCTCTCCTCTGTCCTCCATGCCACCACCTTTCCACCTCCTGCCAACAGCGCCCCAGCCACTTGCCATCTCCAGCCTTGGGGCACTTTCCTTGGGGACAGAACCCAGCTCGGGGGCCCATGTGCGCTCTCTGGGCAGGAGGGGTGGGCAGCTGGGAAGCTGCACAGAACACTCCTCCGAGTTGTTCCACCAGCTGCTAGAGGAGCTTAGGGTGTTTATCTCTCACTGCCGAGAGCTGCCCCTCGGGGGCTTCACCCTGCGTCACTTCTGGCCTGCCGTGTTTGTGGCTCAGCGGGCCCCTGAGGTCAGAGATAGCGCTCGTGAAAGCATCTGGCAGGGCTGCGCTCAGAAGCCTTTGGTGCGTATGGAACGTGAGTGCTGAGGGCACACGGGCGGGGCCCTCCGTGCTGCCTGTGTCCCTGAGAACAGGGAGGATGTGTTCCTTACCTCTGTGTCTCCCGCGCCTGCCGCACAGCAGGGGCTCCGGATTGGCTGAGCTGTCTGCCCCAGCTGGGGTCTCGGTGTCTCCCACGGCCGGTTACTATCGGACGTGTGGCCCTCTGCTCTCTGGAACAGGCTGTTTCCTAAGTAAACATCATCCTCGTTTCTCCATGTTTTCTCTGATTATTGGAAATTCCTCATGTTCAGCCAGTTTGACTCCTGGGCCCATCGAGAGGCCAGCAGCATTGTAATGGGGACTGTGGGGACACACCAGACAGATGGCACCATGGCTTTCCATGGAGGGGTGTTTGTGCAAACTGGGGAGGGGTGGTGTCATAGCTGAGAGCTCCCCTAGGGGCCCCCTGCCCTCTCCCTGCCTCCCAGCACTCCTGAGCCAGCAGGGACCGGGTGGGGGAGCCAGGCTGAGTTGATTATTTTTGACATCAGTTGTTAACAGAACGTTGACGTTGAGCCTCCCCCCGGCTCTGGGGTGGCTCTGACTATGTCCAGGCTTCGGCCTGGGGAGCCATGGGGAGCCTCTCAGCCCAGGATCTGGCCTGGCTGGGAGGTGGCCTGGGAAGGGACCCGTGTTTCTCAAGCCCGCGCCCTCGGGGCCTGGGGGTGGGGCCCAGCAGATGTCTGGATTTGGTAGCCAGGGCCTGGAGCCGGATGCTGAGATGAGGCCTGCAACTCATTTCACCATTAAACGTCCTGAGAACATCCGCACCGGCTCCAGGCCACTCCCGCGCTCGCTGCTCTGATGGCAGCGTGAAGCTCAGGGCGGGCACAGGTCCACGGTGCTGTGAAGGTGACAAGATTGCTCTTAATTAGATTAAAAACATTTTTTTCTTCCTCTGTAATTTTGCCTTGAAAACCAAGGCTGCTTCTTTGTTTTCTTCATCCGAAGACCTCCAGAAGCTTTCCTCCCCACCTCTCCAGAGGGTTCTTGGGAATGTCCTGTGAGCTCAGCGCTTGGAGGAGACAGCGCTTAGCCCAGATTCCACTGTGTATTAACGCTTCCTGGGGCTGCTCTTGCTGCCGGGAACCATCCCCTGGAACTGGACAGCGACTTCCTGGAGCAGGGAGACCCCGCGGGGCCGCCCGGGTGGTGTGGGTGGCTGTTCCCTGTGCTACTCAGGGTTGACCCTGTCCTGGCCCTGTCACTGCCTGTCCTCCTCAGTGCCCCTGCTGCTCGGACCCCACCCTTGGTCCCACGGGACCATTTCGGTTCCCTTGCAGATGTGTGTGTGCTGAAGCCCACGAGCCCCGTGGCGAGGGGCAGCGCTGGGGCCGGGCTCCTCAGGGCCCTCATCTCTGGGGTGCAGAGAGCCCAGCACCGGCCCCCGGGGCTGGCCAGGACTCCCAAGGCCACCTTCGACTGTCCACGTCGCTGTCGCGCTCAGGCCCAGTCTCTTCTGCATGCCCTTGACTGGACGTGAGAGGCAGCGCGCCCCACAGCTTGCTCTGGACACCCTCGTGCAGCGTGTGGCGAGGTCCTCGCCAAGGGGGTGGGGAGACGGGCTGGCGGCAGGGCGGCCTGCAGCTTTGGGAAGCCGCTTTGGAGGCTCCCCGGGCCGGTGCAAGGGTGGTCTGTCCCGCCACTTGCGTCCTCTCTGCCCTGTGCCCCCCCAGCACAGCGGGAGGAGTTCAGCCCTTGTGTAACCTGGGCTCCCCAGACCCATCCCCTCCAGTGCATGCCTCACCCCCAAGTTTGTCACACGCATTCCTGAAGATTCTCTTGGTAACAAATGGCGGAACCCCAATTCAATCTAGCTGAAGTGCAAAAAGGACACTGTTGGCCCCCGCAGCGGACCCCGCTGTCTCAGGCACAGCCGGCCGCGCTGGGACGCTCGTGGTCTCCCACCGCCGCCGTGTTCCCTCGTCCACACCTCCCGCTCTCCGCTGCCCCCTGGGATGGCTGTGTCCTCAGGCAGCCACTTTCTGAAGGGGGCAGATGGCCGCCGGCTCAGCAAACCCAGCAGAAAGAGGCCATCTCTCTCCCCACTGTTGCTGCCAGAGTCTGGGGCCAGGTTCTCACTGGCCCCAGCCGGGGTGCGAGCCATCCTCAGACCTGCCTCTGTGCCTCTGAAGGCCAAGGCCTGGGCCCGCTGGCCTCTCTGGGGGTGGCCCGTGAGTACCCGAAGCCTGCAGCCTCGGGGGCAGGAAAGGAGCAGCCCCCCAGGGAAGGCCCACGAGGCCGTTCCCAGGAGCCAGGCCTCACTGCTGGATGGGCAAACAACAGGTGTCCACTCAGGCAAGGCATTCTCCTAAGCGGAATGGGTGCCAGCTGCGGGTATGCATTTTCACTCCGCTCTTGCCCGTTCCTGGCAGCTGTTGTGGGAATGGCTTTCACACTTTCTGTCCATGTCCCTTACTTCTCGCCTCTCAGTGGAGACACAGGTGGCGACGCGGCGGTGCTGGCTCGTGGTCTGCGGGCCGGGCACGGGCAGCTGGCACAGACCTGGGGCCCCAGCTCAGCAATGTCACGCAGGGTCTGGCTGCAGCTGTCCGGATGCCCTGGGGAGGGGGTTCTCGTTCCCAGTGAAGGATCTGCAGGGCTTTGGCAAATCTGCCAAGAGCGGGGGCATTTTTTGGGCCGGGGGTTGGGGGCTGCTGCGGGCGGGTGGGAAGGGATTTTAACTCGGGAAGGACAGGGGCAGCTTCTGTTTATCCCTGGGGAGAAAGCCGGCTCGGGGAGCATGCCTGTGCCGGGCCCTGGAGGAGCAGGGGGAGGTGGAGGGCAAGGTCCCCCTGCCCAGGAACCGACACAGACCTGAGGGCCAGGCCCACGCGGGCCGCGCACCCCTCCAGAGGAAGCGGCCGTCTCTGGAGCCTCGGGAAGCTCTGTGAAGGATCTGGGGTGCACCTGGGCGATGAGGCAGGATTTTAATCAGTCACCAGGGGAGGGCTAAGTGAAGTCACCAGGGAGACCCTCCAGAGGGCAGCAGGCATGGGCTGCGGCCTCACAGCACGCTCGACGTGACGCTCCCTCGTCTATGTGACCCGACCCACAGCATGGCTTTGAGCTTTTTTCAGCCTGCTTGGTCGTGGAGAAATGGGAATCGGAGCTGCCATCCCACAGAGCTGCTGTGACCATGAAATGAGGTGTGTCCCAGCATTGGGGATAAGCTGGACTTGCTGTGAGAGTGAGGGATGAACGGGCAGGGGGCGGGGCTGGACGAGGAGTCAAGGGAGGGAGACCAGGAGCTCCTGGGAACAGACAGCCTCGGGCACGTCCGTGGTAGAAGGTTCTCTGCGGCCACGAGGGCCGCTCCAGGCCAGGGGGCGGGATGGAGGACGCTCTGACACACTCCAGCATGGCCCAGGACGAGGCGTGCAGGGCCGCGGGGTGGGCGGCAAGGCGCAGACGGGGGAGACTTCCTCGAGAGACTGTTCCCTGACTGGAGAAGGGGTCATCCCAGAGAGCAAACACGGACCCACAAGGAAGGGAGTGAGGCCAGGCCCGTCTCGTCACCTAGAGACCAACAGTTAATCTTGTGATCTGCTTCCTTCCAGTCTTTCTTCTGTGCCCATATTTTTTTAAAGAAGATTAGAACCACCCCGTTAAGCAGGCCCACCGGCTGGAAGGAAAGACGCTGTGCTGTTCGGTTCCGCTCTCCGGGGAGAGGGTGCGGCTTGGCAGCCGGTGTCGCCAGCTGTGGTAGTCGCCACGCCAGAGGCTGCGTTCGCCATCCCAGACCTCCCATTTTCCTAGAAAACAAAATTGTTTTGTTCTTCCCTGAAAACTTAGGCCCAGATTCTGGCCTTGACAAGGCAGAGGCAGCCAAGGAATTACAGCACTGAAAACTGGTGCTGTCTTACCAAAGTGTGACTTCATTGTCACCAGGACGCAGTGCTCCGTTCCTCCCAAGGGCCAGCCCTCCACACGGCTCACCTGGCGGCGCGCCTCGGCGTCCCGGCGAGTTGCCCCACGGAGCCCGCCATGGGCTCAGCCTGCTCTGCTGTCGTGAGGCCGGGGCTGCCGTCTCCCCACATCTTTGGGAGACACCAACCTCAGTCTCCTTGAAGGTGGAGATGACAAGCCAAGCCTCCCGGGACAGAGCATTTGCATGAAAGGGCAGTGTGTCACCGTGTCTGCCAAGGAGCCAGACCCACGTGTCCCCTCCCCCGGACCATCCTGCAGGCGCCGGACCAGGCTGACTGCTGGCGGGAAACAGGGCTTGCCCGCCTCTGAGGAGGGACAGACCCTAGAGTCCCTGACAGGGAGGTCGGGCCAGGCAGTGCCTTTCCTGTCGATTTGGGAAAACAAACTTGTGGGGCCCCTCTCCTTGCCCCTTGCTGCAGGGCCCCATGTGCTGTTCTCAGAATTAAACCAAACAACACACATTCCTCTCTGGCAGGTGCAGGCCCCACCCGCTCCTAGCAGCCGACCGACTTGCACATTTTAATTTCCTAAAACACCAGGGCTGGGCCTTTCTCGGGGGTCAGGTGGCTCACCCCGCAGCCTTCTGGCCTCGGAGGTGGCACTTGTCATCTCGGCTGTTTGAAAAGCAGCCCCACTTTCCAGCCTCCGCTCCGCTGCTCCTTCCTTCTGTATACAAGTGATGCAGACGTAAAAATATGTATTTGTGTTCTTTTCTTCCTCCTTTTTTTTTCTGAAAGAACATTTGAATCCTGGACCAAGTTTTAGCTCTGTCACTTGACAACTGCATAATACAACCCAGGGCACTTGAATCTCGGCCCCGAATCTCTACAGTGGGGGCCCTGAGCGTTCCCGCCAGCTCCCAGACCTGTGAGCCTTTGAATGTGCAAGCATTCTTCAAGGCTTACCAGTCACTTCCCTGCGCTCCCCGAGAATGTCACAGGCAGAGAGCCCTTCGCTCGGAGCCCTTCTCCAGGGTGTGAGTAAGTAACGTCTGTGCGGTTTCCTGCTGGAAGTCTGCCCCTGGCCCCCACGGGCTGTGAGCTCCCAAGTTTATTTACATCTCTGATTGCTAGCCGGGCACAGCACCTTTCCACGTGTTCATCAGCCACTTGGATTCCTCTTTTGTGATGTGCTTGTCTGTCTGCTGCCCAGTTTTCATCAAGTTGTTCATATTTTTCTTATTGATTTGCTTGAGTTCTTTATATTTTGTGGATATTATTCCTCTGTGGTTGTCTTCTTACTCTAATGTCTTGCTTGATGATAAGGTCTTAATTTTAACGTAATTAATCAGTCTTTTCCTTTATGGTTCTTGCTTAAGTTTTAGGAAACCCTTCCAAACCTGAGGTCATGAAGACAGTCTTCTAGATTCAGTCATAAAGTCTTCATAGTTTTGTTTTTCTCCATGAGTCTTCAATTGCCTGGAATGCCAAGGATGAAATTCTGATGTGTGGTATGAGGTCAGGGTCCAACTTACCATTTTTCCCGTGTGGACAGCCAGCTGTCCCTTCCCACCCTGTGCAGGCCACCTCTGACACACAGGCAGCACCCATGGGGGTGCTGTTTCTGGACATCCAGCCCTGTGCCCTTGGGCCTTCTCTCTCTCCACATCAGCACTACACCATCTTACGACCATGACTTGGTAAGAAGTACCGACATCTGGTAGAGCAAGTTCTTCTACCTTGTTCTTCAAGAATTTTGTTGATTCTTGGCGTTGTGCACTTCCAGATCAGTTTTAGAATCAGCTTGTCAAGGTTCCAACTCACAGACCTTGGGATTTTTATTAAGATTTGGGGAGAATCTTTTCACTACTGAGTCTTCTAGGGTGTTCTAATCGATGGAACAAAAGCATATTTCTTCATTTATTTATGTCCTCTGGAATGTATCTCGTTGAGATTTTATAATTTCTCCTTAGAGTTCTTGTATATCCTTAATTAGATAGTAAAGAATTTTTTTTACTATTGGTATAACAGGATTTTTAAAAAATAACTTTTTGACATATAGATGAGGCAAAAATGGAGTCCCCGTGCACCTCTCACCCACTTTCCCGAACACTGGTGTTTTATGTGACCACGGAACAGTTATCAAAACTAAGAAGCTAACATTGCAGCAACACTGTTAGTTAAGCTGCAGTTTAGTTAACCCATCTGGGTCTCCCCAGTTTCACTACCAATGCCTTTACTCTGTTCCAGCCGCCGCCGTGGCATTCAGTCAGCAGGTCTCCTTGGTCTCCTCTGAGCTAAGGCGGCGCCTTAGTCCTTCCTTGCTGCTCATCACCTTGACGCTTCTGAGGGACACTCGTCAGGGGTCCCTGTCCCTCAGTTTGGGCTTGCTGCTACTTTCTCAGGATTAGACGGGGGCTGTGGGTTTGGGGGAAGAATGTCACAGAAGTGAGGTTGTTTCCTCATTGGTTCACATCAGGGTGCAGGATACAACGTGTTTTGTCACTGCTGACGTTACCTTTGACCCACTTGGTTAAGGCCGTGTCAGCCGGACTCTGTCAGGCTAGCACTTTTCCCCTCCTGGTCATGGGGAGAGTCACTGAGCCCAGCCCACACTCCAGGAAGAGGGGAGTCACGCTCTGCCTCCTGCAGGGGAGGCTGTCAAAGAATTGGCGAACATATGTTAAAACCACCGCAGCAACGGATAAATATTTGAGGGGAGATGCTTTGAAGTTTCTCCTTAAAGCTTCACCTACTAACTTTAGCACTCGTCCACGGATCTCGCCTGCAGCAAGTGTCACTGTGGGGCTCTCTCTAATGGTGGTTTTCCTATTTTCCTCATTCCTTCTGTTTATTCCTTGGCATTTTGTTCCTCCCCTCCAATTATTAATCTGCTAATTTAAATCAGTGTGGACTCAGGAAATTTTTGAGCTGTATAATCCAATACTATTAGTATTTATTTTGTTGCTCAAGTTGTTCTAGCTTTGGCCACTGGATTGAGAGTGCTTTGGGGCTGGTTCCTGTATCTGTTTGACGTGCCCTCATCCTCTTCGTTTATTTATTTTTGAGCGTCCCCTTCCTTTCCAGCACTGGGCAGTGAGTGCTTCAGGCTCATTTGAATTCTCCGTGCTCTGGCCCTAGAATCAGCATTCCACCAGAGAGCCCCGGGTTCCTTTTACTGGAGAGTGGATGGCATTTAGAAACCAAGATCTGGGCAACAGGTGTGCTCACTGCTCCAGGCTTGTCACTGCTTCTAGGGCCTCTCAGTGGACAGAGCTAGGAAACATACGTATGTAAATAGTCCAAGGATACACACATATCTGTTACTTATTTGTGTGTATATCAAGCTAAAGATGAGTTCATACTGCTACTTCTGACCACAGGGTGTGTTCATGACTCCTAATCCTGTTTACTTGGTACTTTTGTCTCTACCACTGAGAAACCTGGTCCCCATTGTCTATAATTTATTGAGCTCAGGTATACCAACAGTACCACTATGAGAAAAAAACTGACCAACTAGAACGCTGTGTTTATGGTAGTTTTTTTTTTCACTTTAACTCGTGCAGTCAAAAGATTGTTTCCCAAGGCTTCCTCAGCCAGTTCCTTCTTGCCCTCTCCTTTCGGGGCTATGTTATACATCCGTACTACAGAATTCACTCGTCACAGTCTGCTTTCCATCCTGGATCCTCCAACAGTGGTTTTGTTGTTTGGTTTTGGTTTGCATCTAGTAAAATTTACTCATGGAGATGTACAGTTCTATGGGTTTTGACAAATGCCTGGAGGCATGTCTCCACCACCACAACATCATACAGAGAAGTTCAGAGCCCTAAAAATTCCATTGTGCAATTCTTTTGAAGTTCAGTCCTCCCCCTCCCCTGAACACTGGAGGCCATTGATCTGTTTTATGTCCCTGGAGTGTTGCCTTTTCCAGGATGTCATATAAATGGACTTTTACAATAGGTAAACTTCTGCATCTGGATTCTTCAGCTGCTTGGCAAAAATTGCATAGATGTGATTCATCCATGTTGTTGCATAAATCATTAGTTTGTTTCTTTTGATTGCTGGGTGGTATTCCATTGTATGGATGTACCGCAGTCTGTTTGTCCATTCACCTACTCACCTAAGTACATCTTGATTGCTTCAGGTTTTGGCAATTTTGAGTGAAACTGTTATACACATTTAGGTACAGGTTTTTGTGAATGTACATTTTCAGTTCACTTGGGTAAATAACTGGGACAGGGACTGACAGGTCACGTGATAAATGTATGTTTAACTTGGTAAGAAACAGCCAGACCCTTTTCCAACATGGCTGCATCATTTTGCGTCCCCACCAGCAACATGTTAAGACGTTCAGTTTCTCTGAATCTTCACGTGCATGTGTTGTCAGGCTTCGTTTTTTTTTTTCTTCTTCTTCTTTCTTTTCTTAATGTAAGGTGGAAAGTAAGGCTCTAACTTAATTTTTTTCCAAATATCTAAAACTGACATGATTTTAAATTTAATCAGTCATTCTAATAAGAGTGTAATAGCAGCTCAGTGCAGGTTTGATTTGCATTTCTCTAACTACTGATATTGACTGAATTGAGCATCTTTTCTTGAGTTTACTCATAATCCATGTTTTAAACCGAGTTGTTAGCTTTCTTGTCAAGTTGCAAGAATTCTTTATAAATTCTGGATGTAAGTCCTTGACCAGAGAGGTGACATGTACACATTTTCTCCTTCCGTTCCTTTAGCAGTATCTTTTGCAAAGCAAATGCTTTTAGTTTTTAATTTTCTCCCCTTACAGACTGAGCATTTGGTATCATACTCCAACACTCATTGCCAAATCCAAGGTCCAGAGATTTTTCCCCTGTTGTTTTCTTGAAGAAATTTTATAGGTTGTGTTTTACTTTAGTTTTTCAGTAAGATTGCATATAATACCTTTTACATTTTCATCTTCTGATTGTTGATCTCCTGCAACATGAAGCATAAGTGCCAGATGTGCTACACTGTACACACACACATGTATACATACTCATACATTTATATTACAGATAAATTTAGGAGACAATTATACTACTTTGAAGTGGCGAAACCTTCCTTTTACAAAAAGCAAAAGATAGGTGTATCACGTCAACAACATAAAACATTTCTATGATAAAACAGCCATGATTAAGGTAAAAACACCAAAGATAGACTAGGGGAGACACCTGTGCCCTATATGACAAAGGGTTAGTTATCTCTAACATGTAAAAAATAAGTTCTTACAAATCGATGAGCAAAAATGAGCAAAGGATATGAACAGAGAATTCCACAAAAGGAAAACCAAATAGCCTTTGAGCCACAAAAGGTGTTCAGCACAGAAGGAAAATCAGAATGCCAGTCTTCATCCCCGTTTGACAAGCCCTGCAAAGGCGGCCAAAGGTGGGGAAGCTGGCATGTTCACACGCTACTGGTGGAGTCTAACTGATACAAGCTTTTGTAAAAACAATCCAGCCACATCTATTAAAATTGCCAGGGAAGCACCCTCCCACCTGCCTCATTATGTCAGATTTTCACAAAGATGGATGGTGTGTCACTGTCTTAATGTAGTGGCTTCAAGCTAATGGAACCTGAATGTCCATCACACACGGGATGGTTGAGTGAACTGTGGCGGATCTAAAGTGTAGACTCTTACACAACTACTAAAAAGACGTAGCTCCACATCTGTACACCTGTAGGAAAATGAGATGGACACACTGCGGAGTGACAGGAACAGAGCTGTCATGTGTGTACAAATGCGAGTCCCACCTGGAGTCAGCTGCTCTAGTGCGTGAGCAAGTAATCCCCTGGTGGTTAACATCCCGTCGAGGCGGGAGGACCTTGGTGAATCTTTGTGTTGTTCACTTTTTACAACAAGTACTTGGATATTTTACGATAAAAGCTTTAAATGAAAAGAAAAGGGGTTCAGGCTGAGAAGCGGGACTGACAGGGATTCTGAGTCAGCCCTGAGCACCAGCGGCAGGTCACTGAGCGGGGCCCAGGAATCTGAATGTTAACCAGCTGCGGGGGTGCTCATGCCTGTCCCCCAGGGCGGGGGTGGCTGCCCCTCCCTCCCAGACTTGCGACTCTCCCTGAGCAGGAGTCCTGCCACCCTGGGTCTTCACTGATGCGTCACAAGCCTGCTGTCCATGTGACAGTGCCAGCCTTGGGGGGGGGGGGGGTCAGTGTTCCTTCCCAGACCTGTGCTCATGTATTTTATTCTTTACCTGAAAGTCGGGTGTGAATCTGGGGACACGGCTGGACGCCTGAGCCCGGCCCAGGCACAGTCCTCACTCGGAGGAGGTGTCCCTGGCTCTCAGGTGCTCCTTGACCATTGAGGCCTCAGGTGGGTGGGGGCCATCTCAGCCCGCCGCCTTGCAAACCCCCCGTGCCGAGGCTCCGTACACCACGTCCGCCCCTCACCCAGCCATGCGAGTGGGTATCCTGCCTGTTTGCGGGAAGGCTCGGGAGGCACAGGTCTGCCCCCAGCCAGGGTGGCAGGTTGGGGTGAGCACCTAAGCTCACTTTGATCAACCTGGGTTCCTTTTGCCATCAAGTCTCTGATGGAGGCCTAACGTGCCGCCCACACCTCTGCCCACAGTGAAAAGGAGCCCCACGCTGCTGGAAGTGAACACGGCCCATTTCATGAGAACCAACAGCTTTGCCGAGGACCTGGACCTGGAAGGGGAGACACTCCTGGCCCCCATCACCCACGTGTCACAGTGAGTGCCTGCTCGCCGGAGGATGACGAGGTGGCGGGGTGTGGGGCTCAAAGGGGCCGCCTCCCCCAGTGCCCAGCACTCGCCGCCTGCCCTCAGCATCCCGGGGCCATGGCCGCGGTGCCCGGGCACCGAGCGGGGCGGAGAGCACGGGCCCTTCCCGCCGCATCTGGGAACACTGTCTTCTTGTTTTGACTTATGGAAAACCAGACCGGCCATTCTCCACTTGTTTTCGTGCTCTGAGCGTCTGAGAAGATTGTTTTTCTCTCCCCAAGCCCCCTCCCCTGCCCCCCCCAAAAGAGGCGACTTTGTTTTTCAGCACTTCTTGGTGGAACCCTGGCCAAAGCCATGGGGCAGATGCTGAGCGCCGTCTGCCAGTCGCGGCTGCTGTCCTCAGGGGCTCCTTCAGGTGGAGGAAATGGCTGATTTTCCACGCCTCCCAGTTGGCCTGCCCCCGAGGCACAGCTGGCCTGGGACGCATGCCTGTCCTCCCCCGCCGTCACAGTATCGCCAGGCCAGTCCCCGGGGCCCGGCCGCGGTGTGATTCCCCTGCGACGTGGCTCAGTGCTCCCAGTGCGGGCACCCAGTGGTGACAGCCCGCGGGGGGGGTCAGCGGGACACGCAGGCCCATTCTGGCCCCCGCCCCGCTGGGGACTGCCCTAGGGGAGTCCTCTTGTGTCCGGTGTGTGAGCGGCACTCGCGTTCTCTCCCGCTCTCTACGGTTTCGCTCACGGGGTTTTGGTTGTCCTGACCCATGTGCGTCTCTCTCGAAGGCCTGCTGCCTCTGCTGCCGCCGGGTGTGGCCTTTGCCTTGTAGATGACTGAAGTCGGGACCCGAATTGCAGGGCTCCTGCGCTCTGTAACCAGAGGGCTGGCAGAGTCGGGTGACCAGAATGAGAGGAAGACAGGGCTGTCTCAGGGTGGCCCTGCGATCAGGCAGGAGCCACCTGCCACCTTTCCAGACCCGTCGGGCTCACGGGAGGCTGGCAGCCCTATAGCTGGCAGGGTGTGCGTGAGGGCGTTCTCGGGCTCGGCGGGAGCCAGCCTGGCCCGGGGAAGCAGCACTTACTCGTCTTTGTGGACTTGCACTGCAGTGAGCTTCCAGGCCTCCCCCAGGGACAGGGCTCTGACCTCTGGGCCCTCCTGGAGATGGCCCGATAGGCTCACTTGATAAACGGGCAGCGGTGTGAGCAGTGGTGCGAGCCAGGTGGGCTGGGCAGGTACAGGTTAGTGTCTGAAGGCAGAATGCTTACCACTTTGGCTGAGGCCTAAACAGAGTCCAGGACACAAGGGACCTTAAAGTGGTAAAAGTTGCAGTCTTGTGGCCAGTGTTGTGCACCGGTGACAGTGCCTGTTCAGAGCAAGGACAGCCAGAAGCCTGCCGGGAGCTGTGGCCCTCCTGCCGGGCGGGCCCCACCAGGCCTCGCCGTGCAGCCCGGCCCGCCCCGTCCCGCCCCGTCCTGTCCTCCTGGCCGCGCTCTCCCTGCCAGAGCTCCTACTCCTCCTCTCTGTCAGTGGTGGCCCAGCCCCTCCGGTGCACAGACAAGGAGTCGCACCCTGGTGGGCAGGGCTGTCACCCACCATCCATCCAGCTGGGCAGTCAGCTGTCACCAGCTCCCTGGGCCCAGCAAGGCCACTGTGGGGAGGCCCAGGACGAGGCAGCGTAAGACTGGGGACCGAGGTGGCCCAAGACCAGGCCCACAGCTGCCCAGCACAGTCGACCCTTTTGAATTCAGCGAGGTCTGTCCAGGTCGGCATCAGCTTGTACCAAGTTTCCTGGGGCCAGAGGCTGCCCACCTGCCAGGGAGCCGCAGGAGGTAGCTTAGGTGAATGTAGCCGCGTCATCAGAGAATCTTGGCCATTTCTTGTCTTCCCTCCTCTGAGACAGGCCATCAGGCTGAACATCCCAAACGCTCTTCAGGCAGTGGGCCTCGTGCATCACCGTCCAGACAAGCCTGCTGTGGGCCTTCTCGGGCCAGCACCCCCACCACGGGGCGGCCTGTTGCCTGTGGAAGGGCGTCACCTCCAGCACTGGGTGGGGCCTCGGCCAGGCTGCGGCTGCCCTTACCTTTCCCAGTGTAGACCCTGGATGCCAGCCAGCTGGGAAGGCGGGGACGAGCCCAGCCGTGGGCGAGGCGGGAGCTTGGCGGTAAAGGCTGGGAGCAAGATGACTGAGGTTGTGGTGGTCTGGTGTGGCGGGGACAGCAGGGGTTCCATATGCCTGTGTCCTCAGTAGTCAGGATGCTTCTCAAGGGAGCCCCAGTGGGGAAGGTGGGGTGCAGGCACAGTGAAGGAGGTGGTAGGGCCTCAGATCCTAGGCACCCTCAGGGCTCTAGGCTGGGCAGAGGCCTCGCCCCACCATGGCTGGAGGAGGAAGGGGCAACAGTGGGCACCGTGTTTACTCAGGGCTGTGCCTGCCTGCAGCGTGGATGGGGAGGAGGCTGCCTGGTCTCGGTGCTCACGCTGGGGCCACGTTCCTCTGCCCCCCCACCCCCAGCCTGCCTGGTGAGTGATGGCCCTAATTAAACTCAGCCCTGTGGCAGCTCAGCCTTGGGGACCCCATGTGGGGAAGAGAGGTGCACACCCCGGTGTGTGTGCAGGGACAGGGGTCTCACGGGGGCATTGGGGATGGGAGGCAGTTACTGAAAACCAGATCCATTTCTCTCCAGCATTTTACTGATGTTAAATGTATTACCATGTTGGGCCGGTTCCAGAATTCAAATTAAAAGCATAAATAAAGACACATTTTGTTTCCATCTCAAGCTCTCCCCACCCGCAGGGCCCCAGGGAGGTGAGGTCACTGCAGCCTTGATTACGGGAAGGTCCCCGGGGCTGGGCGAAGCTCGTCTTTCCGGGGCCTGTTGGCCATTGGTGAAGTGAGGGGTCAGGGGACCGGGGGTCAGCAAGCAAGCCTGGTGCAAACCAGGGAGCTGCCGGCGAGCAGGGGCAGAGGGTGCTGCAGCGGGCTGGGGAAACAGTGGTTTTGGTCAGCCCGCCCTGTCGGCAAGCCCCAGGGCACTCACACGGCGCCGGGGGGCCAGGCCCCCGTCTCACACACACCTTTCAGGCAGATAGTCTTGTGGGCGCAGCAGGGCCAGAAGGGAGCTCATCTGCTTCAAGCTCCCTGCACTTGTGGCCCCACCCAGAGCCTTGCCACTAGGGCTTCCAAGGAGCAAGTGTGAGGCAGAGATGAGGCATCTGGGGCACAATGTGGGGCGCCAGGGGAGCCCTGCTCCCCAACAGGAGCTGGAACGAGTTCCTAGGCTCCTGCCCACTGGGGATCGCCGGCAGGACAGTGGAAGGGGAGGGCCACCCGTGTGCATCCCTGTGTCCTGCACACGGCATCTCTGCCTGAAACACCCTTGTCACTTGTCTGCAGCCATCAGAGTCCTACTCATCTTTCCAACATCTTGTCAGTCCTCCTCCCCTCACGGAGGCCCAGGATGCCCA
Source organism: Vicugna pacos (assembly GCF_048564905.1). Lineage (NCBI taxonomy): Eukaryota > Metazoa > Chordata > Mammalia > Artiodactyla > Camelidae > Vicugna > Vicugna pacos. Next base: position 73,448,891 of record NC_132996.1, on the reverse strand, counting down.
CAGGCCAGGCAGCCGCATCCTCCCCCAGCTCTCGAGGCCCTCTATGTGGGGCTCTTTGAGAGTACCTGTCTCTCGGGACCCTCGGCTCCTAGGGATCAGGGAGAGTGTGGTTCCCCTCAAGCCCCAGGCTGGAAGGAGCTCCAGGACTGCTGCTCATGCCCCCAACCAGACAAGATCCCCCAGCCAGAGCCCGGCCAGCCCTGCCCAAGGAGGGGATGGAGTGAGGGCTGAGGTGTCTGAGCTCCGGTGCTGGCCAGCAGGGCCGGATGGCTGGGTCAGAACTGGCCTCAGTGTGAGGCTCTGTGGCTCTGGGCTCCAGGCTCTGAGCGGCTGTGGCCTGGGTACCCTTCTCCCAGCAGCCTTGGGAGACCGGCCATTTCTGTGAAGTGCCCCCTAGACTCAGCCAGAACTGGCCTGGCATCCACGTCTGCCCCAAGACAGATGGTGCAGGAGGCCGGACGCCCTGTGAGCACAGCAGACTGTGGCTGCCCTGAGGGGTCCTCCCAGAGAGTCGGTCCCTGGCCCCTGCCATCTCTTTTGTCATGGCGTCTTAGATGGGCGCGGCTCAGCTCTTTGTCACCAAGCACCCCTCTGCTGTGCTTTGCAGGGGGACAGAAGGAGGGCCAGGGGCACTGCAGGACCCCCACCAGGTGACTGAGAGCACCCCACCTCACCCCCGGCGAACATGTACTTGCAGGCCTCCTGCGACATGACAGCTTGGAGATCCTTGAGCAAAACCAGCCCTGTGTGTGTTAATTAGAATTTCCATGTCTTCAACTTTCTCCTGGACCCTGCAGAATCTCACGCCAAAACGTTCAAGTTTCTCTTTTCCAGTGAGGCCGCTGTGGCCTGGCTTTCATCCACATCACTACTAATGTCTCCTGAAATCTGCGTTTGTCAGTGAGGCCAGGGCAGCCCCATGCCTTCTGGAAACAGGGGCAAATGTCATAAGGCTTGGCCCTGCGCTCAGCTCTGTGGACCAGGGGACTAGCTCTGTGGATGGGACCAGCTTTGCCTGGGACGTTTCAGAAACACCCAAGGCTCCCTGTGGCCCACTCCCACGGGCCTGGAGACGCTGGGCACTGCATTTCTGTGAACACCCAAGCCCCTCGCTCTGTTTCTTGCCGTGCAAACCTTGGTGGGAAAGGACGAAGCGGCATTTCTGGGGTCAGTGTCCAGAGGGATGAAGGGGGGACTTGCCAGGAACAGATGAAGCTAGTTTATCTTTCCAGACCAGCGTCCTGTCCTCTCTGGAGCTCCACACCACCTCTGTCCACACGAGGTGCCAGGGAAGCCCCGTGGGAGCCCGACAGGGAGGGCCGTGCGAAGCTGCATGAGTCACAGGCTCCCCGTCGGAACCTCACGGCCCGGCCAGGCGCAGATCGTCTCTGAAATGCACGGGGGGATTAAATGTTCTCCTAATTAAGTGGAAAGCGAGGCGGAGCAGCTCAGTGGGAAAGGGACGGGACTGGGAATCGGATGCCCTCCGTCTGGCCCCCAGCCTGCACCAGCCCAGCTGCGGGCCGGCCCCCGGGGGCCCTTAGCCTCTAGGGGCCTCACTTCCCCCCTCTGAGCCCATGAGGAGGAGGTGGCTAATCTCCTGGGGCCGCTGCTCTGGGGAGTGGGCCCGCCGTCCAGGTAGAAGGCCCAGAGCAAAGTGGGGAGGCTTCTTTCTTCCTCAGAAGCCACCACAGTAACCCTGGCCCAGGCGCCCTGGGCCCTGACTGCACTGCGTCTGCTGCACGGGTCCCGGCAGGGCTGGCCCAGACCGGGTAGGCAGTGCTGGGAGGAGTGAAGGAGGGGAGGTGGTCCAAAGCCCGAGATGGCTGCGGGGGGTGACTGCAAGGGTCGCACTGGTGTTGCTGTGGAGATGTTTCTGGCCACTGCAGAGTCCCACACAGCTCCCTCCTGTGCTTTGCCTAAATCTCCCAAACCCAGAAGGGCACGACTGAGCCCCCGGCAGCTTGGCCAGGAAGCCCGAGGCGCGCGTGCCCTGGGCGGGGCCGGACCCAGCCCCTTTCTGGGCCGAGGCTGTCCATCGCTCAAGTTAGGGTTAGAAAGCGCTGTCCTTCTGAACAGGGCGTTGCTTCCAGCTTTTTAGCTGAGGGGTGAAGTGCACACAGCTGGACACACAGGCCTCGAGGCACACTGACCGCTGCATTCCCCCTGGGACCCCTGCAGCCAGCGCCCAGGTGAGGCGCAGAGCCTGCGACTCCACTTCCTGTCACTGATGCCCAAGGACAGCCACTGTCCTGGCTTCGAGCAACAGGACTGCGCTTCACCCGTTCTTGAATGTTCTACAGACGGGACGCACACGGCGCACACGCTCGCGGCCGCCGGCCGTGAGGCTCGCCTCACCTCGCCGAGCAGCGCGCCGCCCTCTCCCCGCCGGCCGGGGCGCCGTGTGCGCGGCCTGCACTTTGTTTATCCATTCTGCTCTCGACGGCTGCTTGGACAGGTGCCAGCACAGGGCTGTTATCAGCAGTGCTAAGAATATGCGGCAGAGGCCCTCTGGTGGGAGCACGGGCTGCAGTCCCGGGGGGACGTGCCTGCAGCAGGGCCGCCAGGGCGCTGGGCGGGCAGGCACGTCTCTCGCGGACGCCGCCGCCTGGGTCCCCAGCAGGCGCGCCCCGTCCGCGCCCGTCAGTGGCGTCTGGGCACCCTGGCTGCTCTCCGTCCTCACTAACACTCGGCCTTTTCCATCGTTTCCTTTCTAGCCGTGCTGGCGGGCGTCTGGTGGCATCAGGCTGTGATTTTAGTTTGCAGTAGCCCAATGGCTGACGCGGCGAAGCCCGTTTCTCCGTCCTCGTGACTCAGCTGGACGCTGCCCCCGGGGAAACGCCTGTGCCGTCTGCCGGTGGTCTCTGGGTTACCTCGCCTTACTGATCTGCAGGAGTTCTTTGTGTCTCTGTTTATCCTGGACCTAAGTCGTTAGTCAGATATGTATTTTTTCATTTCAAGTAGACAGCACCTCCCCCTCTGCGGGCGCTCCTTTTCCTCTCTCGAGGGTGTCTCTTGATGAGCAGAGGGTCTCAATTTTAACGTGATCCAGTTAATCAAACATTTCCTTTCTGGAGAGTGCTATTTGTGACCTATTTAAGAAACTCTGACTATTCCAAGGTCACGAAGATACTCCGTTTTCTTCCAAACCTTTTACATGCAGATCTGCCGTCCATCTGGAATCAGCTTTTGCATCCAATGTGAGGCTGAGGTCAAGGTACATTTTTCCCTCACTTGGACATCAGTTGGACTCAGCAATGTCTATTGAAAAGGCCATACTTTCTCCACTGTCCTGCCAGGTCAGCATCATCATACACCAGCTCCCTGGATGTGGCTCCGTTTGTGGACCTTATTCACTTCCACTGGGCAGATCGTAGTTTTTCCTTTTCACCAGGGCCATGCTTGGTTATCACTGTAGTTTGAGAACAGCTCTTGACTGCTGATCCCGCAGACTCCGGCCAGCTCTCTTGCCCTGCGACTGGCTTGGCTGTCTTTGTTTGGCACCTGTCTCTCCACTCATGTGCCAGTTTCCACAGAAAACCCCCCACAGGCACAGCGGCTCTCTAGATGAACATGGAGAGGACGAACATCGTTACAACCCGAGTCTCTGGAACTGTGGTCTCAACGCGTCTGTCCCTCGTTCACTCAGGTCTTCCTTCATTTCTCCCACCATGTCCTGTAGTTTTCAGTGTGGTGGTCATGCACTCTTCGTCTGGGGTTTATTTTTGTTAGCTGATGTTCGTGATGGGTTCACCAAGCCTGGGAACAGTTTGCCAGGAAATCCTGGCAAGCTCGGGTCATTTCATCCCACCTGCGGGATGCTGGAGCAGTCACCTCAGCGATCTGAGCCTCAGTGTCCTTCTGTAGGCATGAGAGATGCGTCCCCTGGTGCTGGTGTGGGCCTGGAGGAGATAGGGTCGGGCCGTGTGCCTGATGCCTGTCAGACAGTGTGAAACATCTCCCTGTGATGGGAGACCTCATGGGGACATCCCTTACCTGGCTGAGAGCTCCTGAAGCTGCCAGGTCACGAGTTTCAATGAGGGGCGATCATTAGGGGTCGTCCTTAACCAGGTGTACCTAGAGGCTGGGCAGCCCTGCGTCTTAGGATGGGCTGGGGCCGGGGAAGCTGCAGACCCACACCCCACACCTCTCGTCCCTGGGAAAGGGGCCCCGAGCTGCCCTGGCCCCTGTGGAGGTACAGGGGGCGACCTGTAGCCTACTCCTCTGCTGCTGGGCGGGGGGCGGGGGGGCGGGAGGCAGAGGGCCGTGCCCCTGCCGCTCGTTCTCACAGTCAGGCTCAGCTGCCAAGGACGGCAGCAGTCTTCAAGCAGAGCTGGGCCCAGCAGGCCATGTGCCCTGCCTTCTCTTGGCGCTGCACTTGGCGGGAAAGGGAGGCGCCACAGTAGCTTCCAGTCTCTGAGCGACTCGCAGATTGCACAGCCCAAAAGTGGCGGCAGTGTTCACAGGCTTGGTGGCTTTCAGGTGCTTAGGAGAGAGTGAAGTTCCAGCAGCCCGAAGGAGGCTCTGCCAGATGCCTGTCCCGTGCCAGAGGTGGGAGGGGTGCTGCTGCTGGCTGAGACACACCGCTCCCGTCCTTGGTAGGGCCCTCAGAGAGCACCTGGTGAGTCAGTTCCCCAGTTCACGGAAGGGCTAGGACTTGCCAATGTCACCTATGAGGTAGTGGCAGAGCCAGGGCTCATTCCCAGACACACCATCTTTAGGGGAGACCATGTCTGTGAGTCCAGGAGGCTGGACTGCCTCCCTGAGGGCTGGTAAGCAGAGGGTGGGGAGGTGACAAGCCAGCAGAGGCAAATCTGGCCTCCAGTTTGGGTCTGTGCCTCCCAGAGTGTTTCTGTGGCCCACCACGCAGGAGAGCACAGCCTGTGGAGACAGTGTGCACGGTGGCTGGGGGACTCTTCGTGGCCTTCTCCAGTGAGAGTCCTGTGTGTCCCCTTCTCCGCACACCACGGGCCTGGCTCCACCATGCAAGGAGGACGAAGGGCCCCGCGGGCCTACAGGCCACTCAGGAGGCTCTTGATCACTTGGGCAGCGGCGCCCTGGCCTCCTAGGATGCAGTGGCAGGCCGGGCTTCAAGGCTCCTCATGGTGCCCCAGCGCCCCCCATTAGGCGGTCATTCTTCAAGATTTACGAGTCCTCTGGGGGCAATGCTGGTGTCCTAGGCAGGGGCCACACCTTAGGTGCACGTCCTCAGCAGTGACTGACTGCGGTTGGAGGTCTGGCTATTAGTCTGTCAGGTCTGGTTGGCCTGTGGGAGGCCCTGGGTGCCATCCTGGAGCCTCGAGGAGGGAAGAGGAAGAGAAGGATGGAGCAGCGGGAGGTGGGAGTCCAGGTCCAGCCGAGTCTGCCATCCCTGGCAGCCACGTCATCGCGGCACCCTCAGCCATGACGCCACCGTTGCTCTGATCTGCTCAAGTTGTCTCTTCACGTGGGCAGCGGCCCCAGAGGCTCCCTTTGAAGGTGGCACTGGGAGTGTCCTGGAGAAGAGCAGGGGCACCCCAGACGCTCACCCAGAGGTTCTCCCATTTCACCCGCACAGCAGCAACCTAGTAGGGGGCGTACATGAAGCTCTGAGAAAGGAATTTTTTCAGAGGCAATTCAAGGGATTTCCAAGGTAGTTCTGACATTACCTGATTAGTCTTTCAAGACATCAGAATGAGCATCACACAAGACCAGGCTACACTGCACCTGAAGTGTATAATCCTTGCCACCGCCGTGCCCTGTGGTGCCTTGCTGGGGAAACTGAGGCGGGGAGTTGGGCAACTTCACAAAGCAGTAGAAGACATTATTTGGGAGTTGGGGGGTAGGGCTCTCAGAGCACACAGCTACACACACACACTCACACACTCACACACACTCAGAGTCCGTCCCCACAGCCTCACTTGGCGTTACGGGCCTACGAACGCTGCCCTCAGAGAACCAGGCCCCAGGACAGAAGGCGGGCGGCGCCAGGCAGGCAGCCGCGGGACCTCCGCTCGGCTCCTCAGGCAGCAGGCTCTGCACCCGGGCCGAGGAGGACAGGGGACGGTCGCGCTGGGACCTTGGCTTCAAGCCCCGCAGCGCGTCCCCAGCCCGGCCCGCCCGCAGCGCGCCGCCTCCCGCGCCCGGCCCGCGGGGGCCTTTCTTTTCCTACGGAGCCCCCGCTCTCGGGTCTTCTGTGGGCGGGCTTGGTTTTCGTGTTTTCTTTAGGTCTGTGTCCGGACACGGTAGATGAGGGTGCATCTCCTCCAGTGTGACACTCCTCAGTGCTTTCTTCCTGCTCTTTCTGAACCGCCACGGTGAGCCCCCAGCCAGTGTGCGGGCTCCGGGTGGGAGTGCGCCGGGGCCCGGCTGCGAGGCCGGCGCCAGGAGGTGGGGCAGCCTTGGGGGCAGCAGCGCTCAGGCAGACGGGCCCCCGGCCTGCCTGAACTCGGACTGCTGTGTGTGCAGCGGCCGGGCCGGGCCGTCCCCAGGGCCCCGGAGGGCCGCTTGAGACGTTCTCCCCAGTGGCGCGCACCGCCCGTGGCGGGGCCTGAGAGCTCCGTGCTCAGGAGCCCCTGCGCCGCCTGCCTGTCTCCTGCACTTGGAGACGGGCTCTTTCAGCTCATGTGGCCTGGATTTAGGGTGGGAAAATGTCCCTTTAGATGTCAGGGGATGAACAGGCTGGGAAATGGGGGCCCTGAGAGGGCCCAGAGATGAGCGGACCTTGCTCAGCTGCTACCAGAGGCAGGGGTAGGCCCTTGGCTCCTAACTCTGAACCTGCGCTCTTGTGTGGTCCCAGAGGGGCCGGTCTGTCTACTCCAGTGGGGCCTGTGCTCCACTCTACACCAGGCCCAGCCAGCCCCCTCCATCACCTGGGCCAAGTGACCCCAGCCCCGCAGGGTGGCTGGGGCACTTCCATGAGCACCATGCCACAGTCCCCCAACTGCGATGGGGCAGCACGCGGCACCTGCTCCAGGCCTGGCGCCTGGCTGTGCCTCGCCTCTTATCTGACTGCTTCTCCCGCACGTAGGGGCCGGGAAATCATGTCCCCAGTTAAGTCTGCTGCAGGCCATGCCTGGAAGGAGAGGCTGGGGGAGCCGAGGCACCACACAAACACTGAGAGGTGGGCCAGAAAGGACAGTAAAGTCAAGTCCTCATGGTGCTCATCCAGGAGGGCACATGGGGGCCACCATTCCCAGCCCAGGCAGGAGGATCAAAGGAGCCCTGAGCAGGGCCAGAAGCCCGACTGGAGACACCGAGCCCAGGCTGCAAAGCTGCAGCCTTCTCCCCAGGCAGACACGCAGGCCACTGGTAACCTAAGGCTTGTGGAAACAGTCCCATGAGCAAACAGAGGGCACTGTCCAGGGAACGTGGAGCTTGGTCTTTGCTTAGCAGTGGACACTGCCGGGGTGCCAGGCCCTGGCAGACTCGTTCTCCCTGGGTGCCAGGCATCCTTCTGTGCTGAGCGCCTGAAATGCCATAAATGCTCCGGCTCATCACAGTCCTTGTTGACTCTGAGGACCTGCAGAAATGGCCCTCTCCCCACCTGCTGCCACCTGGCCACACAGGTGCAAGGTCCCAACGACTTAGGCCAAAGAGAATCTAAGCATGACCAGCCTGTCCACCACGCGAGGCTGATCACGGACTTGTCTCATTTACTGGGTGGGTGTTGGTCTCTGCCTGTAAATGTTTAACCCCCAAGGATGCCGATCTCAGGGCTGGGAAGGCTCGGACTAGGTGGGGGGAGGGGCTCCTCCTTGCTGGTGCGCAAGGACCCTCTGGTGCGGAAGGGCAGCATCAGCCTGTGCGGGAGGCCCACCAGGCCCACAGCAAGAAGAGCAAAGGCTGGCTCTGCAGAGGAACTTCCCGCAGTGAGCTCAGCCTCAGAGTGCCTGGAAGGGAGGGAGAGTGAGCACTGTCTTCTCCCACGGAGGTGAGAGCAGGCGGGCCACGAGGGGCAGGCCCAGCCCTGGGGCCCCTCAGGGGCCCCCACCGCTCTGGCCCTGGAGTGCAGCGCCTCGTTTGGAACTGCTGCTTGCCCCACGGGGGCATGGCCTAGGTCTCCCCTCTGTGGGGAGGGTGGTGTGGAAGCCGGTTTGCCGGGGCCACCCACTGTGGGCTCAGGAAGGGAAGGAATGTGACCGAGGCTGGGTGTGGCTGAGGAGAGTGCAGCCAGTTGTGGGTTTTTCTTGGGGCCCAGATAGACGTGAGCAGAGACGGAGCCCCGCGCCCTCGGCCCCTGCCACACACACTAGGACTTTCTTCAGCGCGGCTGCCGAGCTGGAGCCCAAGGACACCCTCTGGAAATCTGAATTCCATTCGCTCTTGGCAAAGAACAGCTTCCTGCTTGGGGAAGCTGGCAGAGGGAGAGGCACATGGGTGGAGGGACGTTTGATGAGACGTGGAAGGTGACCCCACTGTTTCCCGGCACTGGGTGGCACTTGCAAAGCTCCTCGGAGAAGTGAAGACAAATGCCTGGAATGCATGAATCAGAAGCGTGCAGGCTGCGCTGCCTTTGCAACAGGCTCCGGCTAAAACAGTCACGGCAAAACACACCTTTGAATTGGAAAGCCAGAGCTTTCCGCAAAATAATTCAAAAAGCTTGTTGACCCTTAAACCTTCCCTGATGCTCCCTTCCTTCTGAAGTTAACTCGTTAAAGTCGCTCCAGCCCCAGCCTGGTGCCAGACCAGTTTCCTGGAAACCCTCGCCAACTGCTGCCTTCAGAACGGCTTGTCACCCTAATAGCTGTTTAAAAGGAAAAAAAGGCTCACTGGGCACCTCGGCTGCAGGGTCTGAAAAGCCCTTTGTGCCAGCCCCAGCCGCAGAGGTTCCCGGGCCCTGCTTCCGGGGCCGGCTGGGGCCGGCTCTCTTCGTTTCCTCGTACAGCGGCGGGCCCTCGGCTGCCTTCTTCCCGCCTGGCTTCCCTGCCAGCCGTGCAGCCAGGCCTCCCCATGCCCTGGTGGGGGCCGGGGTGTCCAGGGCAGGGCCCTTGGAGAGGGTGGGGGTGGGCATGTCCCAAGAGGGTCCCTAGCCTCGTGTTCCTCTGTTCCTTCCCCACTTGGAGAGAGAGATGAGGACGCCCTCCCAGGTCAGCACTGTGTCATCTCCCCAGAAAACCCAGGGCCCAGCCGGCCCCCCTGCAGGGCTGTTTCTGACATGAAGACAAGTTGCCCCTCCCCAAAGCAGAATTTCGGCGATATAAAGCAGAAATGGAAAACGGGGGCTAAGGTACAGGTTTAAAAAGAGTTTAAGATGGGCATATGGGTTGGAAGCTATTTAAATTAACATAGACATTAGGCAAATCAACTTAAAAATGTACGAAATATTGTCACCGTTGCATTAATCAAAATCAAAGATTACCTGGAAATGGAAAAAAGTTACATAAAAACTGAAATATTTAATGAAACACAGCAGTTAGGACATGCCATACACATCCTCTTTTTTAAAAATCACTCCTCTCGAAATTCTGTAATGACGAAACATACGTAGCGTCTCATCTCCTAGGAGAGCCGCGTTGGCCTGCGGCGGGGTGGAGGGCACCCCTTCCCATTGGAGAGGGCGGGCTCGCCGGGAGCCTGCTCGGGGCCTGCTCTCACTCCGGCTCTGCCGCTCCCTGTCAAAAACCTCTTTGTGCCGGAGCAGCCCCTGCTCCTCGGAGTGACATGAACCAGAGCCCGCGCCTGCCGCCCTGGCCCCGCAGCGAGGCGGGCACAGCCCCAGCCGGGCCAAGCGTCTGCGGGAGCCGCGGCGCCCTGCGCTCTCTGCAACACGGTGCTGTGCTAAAAATCGTGGCCCAGTAGCTTTGCACACACACGGTGAAACAAATTCAGTGCACAAAAGGGACTATGGCAAAACCCAGGCTGCCCCACCCCAGCCCCTAACTCTGAAGTTTCTTTCCCTAAAGGTTACTCGTTAAGTCTCCTATTGAATTTTTCCAGAGTGTGTCATGTGGGCAGACGTGTCTGTGTGTGCGCTTAGAATTCACCTCCTTCTCACACAAATGGTAGCATAGTATTTAGATAGACAGACAGACGCGGGGATCTCTGCGGTCTGCCTTGCTGACTGACTGTGCGTTAGGGCGTACTCAGAGCTGCCCGACAAGGCTGATTATCACAGAGCAGCCCACTGCGGGGCACGCGCACGCACAGGGGCCAGGATCCTTGAGGGAATGTGGCCTCTGCTCTCCGTCCACTGGGCTGGGCTTTCCCCAGACGGGGCTGTGCTTGTGGGAGCTCTAGTCTTTCTGGCACCGGTTCCGTTTCTGGTGAACACGGGGACCCAGGCCGCCTGCAAATGGCACCTAGGTTGTGGGGCAGGAGACCTGTGGGAAGGCTAGAGATCGTGCTGGGTGTTCATCAGGGGGCTTTCCATCAAAGGACACACAGGTGGGCTGCTCACTAAGGCCTGAGTAAGCAGTTCCGAGGGCAGCACTGCCTTGACTGCAGCTGGCAGGAGGTGGCCTACTCGCCTGATGGTCTGGGCATCTGAAGAGACCGGAGCCCTGGCCAGTGGACTGTGCTGGGACCCGTCTCCGCAGGCGTCATGCTGGGAGGAACCCTTTCAGCTCTCACTCAGCGAGCCCTCCCAGTTCTTGGTAAGCACGCGGCCCCAGTGTGCACTGTTCAAAGGGAAAATGCCTGCGTGTTCTGGAGATGGGTCTATATTAAGACGTCCAGCGCTTCTGCCTTTCACTCACAGCTGCAGAGCGCTCCATTGTTCCACAATGTATGGAACAAGTCCCCTATTGATGGATGTATAGCGCGGCTAAAGGCAGCCATTAGCCATCCAAATACCCACTGACGAGCTGCCCGATTATAAAATTAGGCCCTCAGAAACACCCCGTCCCACTGAGCACTGCTGTCTCTCCCCGCCCGTCTTACCCTGCTCTCTCTCTGTCAACTGAGGCTCCCAGGCTGTCTCCTACCAAACAAGGACAGTATAAAGGAAGTCACTGTGAAGAACTGTGATTCTCGTCACGGTGCGAGATTTCATGAAGTTAAGGGATGTGAAATTGAAGAATCTCTCTACCAGAGATTAGGAAGTTAGGCAGAGGTAAACCGGTTACCAATGGAAGAGGAAATCCAGGCTGATGCCTAGCTAAGCATTTCAAAGGAGAGCGGATGAAATAACACAAGGTTAAGGGTGGCCCTGGGTGCAGCACGAAGCCCTGCCTCCTACGGAACAGCCCTCTGTGCGGAAGTGCTGCCAGAGCCCGCCAGGAAGCAAGCGGCGCCCTCCCGCGCTGCCGCGTCCCGTTCACGGACGTTACACCGCGACCTCTCTCAATTCACTTTTTTTCTGAAACAAGTAGATATCTGCAGTTTGAACAATTTATTATACGTAAGGTAATCTTATTTTCATAAACATTATCGCTGTTTCTCAAGATAACTTCCCAAATCTATTTTTCGTGAAAATTTGGTCTCTATTTTAAATGGATTCACCTCCAGAGGTGCGTCTTCCCCCCATTTCCGGCGCGGGTGAAGCGCCTGCACCTGTTTTGATGGGCACTGCCAAACAAAGGCTTGTGCCCGATTATACTGCTGGAGGACTGAGCAGACATGCCTGTCCCCCACACCCTCACCGACGAGTGGCTGAGCAGGTTTTATCTCCATAAATTTGATTGATGAGAAACAGCTTACTACAGTGTTAATTTGCGATTCTTCTATCGTAAGTGAGCTTTTTATCTTTTCAAGCAAGTGGAAGCGTTTGTTTCTCTGTCTCTGTGACCGTCTCTCCGTGCTCTCATTCGATGAAGGTATTTTATCCCAGTTTCCTTTGGTCTTTCTGTGTCTATATTTTTCCTCTGGCAGGACTTGTTGATTTGGGGGTTGTTTGCATTTCTTATATTTTATTAAAAGTTGAGCTTGTTTCTACGTTCCAGAAGCCCGTGGTAATTTCCTTGTACAAACTGTTCAAATTTGGGGTCCATTTTTTCCCGTTGGACTTCACAATTTTTAAATTTTGGCACAGTCAGCTCTGGCAAGTCCTTTGTGATCTGAAGTCCTAGTCTTAAATTTTGAAAAAATTTCGTACTGAGATTGTCTTAATAAATTGTCCCATGTTTTCTTCTGTCATCTTTATTTCAGTTTTTACATTTTAAATAGTGCTGTACTTGGATTCTGGCGTAAGGAGTTGTTAAATCCAACTCATCCAATTCATTTCTGTATGTCTAACTAGTTCTCCTAACACTGTTCATTTGAATGCATCATCTTCTCTCCACTGACTTAAGCTGTTACCTTTACCATATTTCAAACTCTCCCTTAATGTGTCTATTCCTAGACAGTCTTCTGGAAGTCCGGCGGGCCTGGTGATGGGCAAGACTTGGTTATTTGACTTGTGAACTTTACGATGTACTTAAGAATATGGCAGGGCCGCCCCCGTCTCTGTTACATGTCACACAGAACAGTCAGCAGGGACTCCATGGCATGGCCTCAGACCAAACACTCCAGAGACACAGGGTTAGCTCTTGAGTTGGATGGGAAGCTGGAGCGCTGGGGACTGAGTCCTCATTTCGGGGTCTAATAACGTCAGGGAACAGGGGCACTTCTTTCTTCTGAGGCTCGCTCACACGGCAGAATCCAGACAGGGGACGCACAGGGCTGCGGGTCTGACCCCGAGGCCATTTCCTGCACATGCACAATCACAGTTTCAGGGCATCTTAACGAAAACTGAATTCAGCAACTCAAGAGAGAACAAGAGAGTAAATAAACCTAATTTAAGGAGGAAAAAGCCTGCAATAAGAAACAAAGTCTGTATAACATGTAGCCAGCCCCTCCCTAGGCCGACGGCCACAGAGGAAACAAACTGACACTGTCGTCACCAGTGCAGGCGAAAGTGGCTTCCGGTCGCGACCTGGACAGCAGTGACTCAGTGCCCTCCTCTAGTCCGGGCCGCTTGTGCCATGTGCCTCTCCGGTCTCACCCTGGGGAAACACTGCCCTGGCCCCTGCCCCGCTGCCTGATGCTCGCCTTTACTGACTTGTAAATAGAAATGAGTGCTTAGGAGCAGATTCTGGAACCACAGTCCAGGCCCAAATCCTGAGGCGCCGCTTCCCACCTGCGGGACCCTGACTGAGTCATTTAACCTCAGTCTCAGTTTCCCCATCTGCGAAATGGGGATAATGACCAAGCGTGCCTTCCACAGAGGGTTCCTGGGAAGAGTAAACAAATCGCTCACGTGACGCGCACAGACTGGTGCTGACACGCGGGGGGGTCTGCGTGCCGAGTAGACGAGTGTCTACGCCAGCTCACGTTCTCACGGGGGGTGCCTGACAGGGTCAGTGGGGAGGGGAGTCTGAACGGGCAGAATCGCCTTCAGGAAGGAGCGCAGTCGCACCTTCGTGAGACCGTTTGGGACGACGGGTTATCTTTACCACCCACCGCCTGGCCGGTGCGCGGGGCGCCCGGCCGCACCGGACAGCGCTGGAAGCTGCTTTTTCAGAATTTTACGGGACTTGCGTACGTGTTCTTTTATTTTTTCACATAAACTATAGACTCAGCTTGCTTGGTAGAAAAAAAGCAACTCTGTGTGACCATCTATATTCTGTGGTATTTTCTGTTGAAACTGCAATCAATTAGACTAACTTCAAACTATCTTTTTAACAAAAACAGACTTTCTAGCCAAAAAATAGGATTTATCCACATGTTCAAATCAGTTGTACCGTCGTCCCTTGCTATTTTTCAGCCCTTTGTTTGTATAGATTTTGTACATTTTAAAATTCATTATTGGGTATTTTCAGGAAGACGACTTTTTTTAATGGAACTTTTCATTTTGAGATAACTATAGATTCACACGCAGCTAGCAGCTAGCTATAAGAAACATTAGTGAGATTCCACATAGCCTTTACCCAGTTTGCAAACTGTCGGACAAGATCACAGCCCGGACACAGACATTGATATGGGGGAGCTCCTGTCACCCGGGTCCCTCGTGTAGCCACACGCACGTCCCTCCCGTCCCACGCTGTCCTCAGCCCCGGGGAACCACTCATCAGTGCCACGTTGCTTTACTTCTGTCACTACGAGAACACTCTGTAAATGGAACCGTACAGTAACGGACCTTTTGAAACTGACAGTTCTCACTCACCACAGTTCCCTAGAGACTCATCCCAAGGATCCATTCACTGTTGCATGGATCCTTGTGTTCCTGGCGTGACCCTCCTTAGGCTGTATTTTTAAAGCTGATGGACCCTGGCTACTAATACCTTCCCTCTTTCTGCACTAACTGCCAAAGATGAAGTCGGCATGCATTCCTTTATTATGCCAGTCTTGTCAGAGTTGGGCATCAGTGGAATTTTGGCTCCACAAAGAGATGCTGAAAGATTTCATGAAGGATGTGATTATTTTAAAACATACCTCAAACAAACAAACAAACAAAAAAACCTCCTGTGAAAAAGTTCTTTGTTTTGCTTTTAATTTGCTTTTTTTAACTACTTTACTGAAGTAGTTGGCATACAAAAGCTGCACGTAGTTGATGTATACAACGTGATGGATGTGGAGGTAAGTATGTACCTGTGAGACCATCACCAAAACCTAGGCCGTGAACTTACACCATCTCCAAAAGCTTCCTCCCGCCCTCTTTATTATGTACATTATTGTTTCATAAGAACACTTAACATAAGCTCTGCCCTCTTGGCAAATCTGGAAGCATACAAAGCAGCACTGTTGACCACAGGCGCTGTGCTGGACGCGGCTCTCTGGGACTCATTCATCCTGCAGAACTGAAACTCCGTGCCCTTTGACAGATTCCTCTGAGCTGCCCCCTCCCCCTGCCCCTGGCAACACCATTCAGCTCTCTGCTTCTATGAGCTTGGCTGTTTTAGATTCTTCATAGAAGTGGTATCATACAGTATTTGTCCTTCTGTGTCTGGCTTATTTCACTGTCCTCCACATTCATCCATGTTGTCACAAATGGCAGGATTTCCTTCTTGTTAAAAAATTCTTGTACAACAATTCTATTTCTGAATGCTAACAGGATTCAGAAAAAAAAAAAAGTCCTGTTTACATCATTTATGTCTGATGGAGAGTGAAGTAGAAGGAAGCCTGTCCGCTCCGTGGGGGCTTAGATGCAAGAGTTCAGGGAGCCCTGAGGAGCAGCTTGGGAGCCCTGGGGCCGTCCTGTGGGGCTGGGAGGGGGGCACTCCTATCTTGAACGCCCCCCTAGAGAGGGCCTCACTTTCTCTCCATCAGCCCACCCAGCTCCAGCTCCGTCTCCCTCTCTAATTCTGGGACCCTGGGCATCCTGAAGCTCCCTGCTCACCCCCATGTAGAGGACAGCCCTTGAGGCTGGGGTGATTGCAGACAAACAATGGGAATCCTTGTGAAAGCTCCGAGGGGGTGGGGTGGGATAAGCTGACCATCACGACCTCAGACCCCCTTGATGGGCAATGGAGTTTGGTGAAGCGTCCCACCTGGTCCAGGCTGGGCTACCGGTGAAGCCTGGAAGGAACTCGCCTTTCGCTTTCTGAAGCTTTCTAGCTGTGCCTACCCCCGCCCTGCACCCCCTGCGCTAAGAAGGGCCAGAGGTGCTCTGATCTGAGACTCCTGCAGCCTCCCCCAGGGCAGGTGTGTTGGGGCCGTGGTCTAGGCTCTAGGAGCTGAAAGGACCTAGAAGGTTCAGGGCACTGCCCTGACGGTAGCTGGAGGAGAGGGTGCCCCCTGGCCCGGTGTGTCCATTCTCCCGAGCGCAAGCCCTGGGGCCAGAAGGAGCTGGGCAGGGGCCACCCCTACTCTCTCAGAGGGTCTGGTCTCGCCAACATGCCCTGGGCACCTGGGTCCAAAGGAGACTCGACGCTACATCTTGGTGAGGAGAAAACTTGCTAGCCCTTACACACATCTTTGGGCTAAAAAATATTCCTAAAATAATAACAGTACTTGTACCTGCCCTCAGCCAGGCCCCGTGCGCAGTGCTTTATAAACATCATGTCACTAATCCTCATATCATGGCAGCTTTGACATAAGAATATTTTCTCTCCTGTTTTATGTATAATCCACCTGAGGCTTAAGAGGTCAAGCCTGGGGCCCAGAGTCACAAAGCTAGTAGTGACCCTGAGCAGTGGCTCTGCTGAAGTCACCACGGCCCCTGGAATATTCTCTTGGTATCATTTTAGACAAGCCAAGGTCTCTCGTGACCTTCTCTGCTTCCCCAGGAGGGGGCCAACTTATGCCCCTGCCTCGGAGTGGCCAATGTCTAAGCCCCAGACTGGACCGCAGAGAACCCATCCTCCCCATTCTTAATGTATAACTGGGTGTTTGTCTGTGGCGAAGGGGTCCGAGCTGTTTCCTTCGATCCCAAGGCCAGCGAAGGCAGAGCACGTCTTTTTGTTCAGCATTATCTTGGTGCTTAATCCGCACAGAGCCCGTCATGGCCACTCTGTGAATGTTTGATGAATTCACGCGCGAACAAGCCAGGGCTGGGGGGTCCGCACCGGGCCAGTCCGGCCCGGGAGCTGGGCTGTGGTCCGCCCTCCTCACAGGGGCCCGCAAGGCTGTGGGGGGGTCGCAGCAGCAGTGAGGCCTGGTGCTCTTCCTGGGGCTCATTCACCCCGCTCCTCACCTCACACAGCCCATGGCAGCCAGAGTCTAGAATCTACCAAAAGTCTCTAATCACAAAATCTCTCCCGCACGAGCCTGCTCCCTTCTGTTGCCAGTCCGGAGGTACAGGGAAGTGTACCAATGCAGTCGCCTTGGTGATGCCCGGGGGCCCAGTGTATAGGACCACTTCAGTCTTTGTAGGTCACGACACCGAGGCCTGTGGATGGCAGATGCTCCTGGACAGAAAAAGGCGGCACCTAAGGAGGCCGTGCACGATGAGACCAGGAGCCTCTCTGCCGCCAGGCTGCGTTCAGGTGCCTTCCTGGCCTCGTGGCCCTCGCTCTGCCCCGAGAGAGGACGACTGCTCCTCCCTCCTAATGGCAAGCCTCCCGCGAGCCTGAGGGCCAGGGGCCTCCAGGGCTTCCTGCTCCCAGGGTAACTCTCAGCACTCGGGAGGCACAGGGAAGGGCTGGCGCCAGGAGCAGGGCCAGCACCCGATTAAAGGCTCTGAATGAGGGCGCTCCGGAGGTGAGGGACAGAGCGAAGGTCCTGGGTCCTGGCCTCTGCAGCCTGTTGACCTGAGCATGGGCGATGGTTTGCAAGACCAGCCATGTGGAGGACAGGCTTTCTGTGCCAAGCGCTAGGCCTCTCTGCCTGTCACTACTGCCTGCAAAGGCTGGCCCTAGGGCTCTGGCTGGTCGGGGAAAAGCAGGAATCGCGTATGGTCCCATCAAAGATGGTTTTCCTATTAAAACATGACTCGTGTTAAAACACAGGGCTTTGTTCAGAGTAAACATTTCTAACTGCTGAGAAGAAGCAAAGATTTATAACACAGCGAGACTTAAAAGAAGTAAAAGCCCCTGTGTACTGACTGCGGCCGTGAATGCCAGCTTAGTTCAGACATAACCTGAACCAACCTGCTTCTTCCTCTCTGCTCTGGAGTCCTCCCTGACTTCTTATCTCACTGCTTCCAGGCTGGATGGTCTTGGGGCCCAGCCTGGGCCTTAGGCCCTCCTCACTCCCTCCAGGCCTGTGCACCAGGGCGGCCGCCCTTGCTCTGTGCCCGCAGACCTCGGCCTCCGTCTCGCACCGCGGCTTCACTGGATTCCTCTCCCTGGCCCCACACTCACCGCTGCCTCTTTCTTCCAAATCTTAAACACAAAAGATGGCCAGAGGTACTCTCCCCAGGACATCTTTCCTAGTCGGACAGAACCCGATGACTGCCTTTTCTTTCCATTTAGAAGCATTTCCCAGGCAGCTCTGCCTCTCCTTAATCGACACCAGCTAACTTCATCCTTCCTCTTTATCGAGATATTGTTTAGAGCAAATAACTCATAAACTTGCACAGCAACTCGGACCCCTTTCATACCACCTCTTAAGAGGACCTTTCCGCTGAGAACGGGGTCCCCTGCAGAGCTGAGGAAGGGACGTGCCCATGGGGGCTTGGGCAGGGCTCTGCCAGGAGACGGGCAGCTGTCTGCTACCGACCGTGCCTGGCGCCCTTCTCTGATTGTCTTAAGTAACTTAACAAGAGGGGAGCTGACGTGGCCAGAGTGACCCGCCACATGTGTATCTGTGCAGTCCTCCTCGCAGGCAGCCCAAGGGTGCCATGGGAGCTCTGTCCCCACTGACTCCTCGGCTCCCAGCAGCATTCTCTTTCATTTGAAAACACGTTTATTTGGTAAACAGACTGTGTTCCAGAACTTTCTAGCTGACCTCCCTCCTCTTCCTCCTTCTCCACTGTTAGGGGTTAGAAAAGCAATACATTTGCTTTCTCAGTGTCCTCGAAGTGTCCTTCCTGCAGACAAGCATGCCCCGTGTCTATGGCCCCAGAGCCAAGGCTGAGCTTTCCTAGCAGAACGGGCTCGCCGGCCGGCCAGGGAGCTGGCTCTGGGGGAGGGAACCGGGGAGGCGCCCCCAGCCAGGCCTGCTTACCCAGAAGGGGTGAGGGAAGGTCCTGCCTTCCACCGTCCCTCGCAGACTGCCCCAGCCACGGGCAGGGGCGAGGAGTCTCCCTTCCTGGGGCAAGCCCACGACCAGCCTCCTTCAGAGAGCAGCCTGAGGCACGGGCGAGGTCAACAGGAGAAAGCAGGTTTGTGTTCCTGCCCCACACGGCGCCCTCTGTGTGCACCAGACGGCTGAAGGCAAACGGAAGGGGCTTCCATTCCTGCAGTTCCGCTGCTCTGCCTGCACCAGCTTCCTCCCATCTTTGCCTCACTCTCACTTCCTGGATTTAACACGTGTGCCTCATGGGACAACCTGGGAGAATTACAGATTTGGGGAGAGGAGAGGAGCTCCGAATGGCACAGAGGGTCTGATGGGCAGACTTGAACAGACAGGGAAGGGCCCCCCTCTGGACAGAGCATTCCCCTGTGTGGGACGGGCAGCCCAGCGCACAATAGCCGTGTCACTGGGGCTGGATGGGTGTCCACGGGTCTCCTTTCACATGGAACTGCACCCTGAATGGGAAGCCCTCAGTGTCCCCAGAAACCCAGCGTGCCTTCCCTCCGATGGGCCACAGCAGCGGCTCGCTTACACCTAGGCGTGCGACGCCGGCCCCGCCGTGCAGCGGCAGCCCACAGACCACCAGGCTCACAGTGCGGGGCGCGGCGGCGTCACTCCACGTGGGCTGGGAGGGTGGTCCCCGCGGCCCCTCACTCAGGCACCTTAATTCCAGAGGCCCCATGCGGGCTTTAGGCCTTTGAGTCTGGGGTCTGAGGCTTATGGAGACAGGCCCCTGCCCCCGGTGCTCTGAGTCAGTCTGCCCAAAGGGCCTTACAAGGTCAGCCGCTCCCCAGAACAGGACTCCTAGGTGGAGTGGGCCCGCTCATTTCCCAGCCACCTCCTGGCTTGCCAGGGGCTAGGCCATCGCCTGGGCCGAGCCGAATGCCCTCTGTGGACAAGCCTGCGTGAGTCCTGGCCCCCTCTCCATCAGCCTGCACACTCTGGGCCTCAGTCCGCTTCTAGGAGAGTCACGGTGGGGCTTGCTCTAGCCCCCTCTGGCCCCCACCCATCCAGGGGATGAGAGAGTAGAGAAGGGTGCTGGGCCAGCCTCTAGCAGGTCTGCGTCAGTGGTAAGGCATGGTCACTCGCCCTGTCTCACTCCCTCACTTCTGGGGCTGCCTATACGCTCCTGAGAACACAGCTGTGCCCACCCATCCTGTCCCCCCAACCCCCCAACCGGCTCCAGCCTGACTCTGTGACCCTCAGGTCCTCTGACGCATGGATGCGAGGAACATCCTCACCCCAGTAGTGACACTGGCTTGGGGGGCCGGACCCCAGACCACACTGCAGTCTGCCTGGCTGGGGGAGGCACACACTTGTCAGTGGGGCAAGGGCACCTCAACCCCTGACTGTGAGACCTGGACCCGCACGTGCAGAGCCCCTCCTGCCAAGTTTCTGTGATTACTCTGGAACAATCCCCACCAACAGATACCCTTGCCCGCCCCCAGCACAGGGCCTCCTGCGCAGCCCCTGAACAGCAGCTCCCAGCCCGGGCGGCACGTTCCTGCAGGGACAGCTGCTGTAACCGGGTCGCCAGCCCGGCTGCCAGCACTCTCCATGTGAGCACATCTGCTCTTAGGCCGAGCTCTGGGCTGCACAGGACCTTCTGTGCCAAATATGGGTCCCCGCTTGGACGGCAAACCCGTGTTAGAGGCTGGGATGTCCTACCCAGCCCCGTTTTCAGTCTGGACCATTGGCTTCCAACTACAAAAGTACATCCTCTCTGGAGCAAGCCCCCCTCTGCCCACCCCTACAGAACAAGCAGACGGCCTCAGGCACAGCTCCCGCTGGCCAGTGTCTGCGTTCCCACTGGCACCGTCAGCGCAGGCCCATGAGGGCCCTTGTGACCCAGGGCACATCTGCTTCATCCTCCTGGGGAGTGAAGGTGAGGACCAGGGCCAGGCCTGGCTTATGGAGGCAGGGCCGGTAGCTTGGGGTGAAGACCTGGCAGTCTCAGCTCTAGGAGAAGAGGGTCCCAGAGAGTGACACGGACGCCCTGAGGGGAGCGCATCACAGACTGAAGGGGAGACAGCTGAGGCGGGACTTGTCCATCAGGTGCAGGCTGCAGGGAGTGCTGGGTCCCCAGGCCGCATGGCCTTGGGTTGAGAGCGGGGACAATCTGGCCAGCGTGCGGCTGCCCTCAGTGCTACACTCCGCAGAAGGCTCTGGTAGGTGGAGACACACCCTTGGGCCTCCTGCACTGGATTTGAGAGCTGTCCTGGGGACCTGGGACTGTTTGTGCAGTCCTCTCCCTGACACGCTTAACACAGCCTCCTGGGTGTCCTTGGTCTCCTGACCCCTCTCAGGGAGGCGTGGCTGGAGGGGGAGGAGCGGGTCCCTTCCCCATTCTTCTCGAGCCCTCGCCAGATCTGTGGCCTTCCCTCCCCAGCCAGGTCCCAGTGCCAGTAGACAGCAGGTCATGGGGAGACTGAGGACAAGGGCCTCCTGGCGTCCCTGGCCATGCTCTCCAGGCCCCCTGCCCTGCCTCAGCAGGCTCCAGCCCAGACCCTGATTCCCAAGGCGCCTCAAAAGCCAGAGTCGGGGTGTCCTGCGGAAGTCCTGGTGGGATGGAAAATCCCCAGCAGTCGGGCGCAGGCTGAGCAGTGACACTGCTCTCCTCCGCCTGCTGGGGGTCAGCCGGCCGCCGCTTCCTGCTTCCCTTTGATGTCTCCCGTGTGAGGGAGGGCCCAGGCGCACACACCCGTTCGGCTGCAGCGAGGAGTCTGTGCTTCTGGGGCCTGGGTATGCTAGGGTCAGGCAGGGGACCCGGTGGGGCGGGGGAGGGAGGCCAGGTGGAAAAACCCCAGCCTCAGCAGAGAGCTCCTGAGAGAGGGGGAAGGAGGGCTCTGTCCTGAGCCCACCGAGGGCACGTCCACTCTCCCACCGATCTGGGAGGGAGGTGCCAGGACGAGCCTCTGTCTAGACGAGGAAACTGAGGCCTCTGGACAGTCCAAGCACCACCACTCAAGCAGCCTCCTCAGGCCCCCGCTCACATCTGGGGCATCTCCCAGGTTTCAGCAGTTGCTGTCGTTTGCCAGCCCTGGCCCCGATCTGCGTGTGTCCTCCCCAGGGCACAGGATGACACCAGGCGTGGGCTCCAGCTCCACGTGGCGGCCGGAGCTCACACAGCCAGGTCTGCTGGCCCTAGTACCACGGCTCCCCGTGCTCACTGCTGGCCAGGCAGGCGTCTTCCTGAACACTGGGCAGAGTTGGTCCTTTTACCAGTCCAACAACCCCAAGAGGTACCTGCTGATTTTAATTTTGGTTCACAGATAAGGAGAATGAGGCAAAGAGAGATTAGGTTCCCTGCCCAGTGACACACACCTCATTTGTGCTAGAACTGGGATCTAAATCGGGTGGCCTGGAGCTGCCATTTGGTTCTGCCACATCACACTTCATATTCCACTATCCCCCAAGAGCCCATTGGGTCCAGGCCCCCTGGAGAGGTGCCCAAGGCGGAGAGGGCAGGCCAAAGGTCATGCAGCAAGGTCTGGATCTGAGTGGGTGGGGTGGGGGGCTCCCTCCACCTTGGGGATTGGGGAGCGTGTCAACTCTCTAGAAGAGCCCTAAGAAAATGGCAGGGCATGAGCAGAAGAGCCAGGGCTGCAGGGCCCAGGATACAGGGGTACCTGCCACCAGGTTCTGAGGGGCAGTTACCCCTCCCCGCAGCAGTGGCTCATGTGCCCGGGAGCAGGGTGGTCTGGCCCCTACCAGCCTGTGCAGGAGGGCCTCTGAGACTCTGAGGAGAGAAGCTGTGGAGATGCAGGTGGCTGGGGAGGTGCCTCCCCCCTGCTTTAATGTTCAAACAGCTCAGCCTGCTTCCTTTGATGCAGGGGGTTAGACCGAGTGGCTTTGAAGTCAGCCCTTGGGGGATGTTCCTATCAGCCCCTGCACAGATGATCTCCCACCCGACCCTGGGACTCAATGCCACTCACTGGATGCCCCACCCCTTACAGCGTGGAGCCTTTTTGGTGGCCTTGGGAAGAGAGGGCAAATGGGGAGAGTGGAGGAGGGGCAGCCCTGCCAGTACACCGGCCCCTAAAACCCCCTGCCCTCTGCTATGCTTCTGCCCAGGCCCTGGTGCCCCTCGGCAAGCCCTAGCCGGGAAGGTGTCCACAGAACTACCCTCCCTCCTTAGCTCAGAAGGAGCCTCGCCACCGCCCAGCCAGCGTCCCCAGCGTGTTCCACCCCACAGCCCCAGATCTGCTCCCTCGCCTCATCTGCCAGCCTGGGAGCTCACAGAGGCACACCCCATCTGATGGCCCTCATGTCCCAGCACTGGGCCTGCACAAGGGGGACCGAATGAATGATGAATCAATGAATGATGGAGAAATCTATTAGCAGGGGTATCTCCTGGATTCTCAGACATCCAGACATTTCAGGAACAAAAGAAGCCAGCAAGTAGCCTGCAGGCCTGGCAGCAGGAGTGGGAGGGACAGTGGGATGAGTGGCCTGCCAAGGGGGCCAGGGTCAGGTGAGTGGCTGCTGGGGGCAGCTGCCCTTTGCACTCGCGTGGGGCACAGTCCCATTGGGAAGCTGGTTGGAGGGGTGGCATTAGGCTCCCAGGTAGCCCATGGAGGAAGGGAAGTGATACCTTAGTGGGGTGGCGCTCGGCCCTCCCAAATGCCTGGCCATGGCCTTGGGTATCTCTCTGGGCACCCCCTCCCATATATACAGGGAAGGCCTCCTGGGTGCCGAGGCTGCCTTCCCCCACAGCGATGGCAGTGGTGGGCCTCGGCGTGGCCCAGAGCCGGGCTGACCTTTGCCCATGTACAGGCTGAGAAGGCATGAGCTCTAAGGGCTGGCCCTGCCTCTCCTCCCCTCTCTCAGCCTGGCTCTCCCATGAGCTGAAAGTTGGAAAATGACTCTCTTCCAAGGTTAAGACAAAGAGTTGGACAAAGGCCTGTAGCCCTCCCCAGCCCTGAGGGGACAGGGAGGGCTGGTCTCCCCAGAGACAGGGCTAAATTCTGTGTCAGTGCTCAGTGGCCTCTAGCAAGTCACCCCATGTGGCCAAGCTGCTCTTTGCTGCCTCTGCACATGTGGGCAGTACCTCCCTCCTTGTGTGGCTGTTATAAGGATTGAATACAGTTGAACGTGATGAAGTTAAGGTGCTGCACAGTTAAGGAGCACTGGCGCTGCTGGCGTGGCTGTTTTGCGGGCGTGTGACACATCTGTACTAGGAGGGCGGTCTCCATCCCTGAGAATAGCAGGGGTCCCGGGGCTGCATGTGTGGCCATGTGAGAGCAGGGCCAGGCCCTGGGCGCTGGGAACAGCCACTGGGCTCGAGAGGGGCTCCGCCTTCATCATGAAGAAGGTGCCACAGGGGTCAGGGGCTGGGCAAGAAGTGACATGAGAGAGGACAGAACCCCTGGGCCTGTCGAGGTGTGAGTCACAGGCTGGGTGCATACGTTTTAGTGGATAAATCAGTGGGTGTGTGTCAGGGCAGGTGGGTGCAGGGAGCATCGGCTAGAATTTCTGAGCAGTTTTCCTCCCATCCCTCGAGCTGTGCGGTGAGTTCGGCCTGGCAGGCAGGGGTCAAAGGGAGACTGGGCGTCAGGCTGTGAGAACACAGTGCACATGGCCCTGGATCCCGGGCTGCCACCTTCCCACTGCTGGGGTTGGTCTCTGGGGGCTCCAAGCCTCTCTCTGCTCCCGTCCAGGTTCTGTGGGGTTTGGGTTAGGGTTAGGGTTAGGGTAAGCCAGCCTCAAAGGTTCATCTGGGATACACGGCCATGCACTAAAGTCCACTGCGCTGGGATGGAGGGCAGAGGCTCTGGGGTGAAGTCCTGTCTTAGGCATCAGAACAAGCTGGACGAGGGGGGGACGGGGAGCCTCTGTTCTGGATGCGCGCAGATTCCGTGACACCAGGGGGTGGGGGCTGTGCAGAGTCCCTCTCAGGGCCTTTTGGGAGGGGCACTCAGCTCAGCTGCGTTTAAAAATTAGCAAGCGGAGGAGTGAGAGGCTCTGCAGTTAACCCCTTTTGAGCCTTTGAAGCCTGTTTGAAGGTTAATCAGGAGGGCTGAGCTGCAGGGCTGCTGCAGCCCCCCCGCATGCTTTCCCGGTCCCCGGTCCCCGGCTGCGTCTCTGGGTCTGAGCACTGAAGCCAGAAACTGCTGTCTGCGTGGGGTCTGCTGAAGCCCCCTGCCCCCTCCAAGACTCTCATGTTGACGGTCGCTTTGTTTTCTCATCTCAGCCTATTCAAGGCCATTTTTCAGCTTGCTGGCTTTGCGTTAAGGTTGGGGGGATTTTCCGCCCTTCCGAGGTTATGAAATAGCTCAGCAAGGCCGAGCCCCCCCCCCAGCGGGCAGCAGCCCAGCTCCCCCCCGCCCCGAGCGCTGCAGCTCTGTAGCCACAATTCCAAGGGCGGAATGAGAGAGGAGGAAGGACTTTTCAGAAGAGGGTCTCCGCCTGGCCTGAGGAAAGATGGCCAGCAGAGAGCCACACTGGCTGGAGAAATATCCCAGCAGGGCCATTTTTAGGCCAGTGGTCATCCACTGCCAATGGTCAGAGGACTGGGAACACTGATTCCAGCCTGGCCTCTGCAGGGGCCATGACTCTCAGGGGCAGGTGACTTTCCCACCTTCCTGGTCTCCTGGCCTTCCTGCACCTGTCTGGCTCTGTCCTCAGTCTCCTTTGCAAACTCTCCCTTCTGGCCTGGCTGCTAACATCGGAGATCCTCGGGGCCTCTCCGGGGCTGGCTTCTCTTCTCTCTCCAGTTTCCGAGTTGCTCCCCTGGCACGTGCAACTCCCGGCACTGTCTGTGGGTCCCTGATTCCCAAACATGTCTTCAGCCTCGCCCTCCACCCTCCAGACCCACGTTCCCGTCACCTGCCTGACAGCTTCCTCTACAGCATCTGTCATTCCACACTCCACACCCCAAGGCGCTTTTTCTCCAACAGCAAAGGTCCCTGCCACCCTCCTGGGAGCCATGCAAGCCAGAAACCCTAGAATCATTCCCACCACTTCCTTTTCTTAGCTGCCTGTGTCAATCCAACACCACGCCAGGCTGCTTTCACCCCGGTATCTCCAGATGACTTCTGCTCCCCCCGTCCCGTTCCCCACTGCCCTGTGGCAGGCCACCGCTCTGGACACTGCAGTTGTGTCTGCCCTCTCCCACTACATTCTTCACTCAGAGGAAGGAGATCCTTTCAGAATGCGAACCCCACTGTGTCACTCCCTGCGTGGGACCTCTCAGTGGCTCTTGGCACTCGGAGCAAGGCCAAAGTCCTCAGCGGCAGCATGGCCTGCCTGGCGCGGCCTGCACCTGCAGCTCTCTCCTCGTGCTGTAGGCGCCTGGCCTCCTTCTGACCCTTTGGCTCAGGGGCTCTCTCCACCAAGGGCCCTTGGCCGGCAGCTCTCAGCCTGCCTCTCCTCACCTTCCCCGAGGGAACTTCCAGGACTTCACTCTAATTCCCGGTACAGCCCCTGATCCAGGTGGTTCCTGTTACGAACCTCCTGCCTTCCCACCTGCAGAGCACTCCCCTTGGGGTGCAGTGAAACACCCATCCACACTCTGGGTCGTGTCTGCCCCTCTAGACCACAAGTCCCACGAGGGCAGGGGCTGCTCAGTTCCTGCTCCGACCAAACCCCTACTGCCTGGTGAGTTTTCAACGGAGATGTGTTCAACAGCCAAATCTGTAAAATGGGACCATGATTGCCCCCCTGCCTCTCAGACAGATCTCGCTGCCTGGAAAAGTGCTGTGTAGATGGCAGGACACTGCCCAGGGTCAGCCTCACGCAGCCTGTCTCACTGGTGGCCACGGCCTGCACGTGCGCGCGGGGAGGGCCTGCTACAGCCCCCCAGAGGGCGCAGGGCGCAGGCCCCAGAGCGGTGAGCCTGCGGAATGCAGGAACAGGCGCTCCCCTGTGGAGGGAGAGGGGAGAGGAGAGAGGATCCCACTGGGCCACACTGGGAAGTGGCTCCCCACTCTGTAAAAGTAATTTGCTCCAAGACTGCTTCCTGTCACACCATCGCGTGGTCCTCACTTTTGCCCTCCTGGACACTCACACTCAGGCACACGTGGTCTGGCTCTTTGCTCCAATCAGTCCCTCTTCCGGGAGGGTCCCATGTTACAGCCCAGGGTTACCTACGTGGCCACTAGACTGACGCGCTCAGGTGCACGGCCCGCCACAGCTCACCTGGGCGCCTGGCAGCCCTGGCCCTTTCACCCCCCACCGTGCCCGCCTCGAAACCCAGTCAGAGCCTTAGTGGGGGCCCAGCCTGCCTGGGAGCGGCCTGAGTGGCTGGGCCTGGGCCCAAGCTGGGCACCGGCCCCCCAGGGAGTCACTATTCTCTGACACTAATTGCTACAATTAGCAGGAGAAAGGGCTGTTAGATCAGTTTCTCCTCCTGGCTGCAGCCTGGCTGCTGGGGAGGGTGAGCCCAAGCCCAGGGCTTTTTCGAACAGTAAAGATTCTTCTATAAACGAGGCCACATTTAAATTGCAAACAAGGGCCTCGCCCAGCCCAAGAAAGGCTCCTAGAGAAAGGCTTTAGTTCTGCAGATGGGGTGGCTCGGGAGTGGGTACATGCTCTGGTCTCCTAGGCCTTCCTGGCTGATCTGATCAAAACTCTGGGTGGACACAGTCTGGCCAGGGCCAGCCGGCACCGAGGAATGTGGCAATGGCTGAGGAAGGAAGGACAGTGTTAGAGGCCACTCCCGCCCCCTCCCCCCACCGCAGGCCTGCTTTGAGGCCCCCTCAGATGCCGCCACCTCCTAGGGCTTATTGCAAACCTTCTGGATCTGCTGTCCAGCGAGATCCACTCCCTCGTCAGTCCGTACTCACTGGAGAAGGTGAGCAAGACCGCCTAGCCTCTATCCAGGCCACCGCTACTTCAGACAAGCCAGAGGCGCCTGTGCTGGAAGCGGCCTGGGGACTGCAGCTGAAAGCCAATTCCAGCTATAGGCCCAAGTGGCGGCCCATGGCCTCGGGCCTAAGGCACCCACCAGCCTTGAAGTGCGCCGCTGGCCAGGAAAGGGGGCGCTCCAACTGGCCAGGCCTAGGTCAGGGCCTTTCTCACTGAGAGGGTGAGCTGTGGGTGCTGGATGTGGCAGGGTGCAGGCCGGGGCTTGCTTTGTTTAAAGAGCCAGAACAGAGATCATCCCAGTCCCCAGAGATGGTCTCAGACAGTGGTCCTCACCTGGGGTGCCCCCCTGGAGAACATGTGGCAATGTCTGGAGACATTTTTGATTATCAGAACCGTGGGAGTGCTACTGGTGTCTACTGAGTAATGGCCAGGCAACCTGTTAAACATCCTACGACACAAAAAACTGCCTCCCCTCCCCACCAACAAAGAGTGATCTGGCCCCAAATGTCATCAGCGTGGCATGAGAACCCTCGGTCTGAAGGGCTGAGATCGTGACATGCTGCTTACTGCACTGCCTCCTGAAAATGGATGCACTTCCCTGGCTTGGCCTCCTCCTTCATTCAACAAATCAATGAAGCCATTCAGCAGAAATGCATGACGTACCACCGTGCGCAGACCCTGCAGGGAAGACAGACACGCTCTCGCAGGGCCTCCCTTCCTGGGGAGGAGGCAGGCAGGCAACAACTAAGTAGATGCCTAAGGAACTAGAAAGTGCTGCGGTGTAGTCTGTGGTTCTAGAAGCTTGAAACATAGTGCTGACCTAGCAAATGACTGAAGGGGCCAACTGAAATGGCGGGTCAGAGGAGGTCGGCCTGACAAGCAGCATTTCAGGTGAGACCTTAAGGATGAGAAGGAATTGTCATGGGAAGGGCAAGCCGAGCAGAAGTAGCTGGTGCAAAGGCCCTGAGGCATTTGGCTGGTTTGAGAAACAGGCAGAAGGCTGGTGTGACAGGAGCTCAGTGAGAAGGAAGGACAGCGGGTAAGGCAGATCTTGTAAAACCTGATGGAATTTAAATTTTATTTCCTAAAAATAGATGCTACTAGAGGGTGCCTGGCGGGGGAGGGACACTCACTCATTCATTCTTGGCTTTTGGGACTCTCCTGCATAAGACATAGGGCTAATCACAGCCCTAAGTTGATGAAACCCTGTCACCCTGTAAGGGTCTGTGGGAGGCGTCCCTCTGTTCCTTTCTGTGCTTTTCCGTTTAGTCCCCTTCTCCACCCCTGCTCCTCTCCCACTATAGACAGCTGCTCCAGTGTAATTTATTTCTGTCCTTGTGCACATGTGCCCTGGTGGTGCATGGAGTATCTTCTAGCATGTCTGGGTGGTGTGTAATTTTAACTTAAATACAGAGCCGTGTACCAAGGCCCTCGTTCCGTTCAGTATTTGTGTCCCTCGGTGCCGTGTCCACAGGTCTCCATTTTGTGAAGTGGACGGCTAGTCCTCCCCGCAGTGCCAGGTTGCAGTCCCCACTCCGGTAGGCGGGGCCGCACCGAGCGTGCACACACACAGCCCCCTCGTTGCTCTGGTGAGTTGGGCTCTAGCTGTTCACCAGGAGGGAAACTGCCAGGCTGCAGGTATTAAACATTCCATCTGAGGAAGAAGCCCCGGATGGCCGTCCAGACGCCAGCGCCTGCGGCGAGCCGCTGGCAGCGGCGGGGGGGGGGGGCCTCCTGCGTCTCCGCTGGTGCCTGGCGCTGGCCTCCTTTCTAGTTCTTCTCCTGTGAGGAATACCTGTTGCTTTCGTTTGCATTTCTCCGATTACTAACGAGCTTGAGCATTTTTGTATGCAGTTGTTAACCCCCCTACCAATTGCCAAGTAACGTCTTTTGACCACTTTTCTTTTGGGCTTCCCACCTTTTCCTTACTGATTTGCAGGCCTTTCTAGCATATTCTAGCTGTTGTTCCCTTATCAGTTTTAATTGTTTCAAATATCTTGTAATTTGTCATCTGTAACCTGGGCAGAGTCACATAACTGAGAGTGGAAAAGGCAAGCGACGTCTTAGCAGTACTGTGAAAATAGTTTTGACCTTTGCCACAATGGATTTATTTAACAGAGATACTTAATTTGCATGTATTCAAGTTCAGAAGTTTTAGTCTTGAGGTTTGTGCTTTCTGGGTATTGTTTAAGGGCCCCAGGCCACTCTGGGTCCTAAACTTATTTTTCAGTTTCCCCTACTAAACAAATGTCAACAACTGTTTACTTGTAAATCTTTAAGTCCCTTTGGAGCCTGCTTTTCTAGGGATAGGAATCCACTTCATATTTCTGCATTTCGAGCTAATTTTCCTAATATGATCCTTTAAGAAGTCCCCTTAGATATGTGGTGCCTCCTTTATCTCATGCCACCTTCCTCTAGGTGCAGGGCTGCCTCTGAAGTCTCTTTGGGCCCCTGTCCCCAACTGCTCCCACTACTGAGGCTTGGGGTGTGCCCCAGGGTCTGCAGGTACAAGGCCTTCTCTGTTCTCCTTTTTCAAAGTTCACTTGGTGTTTGTAGATCTTTTTCTTTCACATACACTTTAGAGTATGTTTGTCAAGTTCCTCAAAAGCTCCAACTGGAAATTTAAGCAGAGTTGTACTGAATTTACAGATTTGGAGAAACCTGACATCCCTCTAGTGCTAAACTGCCCCATCCAAGAGAACAGAATATCTCTCCGTATCAAAAGATCTTTCTTTATATCCTTCAGTAAAATTTAAAATTTTTCTTCATAAAAGTCTTTTTCATTAATTCCTGGGCCTGATATAAATTTGGCTGCTACTCTGATTGCTACCTTAGTTTTTATTACGCTCTTTAGTTACTCATTACTGGCATAAAAAAAATGCTTAGGAAGGTGTTAATCTTATATCCAAAAATTTTGCTTAAGTCTTTTTTCAGTTATAAAAGCTGAATTTTTTTTTTCATGTAGCTCAGTAGTTTTCAAAGTGCGGTCCAAGGACCCCAGAGAGCCCCTGAGACTCTTTCTCAGGGTCCAAACCATTTTCCTGACAATACTCAGCTATCACTTGCCTCTCCTGTTTTCACTCTCATAAAGTTAAAGAGTTTTCCAGAGGCAGCTTGATCCCACTGGAATATGTGCTTATGTTGTCCTGTGTTTTAAGTGTTTCTCAGTTTTAACTTCTAAGAAGGTAACTATCAACAGATATAACCCATATTAACAAAAGCTCTTTGGGGACCTCAATAACTTAGGAGTACAAAGGGTCCTGAGACCAAAACATTTAAGAACCCTCATACAAACAACCTATCTTACGATCAGCAGGGTTTTTTTTCTTTCTCTCTTCATTTCCTTTTCTTGTGTTAGAGGGTAGCCAGGATGGCATCCTAAGTGAACTTCTTATCTTAAAGGAACGGATACACTTTTGGTCTCTCTGTTAGGTTTGCTGAAAAGTAAAGTTTTTGTGTATGACTTGTATCAGGCTAAGGGAGTTCTCTTCTAGCTGCGGATGGCTAAGTGGTGCCCACCCCCAATCACACAAAGGCATTAAACGTTATCATATAGTTTTTCCGCCTCTATTGAAAGAACCATTTGGTTTTTCTCCTTTAGTCTCTTAATATGGTGAATCACACGGATAGAGTTTCTGATACTGGATCATCTTTGCATTCTGAGGAGAAAACCCACTTGTTTAAGAATTGTTTAATATACTGTTGGATTCAGTTAGCTAACACTGTAGTACATGGGACTTCTGCATCTATGTTCATAGGAGAAATAGTTCGTAATTTTCTTGTGCTCTCCTTATTTGAATTTAGACATGCTTTGATTCGCAATTTAAAAAGATCCCTCTAGCTGGAGCATAAATCCTGAAACAGACCCACTTTTCTCTTTAGCATGTTTGGAAACACATTAAAATAGGGCCGTAATCAAGCAACCCAATCCTTAAATTTTTCTCCTAGCGAGTATCTGGAAAACAGGTGCAGAAATGGATCATTTGAGACACCATAGAAATCGGGTTAATCCTGCCTGCCTGCTTTCCTTCAACAAGCATTGCCTGAGCAAGGCTGTGTATCAGGCTCCCGGCTAGGTGCGGGGCAGGCGGCAGAGGACAAACCGGGAAAGTCCCCTCTGGGAGCTCTCTGCCCACACAGGCGAGGCCGCAAGGAACGGGACTGGGAAACACACCTCAAAGGTGAACGTTCTTGTTATTAGGAGTTACGTTACTGTACTTTGTGACACTCTAACCAGGACAGAACTATTCTGCGTGTATGAATTAATCCCTCTCATGCCCAGAACAATTCTGTGGGAAGGTGCTCATCCCCATCTCTCAGGCAACGTTTTCAGAGGAGCAGGAGTGGATGGTGATGAGCTTGCCCCACCAGTAGTCCCGGGCTCCTGCCCAAGCTGAGCACCCCGACTCCAGTCATCATCCCCCACCGCCTACCTGCCTGAGATTCCTGCTCCCATCCCGGACTCGGACCTGTGATCCCGACTCCAAAATCCCCACCCTCCTTTGATTCAGAAATCTCCACCACGACTAGAAACCTTGACTTCAATTCCAGACTCTGATCCCCAAGTCGGACCTCCAGCCACCAACTCCCAATCTCCAACTCGCAACCTGGACCCGGACTCAGAACCACGACTTCGGCTCCAGTCCCCAGCCGGGAGCCCCGACTAGGACCTCCTACTCGGAAATCTGATCCCGACTTGGACCCTAGACCCCGGACCCGCAGCCCCGACGTGTGACTCGGAATCACAAGGTGGACAGCGGAGCCCGCTCCGACTCCCGACCCGGGCCCCCGACCGCGGACTCGGAGCCCCGAGCGTCCACCAGGACCGCTACGCTCAGCTCTCCGACTGAGAACCCCGAGGCGGACTGCGGCCGCGGACGCCGACCCCGGACTCGGATCCCCGACTCAGAATTCCAGTCGTAACTCCGACAGACCCGGACTTGATCCCCAGCCGAGAACACCGACCCTCACCGGGACCCCCGACGCAGAACCGCGAGGTGAACTCCAGGCGCAAATCCGACCGCGCGCTCAGAACCCCGACATCCGATCCTCCCCTCAGAAGCGCAGGCGGACGGGCGACCCGAACGCCAATCCCCGACGCGGAACCGCGACCGTCCGATCTTCCAGTCGGAATCACGAGGCAGACAGGCGACCCGAACTCCAGTCCCCGCCTCGGAACCCCGACGTGGACGCGGACACGGGACCCCGGACCTCGGACTCCGACCCTGACCGCGGCCGGCTCTCCGCGAGGCGCAGAGCGGAGCGCGCCCGCCAGGCCGGCCCCGGGAGCTGAGCGGCTGACCGCGGCCATCCCCACCGCCCGCGCGACGCGGAGCTCACCTCAGCACACGGCGATCGCCCGTGCCCGCGCCGCCGGGCCGGGCAGCACCCGGAGCGCAGCGGGGCCGCGAGGAGGGCGCGGCACGGAGCGGGGTGCGGCCGCGAGGAGAGCGCGGCACAGAGGCGAGCGCGGCACTGAGCGGGGTGCGGCCGCGAGGAGAGCGCGGCACGGAGGCGAGCGCGGCCCGGGCAGCCCGCTCGTGCCAGGCGCAGCGACTGTCTGCCGAGTGGCGGTGGTGGCACTGGACTTGGGTTGACGTGGCGGCCGTCCCGCGGCTGATTGGATGGCCCGCAGGGGCGGGCTTGCTACGTGCCGCCTTGAGGATTGGCTGGGCGCGGAAAGCAATGTGCCGCGCTCTGCCATTGGCCGAGAGGGCTGGAGCCAATGCCACCGAGGCTCGCATTGGCTGGGCGAGCCCAGCACCACGTGCCACGCCCCGCCCTCTCCGCCCAGGCCCAGGGGCTGCGCCACCCCCACCCCTGTGATCTGAGAGCGTCCGTCCTTCCGGTCCTAGTCCCCGTCCAGTGCGGCCTCTGAGCCCTGGCAGCCCACTGATGCGACGCCGGGGGCCCCAGGGTGACCCCGAGGAACATTTGCAGCACTCGGCACCTGGCTGGCCCTCTGCAGACCCTTCCGCAGGGGTCCTTGCGGGCGGGCAGAACTAGATTTCCACCACAACCCGCGGCCCCAGTTCGGGCTCCCCCGCGGCTGGACAGGTGCACCTCCCTCTGGAGCTCTGCTGTTTGGTCTTCAGGAGACCCTGTGAGAAAGGTGCCAGGACTTGCTCAGGTTTCCCCTTGGGAGTTGGCAGAAGGAAGGTGACCCACGTGGTTGGTCTTCCGCCTGGATCCCGACAGTGGTGGGTGACCTCCTCCTGCTCCTGTTGCCCCATGCCTGGAGGCCAGGTCCTGTCTGTCTCTTGACTGTGGTCCCTACGAACTGTACACCCACCCATCTATCCACCCACCCATTCACTCATTCACAAATCCTTCCTTCCTCCCATCCCTCCCTCGCATCTCCTGAGCTCCCCCTGGGCGCCAGGCACTGCCCTGAACACTTCTGTCTACAACTGCAACCGTCAGGAAGCCTGTCCTCCTGCATCTCTTGCTCTGCTGAGGTTTTCCCAGCAAGCCAGGGGCAGACTGGACCTTCCGTTTTAATTGCAGAAACAGTTTTGGAACATGGAACTCTTAGTATGTTCTCAGGAGTTTGTCCCCCTAGCCCTCTACCCAGGGTTGACTTCAGACAAGGGAGGAAGGGGAAGGCTGGAGGCAGCCAAGCCAGCAGCTGCCCCCACACCCAATGCCCACTGTAAGGCCATGCATCACAACTGCCTTGCCTGAAATATGCATATGTGAAAAGAGCCCAAAATCTCCCCAAGGGTGATTGAGCCCCTTCTTTTCTTTGTGGTTCAACCTGGAGGAGAAGCGGAGAATGGTGCTACCTTTTCATGTGTCAACAACTTGCTCTCTGACCTTCAGAAACTTCTCAGATTGGCCATCTTCCTGTCGCCTGCCCAGCCCACCAGAAGGCCAGGCAGCCCGCCTGGGGTGGTGAGGGTTGTCTGGCCCTCACAACCTGGCTGGGAGTTTTTTGGCATCTGCCTATCCTCAAGGCAGTTGTCACCAGTACCAAACACATGGGGCCCTAGGCTTAGAATTTAATGCTCTTTTGTCACCATCTTGAAAGTCTTAATAATTTTATCTCTGAACTTGTGTTTTATAAGCAGAGAGTGACAGGACAACGGGGTGTGCTCCGGGGGCTTGGAGCCTAGGCTCACGAGTGATGTCATCCCCTCTGTGCCGCCTCAGGACAGGTTTTCAGATGCTCACTGTGTTGCCTCAACTGTCTGCCCAGCCTCCCTCTCCCCACTCCCGAGGGTGACCACTGTTACCCTCTGTCCCTGGCCAAGAAAGGCAGGGAGGCCCTGGCATCCTGGCCCACAATCTGCAGGGCTGGGACTCCTACTTGGAAGATGGAGTGATGCTGCCAGCCTTGCGAAGCTTGAGATGAGAACTCAAGAGAACATACAGAAAGCAGTGCTGGGACGTCAGGTCCAACACTGCCTCAGGCACTGCCCTGGCTCCTGCTGCTTGGAGCTAGTAGGGTGTAGCTCAGGACTCTGCCTCCCGTGGCCTCCCGCGTCCTTCTGTGGGAGGCAGGGATCCTTCCCCAGACACCCTCAGGCATGTCCATTTCCACCTCCCAGGATGTCAGGGGAGCAGGAGCCCCAGGTCTTCAGAGCAACTCCACAGATTTCAACAAAACAAAAATCCCTGCCTGTGTGGGGTTTACATTCCAGTAGGAAAGACAGGCAAGAAATTCTCCAAGTGCTCTGGACATTGTCCTGCGTCAGAACCCGGAGATCCCTAGCTTACTTTTGTTAGCTGCCATGGACCATGGTTGACTCCTCCAGTCCTCACTCATGATCACCAGCTTTCCCCCAGCCTTTGGATTTGGGTTTTGCTTTTAATCCAAGGATGTTGAGCACGGGATGAAAAGCCGTCTTAAGCAAGTCCACTGAAAACAGCACCCACCTCCTAGGAAAGAGTGACAAGGGTGTTGATGGGGATTTCATCTTGAAAACTGATTTTTGAAGTCCTTGAAGCTGAGTTGACTTGATCTGACACTTAACCGAATCTGGGTTTTAACTGTGTGCTGGGTGGGGGCACATCTTAAGGGTGGATAAATTCATACATGCCTGCTTCTATGCGATGGTGCTGACTGACCTCAGACCTTGAGATCCAGGATGCTCGGGTTTTCCCTGAAAGCCTGCCTCACAGTGAAACGCTGGGCAAGGCGTCTTTGTGCGGCTGTGTGGCCAGCTCTCCTTGGGGTCGTGCTTCGAGCCAGGCCAAGGAGGCTGCTGCTGTCCATTTTGACACAGGGGTGGGAGGACGGTTCCGAGTCACAGGCGGGCCGCGTCCTCAGCCCTCACCCCCTCGCCGCACACGGGGCGCCGTCAATCAGCCAGCCTGCCCGCCAGCCCGGCGCACCTGTTGTGTGCCCCCACCCCCGCCTCTTCTCTAGTCCTTTGGGGGAGACGGAGAGGAAAACAGCCCGAGACTGAGAGGGGTTTGTTGTCTCGTCGGGAGACAAGAGACACGTGGGAATTGGCTGAAGAAGCCTGTGAGGCTGGGAGGACTCCAGGCCAGCCTGCGGCAGACTGGGGGTGGCCAGGCTGGCTGGGGCGGGGGGAGGCGGGGAGCCTGGGGCTGGCCTGGGGCACGTGGGCAGAATTCGAGGTGGGGATGGCAGGCTCGGCTAGCTCCTCTCTGGGTTGTCGTGGGGCCCCTCCTGAGCCCAGGTCAG
Organism: Vicugna pacos; assembly: GCF_048564905.1. Classification (NCBI taxonomy): domain Eukaryota; kingdom Metazoa; phylum Chordata; class Mammalia; order Artiodactyla; family Camelidae; genus Vicugna; species Vicugna pacos. The sequence goes on along the minus strand of NC_132996.1, from coordinate 73,412,917 downwards.
CCTGGGGGCTCCCTGGAAGCCCTGGGCTGTGGTGCCTGGCCCTTGTCACCTTCTGGGACTCAGGATGGTGGGGTAGGTGTGGGACAGAGAGCCCAGGCGCCTGGTGGCCTTGACTCTGGCTCCCTGTGTGACCGAGGGCATCTGGTTTGTCTCGTCTGCACATGGTGGGGGTGACCCAGTGTTCCTCACGCTTCCTCCGGCACTGATACGCGGGGTTCAAAAGGCTTCCTCGCAGGCCTCTGCACCCGAGTGCACGCACGCACGCACGCACACACGCACACACAGCTGAAGAGAATTAGACTCGAAACGTCCACTCGGCTTTTCTCTTGATTCCGAGGTATTTAGAATGGGGGTGGGGGATTAAGGGAGGAAGTTGCTGAGCTAATTCTCCTGCGTTTGCCAGCACAGAAGTGCAGATGGGGCCCAGAGCCCCGCAGCGTCCCGGGGGGAACACCAGCCCTCCTCCACACAGCGCCCAGCAGGAGGGAGGGACGGTGGGAGCCCCTCACCCAAGTGGCCAGACGCCGCCAGGCCTGGCTGAGGGATCATCTGGGCTGCAGTGTGCCCTCCAGCCCTCCCCACCCTACAGCCCAAGGGCGGAACAGCCTCAGGCTGAGCCAGGTTCCCAGAGCTGCTTCCCTCCAAATCAGAGAGGCCCAGGGCCGCGTGGCCGCCTCGGCCCCACCTTCCCAGAAAGGACCCTCGCCCACGCTGCTCTCTGCAGTGAACAGGAAGGCACAGGGGGACAAGGAGCCTCAGGTATCCCTGGGCAGCCGAGGCAGTCACCAAGAAGCCTGCTTTTAAGGTCACATCCACCATCTCCACGTCCCCAGGGCCCAGGGGCCCCTCCCCGGTCCTCTTCAGTGTGCACAGCGCTGCACACAGCCCGCTCTCTGCCGCTGTTCCGGGTCAGCCTCCATGACCCCATGCGCCTCCCTCCAGTGGCTTCTTTACCGGTCACAGGTCTCTGCTGACCCTGCTTCCCACGTCTTCATTCCAAAGTCTTCCTCCTCCTGTGACCTCTGCGTGCCTTCTACGTTCCACCCCACCCGTGGGCCGAATTCTTCCCCCAGTTCTTCTCCGCACCCACAGTGGCACACCCTCATGTCCCCACCCAGAGCTCTGTCCCCCGAATCTCCCCTTCTTGTGTCCTCCACTTCAGAGCTTAGCACCCCAGTGAGAATGGACAGGTTCAGGGCATCCTGGGCTTCGCGGGCCATGTAGGGATGGGGTGCAAGGCACGTCTTTGGGGGTCCTAGGACAGTGCTGGTGAGGATCGGGCCTCCCTGCTAGAAAGGTCCCTTAGGCTGCTGATGGAGAGAGAACTGGATGAGGCCAGGAGGCAAGGGGGCCCAGGAGGGCCCTGGAGAGACTCGCCATTTCCCAGTGAGAGAGGCAGGAGGCTGGAAAGCAGGTGGTGGCCGTGGCGGTGAAAGGGGTAGCCAGGCCTCCTGCGGGAGGTGGCTTTGGTAGGACCCCACGGCTGAGGACACGGAGGAGCTTGAGGTCCCCTCAGGATGGGTTTGGTGAGAGATTCAGAGTCAGTGGACAAGCCGGATGCTAAGAAGCCTGTGGACGTGTGCCAGCCCCACCCCTGCCCAGCCGTGGTGAGGGCCCACAGCGCTGGGTGTTGTCCCTCCCCCGGCACGGCTCTCCACGCTACCCTTCTGTCCCTGCTACCGAGGGCCTGGGCTAGGGCACGAGTGTGGTGATGTGGGTCCTACACGCAATTCCAGGGTGTTCTTGGTCTCCATAGCACCCCTTCTCCAAGAGCAGTGCAGAAATAGAAGTACAGGGAGACGCCCTCAAACAGTTAAGCTGCACTAGGGTCGTCCTGGCCTTTTCTCATGGGCAGGTTTACCTTCCAGAATCGGGGGCAGCAATGACTTGATGCCAGATGGGGGGGGTCTCAAGTCGAGGTGGTCCCGATGAGTGGCAGCGCAGGGTGTGGGCCAATCCCCGCCCCGAGGGCAGCTGTGCCGTGTGTGTGTGTGTGTGTGTGTGTGTGTGTGTGTGTGTGTGTGTGTGTGTGTCTGGGCATTGCACAGCCCCGGCCGTGATGAGCCAACCCCGCTTCTCCCAGAACCCCCGCTTCCATGAGGGTTAACCCAGCAGCTGTCTCCTGAGCACCTGCTCGGGGCCTGGTGGGATGCCAGGCGTGGGGGGCGGGAAAGCCAAGCCAGCCAGGCTCTGCCAGACCCGTCGCCGAAGGAGCCTCTTCCCACGGTGCACCCCATCCCCGAGCACGTCCTCCCCCCGCTTCCTGCCGAGGCCCACCGCTTCCACAGCCACCACTCAGCCATCATCTCCGGGCCCTCCAGATTGGGTTGGCCCTGGGCCTTTGAGGACAGTGGCACTGCCAGGGCCACCCCAGAAAGTATTTTCAACTATCTCTCAAGTCCTGAGAAAGCTGTGGACAGGAGGCCCCACCCCTGCGGCTCTGGGGTTGCCGGTTGTTTTTGAACATTGAAGGGCCTTGGTCCATCCTGGTGATGAGGGCAGATATTTGCAGAGAGCCCACTGTCCCCTCAGCTCTGTGCTTGCAGAGGGCGAGGTGACTGTGGGAAACCCACCAGGCCCGCAGTGAACAGTGGCTACAAAGCGGTTGCCATAAGGGGCCTCAGAGGGGGATGTTCTAACTGAGCCAGGCAGGATCAGGGGATGGAGGGAATTTGGGCAGAAAAGACAGGAATGAGAAGGAGGAGCAATCTGACTGGGGTGCCGTGTGGCTGTGTGGCTTGGAGATCTGTCTGTGAGGCTTTGAGACTCCTCCCTTCAAGAGGCGGGGCTTTTTCCTTCCCCGTGAGTTCGGTCTGGACTTAGTGATCTCCGCCTGACAAATGAAATATAGTGGAAATGACAGTGTGACTTCCAAGCCCAGATCATGAAGGGCATTGTGGCGTCCTTGTTTCTCTCACTGGGGTCAATGACTCTGAAAGAAGCCAGCCGCCATGCTGCAAGGACGCTCAAGCAGCCCTGAAGAGAGGGCCACTCAGTGAGGAACTGAGGCCTCTAGCCAACAGCCTCATGAGTGAGCCATCTTGGAAGTGGATCTTCCAGTCCCAGTCAAGCCCAGATGACCATAGCCCTGGCCAATATCCTGACTCCAGCCTCCCAAGAGACCTTGAGCCAGCACCATCCACTCACTCTTGGATTCTTGACCCTCAGAAATCTGTGAGATAATAAGTGTTTATTGCTTTGTGAACATCTGTGACACTGTGAGTTTATAGGGTAATTTGTTACTCAGTAATAGCTAGCTGATACAACCACCCTTGCCAGGTTTAGTTAGGAAGGAGGGCTCAGCCTGCCTACCAGATATTGCCAGTGGTTGATGGCTTCCAGGAAAGTGGTATCTGAGCCCCGGGAGAAAGAGTGCCCTGACCAGACAGCAACGTCTGCCTCAGGCAGGCAAGTCATATTTCCGCTCTCTTGGAATTTGAATTCTGTCTCCCTGGCTGGTGGCTCTGGACCTGGGGTCCCCATTGAGAATCACACCCCGTGCAGGTCTCAGTCACAAAAACAAGCGATTTTAACTCAGTGGGTGGTCTCTGGGCAGCACAGAGCTGTTGGCACCTGAGCAGGGCCTGACTCTGAGACACTGTGCTGATGGTGGGAGAAGCTGATGGCTGGATGTCATCCAGCAACTGTAACAGGTGACTGCTTCTCTCCCAGAGGACATCCAAGTCCGGTTCTTTAGGACATGGGTAGGACTGAGGGCAGTGCCAACCTCTCCTCAGACTGTTGACCGCACCTCTCCAGGCAACCTCCAGGACACCTGGGCGCCAGAAGGCCTGGTCTCCAGGGTGACTTCTCGTCTGTCTGAGTGGGTCTGACCCCAGCCCGCCTTGGAGGGCACCGACCTATTGTGCCCCTCGCTGCTGTGATTCTCCCTACCCGCCTCCTTTCCTGGTGCCCTGCCACCGGGGGCTGGCAGTGGACCTGCACGTCTGTCCTTTTGCTTCCCGTGGATACAGCTTCCTATTCCTTGGTTGTGTCCTGTGGGCCAGAGGATGGACCCTGGACTTGTCGCATCTGCCCCACATGGATGGTTCTCAAGTGACCAAGGCCCGGGAGCAGCCTCGACAGCAGCTCTGTCCCACGTGTGTATTCTGTGCGTGGTCCTCGGTGAGCCCTCTCATCCGTCAGCCACAGAGAAAGGGGAGCAGGCACATCGGGGGGCTGGTGGAATGCACTGTGTGGTGAGGAGTGGCACAGAGGCCCCCCCCCCACTTTTCTGCTCTCCCTGGGCCCTTGGGAAAGTCTAGTGCTGCTGGGGGGGGATTTTTTCTGCTCTGTGAGCGTCCACTGGAACCAAAGGCAGAAGAGGCTGGTATAGAACCCCAGAGGCCAGGTGTGTGTCCACCTGGGCACAGACCCCACCCGGGAACCTAGCCCCCATCTCACCAGGCAGCCCCTGCCTCCAAGGTCTTGCTCACTGGCTGGTGTTCTGAGCCATCCACCTGTAGGTCCAGCTGGGAGCCCCCATGAGGCTCTCTGAGCAGCCTGGACCCAGGAGAGATGGCTGGGTGCGGCCAGGGCCCCTCCAGTAGGAAGGTCTGTGTTACCTAACCAGCAGCTTGCAGTGGGCACTCTGTCAGGTCCAGGTCTAAGGGCTTTGTGACAGTAACTCGTTTGACCCTCCCACAGCCTGCCCTGGAGATGGGGACTCGGGCACAGGGAGGTCACAGGGTTTGCCAGGAGCCCCACAGGTAACGGGAGCCAGAGCCCGGCTCTGTGCCCAGGCATCCTGGGCTCTGTCTGTCCGTCCTTCCCTCCCGCGTGTGGGACAGGGCCCTGCTCACTTGGCTGGGTGGGGCAGCCGCATCGTGGGCAGAGCACTCACTGAACACCAGGGCAGTTGTGCCGCAGTCCACACTGGGCCCCTCGGGTGCCCAATCTGTGTGTGCCCAGCGGGGCAGGCAGTGTGGGCGGCCGACCCCCAGAGGTGCCAGCCCCTCAGGTCATGCTCCTGCCCCCGGGGCTCCCCAGCAGACGACCAGGACTGGGGGCCCCAGGACCTCTGCTCCACTTGACCACGACATTATTTTTCACAACACTGGGGAGGCCTCAGAGGACCCTTCCTCAGCAGGGGGAGGACCCTGACCCAAACTGGCCTCAGAACGGGCACTGAGCAGACTTGACGGGGACATATTCCTAGAGAAGCCTTTCCTTTCTGGGGTCTTGGGCCGACCCGACATCAACCACTGGGGCAGCCAAGCTGAACCAGCCTGGCACTGTGTCAGGGCCTCACCTGGGTGAGTGGTCTCTGCTGGTGTTTCTCTCTTTCTCTGTGCTCCTCTTTTTTCTTTGGAACTTCCATTCAGGGTACCCTGGATCTCCAGGGAGGGGAGGCCAGTGGAAAATGGAGTCAGCCCGGGAGCAGGCGGCGTCCCCCTAGGGAGGTCGGTACAGATGCCTCTGGGGGCACAGGTGGGCGGTGGCCTCCAGTTCCAGCCCTGGACCTAGATCTCAGGGCAGGAGGTGAAGCTTCATGCAGCCACAGCTCCAAGGAGGCCGAGGCCCCAGTCCGAGAAGAGGGCCCGTTCTCCTTCACCCCACCCCCCACCCAGGTCCACAGTCAGGGCCAAAGCCCTCCTCGGGACAGGCCCATGGCAGCAAACATAGCATGGATGTGACACGCTCCGAGTCTGACAGCAGGGGCGGCTCCAGCCACTGGAGAACACGCTTGGATTTACGTCCGCAGCAAAGCACCCGGTCACCTTTCCCTGCTCGGAGTGTAATCTTTTTTTGGAAGCCTTGCTGGAAAATCTGAATCTTGTGAGCCATCAGCTGTTTATAATCAGAGAAGCATATGTTTAAAAGAGCTGAGGGGCCTCATAAACTCCGTGTGCAAACTACCTTTGGGGCTGCCTGCCGCACCGCCCCTCCCTCGGCTGCCATCGCTGGCGCGGGGCGCCTTGCGCGGCACAGGATTTCTGGAACCCCGTGTGGCGCGGGGTCTGTTTAGCTTTAGTCACGTCAGCTTGGCCCTGGAGCGTGGGAGCCTCCATCTCTGTTGCATGGCTTCCAGGCCCCCCACCCCCCCAACCCCAGCTGCAGAGGACTTCTGGCTCTGTTCTTGGGCCTTCACATGAGAAATATTCAACCTGGGAGCCGTGGCAGCAAGACGTGGGCAGGAGCTGGGTCCCCACGGCCTGTGGGGGCTTCCTGGGCCGGCCTGGAGCGGGGGGCTGCACTCGGGGCCCGCCGGGTGATTTGTGTACCTCGTGTTTTTTGGTTTTGATGTTTGTTTTTGTAACAGCTTCACTGAGATCGAATTCACATAGCGTACCATTCACCCGTTTAAAGAGTACAGCTCGGTGGTTTTTATCACGTTCAGCGTTGTGTAACCTTCCCCACTGTCTAGTTCCAGAGCATTTTCAGCACCCACATCCTCTGGCCGCCACTTCCCATTCCCTCCTCCCACTCTCCAGTGCAGGCAGCCACAAGTCTGCTTTCTGTCTGTCTGGATTTCCTTGTTCTGGACACTTCACTTGAAGAGAATCACACACTCTGGCCTTTTAGCCTGGCTTCTTTCACTGAGCATCACGGTCTCAAGGTTCCTCCGTGTCGTCGCGTGTGTCAGAGCGCTCTTCGTTTTCATGGGCAAATAATATTCCATCTAATGGCTGGACCACATCTATTTATCCATTCGTCCGCTGGGGGACATTTGGGCTGTTTTCACTTTTCAGCTGTCATGAATAATGTTGTCACAAACATTCAGGTACAAGATTTTTTTTACGGGCGAGTATTTTCATTTAATCTTGGGTGTGCATCAGGGCGTGGGATGGCTGGGTCATAAAGTAGCCTAATGTTTAACCTTGTGAGCAGCCGCCGGGCTGTTTTCCAAAATGACTGCGCCGTCTTGTGTTCCCAGTAGCATCGTAGGAAGGCTCCGACTCCTCTCCATCGTCCTCAGCACTTGTTACTGTACGTCTTTCACTTGAGCTGTCCTAGCAGGTGTGACGTGACCTCTCATTGTGGTTTGGATTGTATTTCCCTGATGGCCAGTAATACAGGGCATCTTTTTATGTGTTTACAGGCCATTTGCATGTCTCCTTCTATGAAACACCAGTGAGATCTTTTGCCTATTTTTCGGTTGGGTCATTTACCTTCTCATTATTAAGTGGAGTTCTTCATGCATTCTAGATACAAGTGCGTTATCAGGTAGATGGGGCTGTCTTTTCATGTTCTTGCTGGTGTCCTTTGGCTCTCAAAACACTCACATTTTGATGAAGTCCAATCTACCTATTTTTTTCCTTTCGTTGCTTGTGTTTTTAGGGTTGTATCTAAGTTAACAGTAGGCAGACCCAAGGTCACAAAGATTTATTCCTGTGTTTTCATCTAAGAATTTTATATTTTGGCTTTTTCATATAGTTTGCGACCCACTCGAATCATTTTTGTAACATGGTGTGGGGTGGGAACATAGCTTCATTCTTTGGCCCCTGGCAGCCACGAATCTGCTTTCTGTCTGTCTGGATTTCCTTTTTTTGGCCATTTTGCATGAGGAGAATCACACACTCTCTGGCCTTTTAGACTGGCTTCCTTCACTGAGCATCACGGTCTCAGGTTCCTCCGTGTCGTCACGTGTGTCAGGGCTTAGCCTAGTTAACCCGGCACCATTTGTTGAAAAGATTCTTTCCCCGTTGAGTGATCATGGGCACCCTTAACAAAAGTCAGCTGACTCTCCATGTATGGGTTTGTTTCTGGACCCTCGGTCCTGTCCCGTTTTCTGTGTGTGTGTCCTTACGCTGGCACGCAAGCCCTGCCTTGGCCGCTGTAATTTGTAGTGACTTCAGAACCGGGGCGTCTGGGCCTCCAACTTTGTTCTCCTTTTTCAAAATTGTTGAGCTGTCCTGGCCCCTTGGCTCTTCCACGTGAGTTTCAGCATCAGCCTGTCAGCTGCTGCGGAGGAACCAGCTCGGATTCTGAGAGGGACTGCACTGAGCGTGCAGGTGGACGTCGGGGGTGTTGGCATCTCAACAAGGTTACATCTTCCAGTCACGAACGTGGGGCGTCTTTTAATTAGATCTTCTTTCAAGAACATCTTACAGTTTTCAGCTGTAATGTTTGCCTTTCTTTTTTGATCCCATGGGATTCTGTGCATCCGTGGCCCCACTGGTCCTGCCCAGCCTCCAGGTCCCTCCTTCCAGAGCCTCCCCACTGCTCCAGGCACCGAGGCTCCTCCCTCTGGGCTCCGGAGATGCTTCCCTGTGGTCTCGTTTAATCGCAGTGCACAGACCGTCGCCCTGGCCCAAGGCTCTGCGCAGCCTGCATTCCCGCCTGGGACGCGCACTCTCCTCCCGTCTCTGGGAGCATTCTCGTGTCCCGGCGGGCTCCCTGAGTTACCCCTGACATTAAGACGCCATCACGCCCCTCATAGGGCCTCTTCACACGCCTTGATCCTCCTCCACCAGTGTGAATGCTACCCCCAGACTATGGAGGCCTGCGTGGCTCCACCGTCTGACCCACTACACACCCCAAGACTGGGCACATGGTGTGGGAACCCTGGGTGGGTCCATAGGAAAGCTGAGCTGTTTCCCGGGCGAGTCATTTTATCACCGGTCCCCGTGACTGAGAAACAGTCCTTAAATACCACGTGACGCGTCTTGGGGCCTCCCCGCCGGGGAAGCAGGACTTTGGCAGCTTACAAAAGGAATTCAATTTTTCAAATTTCCTTTCAACTCAAGGGTCTCAAATCCAGTCTGCAGCCCTAGAGGGGAGGGTCCTGGCACTGCTTCTGAGGAGGGTGCCTTCGAGGGGAGGCGGAGGCAGCTCGTGGCGAGCTCGCCGGTGGCAGATGGCCGGGGCTGCTCACCTGCTCACCTGGGTCTGTCCCCTTGGACAGGGCTGGGCCGAGCTGTTTGGGCCAAGTTGGATTACCGTCAGCGGGTATGCCCGGCCTCCTTGGGTGTCTCTCCGTCTGTAAAAGGGGGAAATACCCCCGGTGTTTCCTGACCCCTAGAAAGGAAGGAAGGGGACCAGGTCCAAGGAGGCAGTGGTTTCTGAGTCCTTTGGAAACTAGGGAGGGGCTCTGGGCTCGTGTCTTTTTAAAGCCATGACGGTCACCCACTGGCCTCCTTTGCCTGTCCATCTGCACTTACCGCATGTTTTCTGTGCACCTCGCCCTCTGCTCAGCTTGGGGACTGCGCTGTGGTGTGGATGGACGCCAGTGCTCCCTGTCTGCTTCCAGCGGGTCTGCCTGGCCTCAGGGAGCTCATTCCAGGATTGCCGGGGCCAGGGCCAGAGTGGGATACCATGCTCACTCGCAGCCCCCCAAGGCTGTAGGGAGGCTCAGAGCAGGGCTCCCCATAATCACAGTGAGGTGTTGTGGGGCAGAGAGCGGGACTCCCTTCCCACCTGCTTCCCCCAGGTCACCAGGCCAGACCACCCCCTAGCCAGGGTGTGGACAGGAGTCCGGGGGCCCACATGCCAGGCTCCGAACCTCATCCCCCATCCCTCGTCTCAGGGGCGGGGGAAGGTGCTTTGGAGGCTTCTGTTCAAACGTGCAGATAGGGTGGAGGAGGCCTGCTAGGGGAGCCTCCCTGGCCTCGGGCCTGCCAGAGCCATGGCCGGGAAGCCAGAGCCGCTGGGCTCCTGTGCCATTTCCACACGTGACTTTCTCGCAGCCTCCTGGCACGGGGCACACACATCGCCTCCTCCAGTCTTGGGCTGGACGAGGAAGGAGTCTCCGGGAAGATGGAAGGACTCCCACCCCCGCCTCCCTGTGAGGCTGTTGTCAGAGCGAGGTCAGCTCCCTGGAAGACCGCCGGCTGTACATAGGGTGGGGTGGGCCACAGCGGTACGGATGGATCAGGGAACAGGGGCCTTGCTGTGCGGGCCTAGCCCTTGGCACAGGGGCACCCGGGCGCGGCAGGCTGCAGACTCCCCGTGGTACAAACCACTCACGAAGCACTTGCTATCTGGGGATTTTACGTTTGGGAGGGATTAATGAGCCTCTGAAATGAGATCCCAGCCGGCAGCCAGGACCCTGCCTGAGACGCGGCTTCCGTGGACTGAGTGTGGGGAGCCCCCGCTCCTCCCGGCGCCCCGGGCCAGCCGGACCTGCATTCCGCTCCTCCTCCCGCCTTCTGGAAGCGTTCCCTGAGTCACATTGTTCGCCGCTCTCCGTCGGTCCTTCTGGGCTCTTCCTCTGCTGCTCGCCATAAAAACGCTCCAGTCATCTTTTCCGCTGTGGTTTTTATTGTTTTATTTTATTATTCCAGCGATATTAAGTTGGGAAGAGCTAGAGAAACGGTTTCTTCTCCCCCAGACTGCACAACAAGTCGTAGCCATTGTAGATTTTAATCAATCACCCCTCCCCCCGCTTATGTTTTACTTTCTCCAGCTTCGCTCTCTTCCCCGTAAACGGGGGTTCAAGGTCAGGAACCAGTGCTGCTCCCAGAGCTGGTCTCCGATCCCCCACTCCCGCCCCGTGAGAGAAGAAGTGAGCTCAGATCCTGGGTCAGCTCCCTTTCTCGAGGCCACGGCCACGGCCACGGTGCTGCTGGCCCCTGGCTGGGCTGGGCTGCGGTGGAAGCCAAGTGCAGGGTGAAGGCCTGGGGAGGAATCTGGGTTCTTTTGGCTGCTGGTAAGATTATCCGTTAAATCCATATTCCTCACTGCAGAGTTCACGTATTCAGAGAATATCCCGTACCCTGGCCGTCTTACATTACTGCAATATTGCTTCCAGATGGGCAAACACCCACTCAGAGCCCGGCCCTGCGGATGCGACGGCCCAGCGTGCCGCTCAGCACCGCGCCTTTGTTCCCTGGGTCCCACTCAGCCCCCGCTCACTTGGGGGGCTCCGGTGTGTCCACGCTCGGGAGGGGTGTTGCACACCAGACCTCTGGCCCCGGCCCCACACGGGTGCCGGAGCCTCCCTGGGCCTGAGCTGTGGGGCCGAGGCTTCCTTCCTGAGCCCTTCCTGTTGCCGGGGCCTGTTCCACAGCCCTGGCCCCACCGCTGCCCGGGCTGGAGGAGTCCTGTTTGTCCACCCCGCCCCCAAGGATAAATCAGACGGGAGCATTCGAGCATTCCGCACCTCCCTTCACACGGTCTGCACACAGAGGTCAGCCCCTCGGGCCCTCCCAGGCTCCTGAGAACTTGTGCCTGCTGGGCCGTGGTTCCTAGGCTTCCTCCTGCGGCTCCTCTGCCGGGGCTGAGTGTGCCTGGGGTGGGGCTGGGGTGGCCGGGTGGCCGCTCCATCATCCATGGGGGCAAAGCCCTGCTCTTTGCTTCTGCTCATCTCCATGTCCCTGGGTCTGGGCACAGGGCCCTGACACTGTGAGGCCGAGGCAGAGTCAGCGGGGAGAGGGTCTCAAAGCCCCGCTGAGACACACACACTTCGTGTCAGCTTTCAAAGAGTGGCATTCCTTCCTTGAGCAAGGCAGTGATGCGGACAGATAGGCCTTCCCCGGAGAGTCCAGATCCCGGGGCCTGATGTCTGGTTCCCTCGCGACACGTGTCCTCCGGCTTGTCAGTGATGCTCTGTAAGGGAGCCCAGGGCGGGGCTGCGGGGACAGGCGCTGCCCACACGGGGCCCCGGGTGTCGATGGGAGCGGGGGTACAGCAGAGCCAGCAGTCATGACTCTGAGGGACACGTGGGCCGGCTGGGCCCAGCACTCACACATCCAGGGAGCTCTCAGCTGCATTCCGAACAGACCTGCCTGTGAGATTGACTGGCTAGGGTGCCCTCACGCTTTCCTAAAACCTCACGTCTACCTGAAAGCCATCAGCCTCCTGGGGTTGGGGTGCCCGTGTGGACCAGAGCTCTGGTGATTGAGTGGACAGGGGGTGGCCAGGTCAGAAACCAGGCTGATGTAAACCCTGAAACCACCCCCCAGGTCTCCTCCAAACCTCTCTGGTTGTAACCAATGGTGGGGAGAAGCTACGCTTTTTCCCGGGGGACCAACCTGGGGCTTGATTACCTGAGATAAAACAGGGCTTTGCTGATAACCTCAGGCCTGCAGCTTCGGGATTAATTCTCTCCTGTATAAGCAAATTTCACAGGGTTTAAGCCACCTCGGGGCCACGCCCTTCCTTGGTCCTCTTGTATCCTTGGAGGAATGGGCCAGCTCTGTCGTCAGGCACTGACCCCGCCCAGGGAGGTCGGATCCCTATTTCTCACCCACCTCATTTGTCTTGGTTGCCCACATTAATTGCTATTTGTATCACTTACAATTTTTCACATTTGGGTTGGTCGTAAATAACCCCAAAGCCATCTGTGCCCTCTCGGGGCCCTGCTCTAGCGGTCCTGCTGAGGAAGGGAGCAGGAAGTAGACATGAAGCTGAGGACCTCCTCGGCCTCCTCAGACGGGCTCTTCTGGGGTTCCGCAGAGACGGTTTCGGGCAGTGTTGCTATGTGGCTGGCTGGCCAAGCCTCCATGGTCAAAGACAGCCCAGTGGTCACCAGTGCCACACACATGGTGGCGATCTAGGGGCCACTGGGGGTCCCTACTCTACAGACAGCCTTGTCTTTGGCCTCCGGGGCCAGCCTGGGGCTCCCAGGGCACGTAGCTGCCCACTCAGCTCCCAAGGTTGGACTCGGAGCTGCCTCAGTTCTGCAGGGCCTGGTGGATTTCCACTCCCTGCCTCCCAGAACATCCTGTCTATTCTGGCTCCAAAGCAATATTTCTATTTCCACGTTTAGAGGGAGCTGCAGGCAGCCAGGAGCTGGAGGTAACTGAGTCCCAAAGAGTGAGCCATGTCTGGGGATCACGCCCAACCTAAGGCCAGCAGCACAGTAGGGGTTCAACATGCAGCGACTGAATGGGCTAGCAGCTCTCCATGGCAGATGCAGAATAGCCATGGCCCTGGACTTGTCAGGATGTCCGAGGTCCTGCTGAGTAACAAACAACCCCGAGGATTTCGTTCCCTCTGCTTGTTTAACGCAGGCAGGCAATGGGGCCTGTGAAGGAAGCCAGGCTGCTACCACAAGCAGCCCTGGTCGCAGGCCAGGAGGAGGGAGAGTCTGGAAGGATGGGTGAGGAGCTAGAGGCCTCTCCTCTATGGGGGAGGAAAGCACCAAAGTCTGTGGCTCGGGAAGCCGTACCCATGGGCCCCGTGTTGGGACTTAGGCTGGCTTCTCTGGAAGGATTCTGGCCTTGACCATCAAGGTGATGGTGTGGAACCCTCTGCGTGCAGCTACCTGGGGAGACCAAGAGTTCACGTCCTGCTCCATCACCTACAAGGCACGTGTTCTCAGACCTGACATTTACTTTTCTGAGGGTCAACTCGGGAGCACAAGACCTCCCCCGCAGGGCCAAGTCTGAGCTGAAATGAGATTCGTGCGGCTGCAGTGCTCACCCGGTTCCCAGCACAGAGTGGGCCGTTGCTGGGGGGTTGTGTTGTTGCAGGCCAGGCCGGCCAGGCCTTCTGTGGGGCCTCCCCATACCCCACAGGCTTGCAGGCTCCGGCACCTTGTCCTGGAAGAGTTAATGATCAGCCAAAGCCCCTGCCCCCAACAGCAGAAAGAGCGGCTAGCTGGGGCCGGTGGCCCACTGGAAACCAAGCTGCCCCGGGGTCGGGGAGGTGGGGAGGGGCCCCTGAGCCGAGTGCCCCCGCTTTCTTCTCACTCCCAGTAGGGCGGACAAACACCCCAAGCCCTGCAGGGGTGCGGTGCTGGGGCTCTTCCCAGCACCCGGTCCCCCGGACTCTAGGGCTCTGGGTCACCTCGGGGAGAGTCAAGGCTGTTTGTAGGGCTGTTGGAAATCAGCGCCCAGATCACCCTAAAAGTGAGAGCATTAAAGAGCTGGCCCACCAGGCATGTTTGACTGCAGTCTGGCCTTCCGTTTGCAGGGAACTCAATCTCTCCAAAAATCTCAGTACTGGACAGCCAGCAGAAAGGGGACTTTGAAGTGGCCACGGTAGAGTTCCCCCCTCCCTCCTCCCTCCTGACGTTCTGCCCTTTCCCCAGTCCTCCTCCCAGAGCACCACCTGCCCCCACCCGACCAGGCCCCACCAGGCCCCACTGGGGCCCAGGCAGGCGGAGGAGCCCTGGCGTTGGGGGAGGGGAGCTCCAGGAAGTCACAGCCCCCATCCCCCACCTCCCGGATTCAGGAAAGTTCCTCAGGCCGTAATGACTGGCTTCTTATTTTTTTCTGAACACAAGCTCTCGGAAGAGGGATGTTGGAAGTCCCTTAGGATGGCATCGGGGAGGGGACAGACAGGAAAACTGCGTCTGAGGCGAAGGAACACCAAGCTCGGCCTGGCAGGGGCTCAGACCAGAGGGCCCCTCCCCAGGCCTGCCCGCCGTGGGGTCTCAAGGTCTGAGTGCCGGGGCTGGTAGCTCAGGGGGACTTCCGGGGGTCATGGAGAAAGGACTGATCTTTGCTTCCAAAGTCTGGGAAGGGCGTGAGTGCTGAAGAAGCACATCTTCCCGCTTTGCTTGGTGGAAAGGGCATAGCCTTGGTGCCCTGGCAGCACCTGGTCTGTGGAGTTGCTGGCTTCTCAAGGTGAGCCTAGGTTGACGGGCCGACATACCTGGCCTGGCTTAAAACCCTCGAGGACCTCCCCAGCCTTCAGGGTGGGACTCAGAACAGTGCTTCAGCCAGGGCCCCTCCTGACCCCCACCTTCCCCTCCCTCCCTTCACCTGCCACCTCCCCCACACACACCTGTCCTGGCCACCAGAGCCCCTGGCTGGCCTCACACACAGTGACCTCAGCCTAGCCTGGCCTCCCGGCTGCCTGGCTAACCCCTCTCCTTTTCTCTTCTTTTCCACACCATCCTCTTGACTCAGAAGCTTCCCGGACCTGTGATCACCTGCTACGGGCTTTGTAAGGTGTGACTCCCAGGACATGGGTGACCGGAAAGAGGAAGGGCAGGGATCGGCCAGCTCTAGGAGGCTGTAAGGCTGGCTGTTCGCTGTCAAGGAAATGAGGCCACCCAGAGACGCGGCTCCTGAGGCGCATGCACGGCGTGGCCCAGCCCCGAGCCCCCGCAAGTCTCCGCACGGACATGTGACCCGGGCGGTACCACTTGTGTGTGGGGCAGGGTAGCTGTGGTTACGGCGCACTGAGGTGTTAGTGTCCTCCTGGTTTTGACTAAGTCCCAGCCCCCTTGTAAGTGTCATCTACCCTGTCACCAACCCCCCCCCGACCTTGAGTGCATGCTGGGGTCAGGAGGCCCTAAAGCCCCGCCGGCCACCTGGGGCCTGTGTGCTTGCGGAACAGAACTGACCTCCTGTGTCCAGACTTCCTCTGCATCTCTCGCCGGCCGCTCAGTGTGGATGCAAGGTCATGAATATGCGTGTCTAGCCATTGCAGGGGGTGATGGTGGTTAATGCCATTGTCATGCGTGGCACACGCATCCCCAAAACTTGGGGAACACAAAATGAAATAAGTTGGGAACATTGTCTCTGCCTGAGAACCCTCGTAGTTTTGCCCCAACTGCCCCCAGCTCAGTATGGTGTGGGCTGAGTGGCAGCCTCATCTGGTAGCCCCAGACCTGAGGCCTGTTGGTGGCAAGCAAAGCTGGATGGCCAGGGACAGAGCTCTGGGTCATGTGCTGTGTGGTTTCAGAGACAGACAGCGCAGCCTGATTGTGACCTCCAGAGGCATCCCAATTTTGCATAATCTTCCGTCATGGAAAGACGGAAATGAACACAGATCAAATTCTTATCACAGATCTGTGACCAGGTCACGTACTCCTATGCTCAACGCACCTGCGCCTGACCCCTCTTGGGTATAGACAGACAGTCTCACTGTCTTCCGCACCCTGCTCCCAATCTGTCAGTCTCCCTGCATGCTGGGGTGGCCAAAGGAGTGGGGGTCGATCCCCAGACTGGCTGGAGGCCTGTAGGGTGACACTCCTGCCACCGTGGACACAGCACAGGAGCTGAACTTCCAAGCTGGCCACACCCAAGAGATTTAAGGACTCAGCACAGATTGTGCGTCCCTGTCGTTTATTGTCTTCAGCAAGCATCGCTGTCTCTGGAAGGCTGGACGCGTCCGGCAGAGTTGCACACGCAGGCATATGCTCCCTGGCTCGGCCGCCTTCCGGGGCCATGCTGAGGTCAGGCCTCTTTCAGGCCAAGCCCACGCTGGCCTTGTGCGGGGACAGCTGAAGGCCAGGAGGAGGCCACTGGCCTTGGGAGAGCCTCCCAAAGCAGAGGCAGCCCCCTCGAAGGTCACCTGGCTGCTCTCTTCCAGGGGAGTGGGACCCAGGGCTGGCCAACCCCAGCAGCGTGTTGTTAACCCCTGCCTGTCTGGAGCTCCCAGCTCCTGTCAGGACCTCCCCTGAACACCCTACCTTCAGAGTAGCACTGAAAATGGGAGCCAAGGCATAAGCAGCCTCTGCCACCCCCACCTTGGCGGCCTGGCTCCCAGGATGTGAGGGCTGCGTGCCTTCCGGGGAGCTCCTGGGGTCTGCCTTGCAGCCTGGGGGGAATTATGGCCCTGGAGCATTTGGGGCAGTTGTCCATCGTTTTCCTCATTGAGTTAGGTTAGTTTTGGGTAGGGGCCTTGCTGGGAGTTGGAGACTGGCATAGCCCCCAAGGCCCCTGGGGTTCGGCACTGAGGGATTTGAGGGGCTTCTTCGGGTCTCCCCATCCCAGAGGCCAAGCCAGGGCCTGCCCCCGCCCCCCGCCCTCCAGAGCTTTCCGGCTTGGAGCCACTGATGGCCTGGCACCTGCAGAGGCCAGGCTCAGATGCGGAAAAGGGGTTTTGTCTCGGAAGCTTATAGAGAGTTAAAGGGCGGGGGGGGCCAGCGGGGGCGGATTCAGGTTATCTGTTCTGCCAGGCCGGACCAACCCCAGGGAGACAACGCGGCAAGTTACAAAGCATCCAGCAGCACCCACGACCAGTTTCTTCCCCTGTCCTGCCGAGGAGGCCGAGTTAAAGGCAATGCTTCGGGGTTGAAAGGCGCCCCGCTGGGTCTGCGCGCAAGGGGCCCTGGCCTTCCCAGCCTTTGTTTGAGAGCAGCTAATCAGCCGGCTCCCGCTGGGCGCTGTGAGGGCCGCAGCCACCGGCCTGGGAGTGATGGCAAACCTCTGTCTCCAGTCACCGAGGCCCGAGGGTGTGAGTGGAATTAGCAGATTGCATCGAGAAATAGTTTTAGGGATTTACATTCCGGTGGTGGAGAGTCTTCTCGAGGCTTTTCTCCTGCGTGGAGGGTGGGAGCCACCCCACAGAGTGGGATGGGGGAGGGGGCAGGCCTTGGGGGTCACCGTCCCCCTCCCCATGGAGCCTTTAAGAGGACCCCCCTCCACTCTGCTACGTGAGTAGTGGCAAATGGGGCAAGGTGGTCGTTCTCCCGGGCTGTCCGTCTTCCCCACAGCTGCTGGGGCGGCCCCCCCAACCTGGCCAGATGCTGGCCGGGCCTCCGAGGAAGCACCAAGCTCACCCAGAGTCATCCGTCTGTCTCTCTGTCTGTCCCCAAGTCCCTTCCGAGGCCTCTATCCCCTCCTCCAGCTAAGGGAGGCCCTGTGGTGGGCTCGTCTTGGGTGGCCCATGGGACCTGACTCCACTGCCCTCTGGGGACACCCTCACTCTAAGCCCGAGGCCTGGCTCCATCCACATCACCCCCAGGAGATGCCCACTGAGGGCCTCCCGTCGCCTTCTGTGGCCACCTTGGCCTCCACGGGGTCTCACAGCCAGACGTCTTGCGTGAGTGGCTGCTGCGCACAGGCAGCACACAGACAGCCTCCTGGGGTCCTGCCAGCACAGGTTGTGGGGAGCCCCGCACCCCGGAGAGTGGGGCTGGAGCCTAAGGCCCCCACCTGGGCGAGTCTGGTCATAGAGGCAGGGGGAGCCTGTCCCTCAGAGCTCACAGGTGACATGACACATGAGGCTGGCAGGTGAAGAAGAGCAGGTGGAGTGAGGGCAGGAAAGGCCAGCAGGCAGCTGGGCTGGGGCTGGGTGTGCCTCCCCAGCCCATGGTGACAGACTCTCCACTAAGGTGACAGCTGGGCAGGACAGGGGGCCGTGAGTGTGGACTGTGGGAGCCCTGGAGAGGCCATCTCAGCCCAGGGCCCTGAGGGAGGGCTGGAACAGGCTGGACTGCTGAATCTGGGCCCTGTGGGTGACAGGGACCTTGGAGGGCTATGAGCGAGGCGGTGACTACAGGCAGAGCAGCTCTGGGTGCACCCTACCTCCTGTCCTGCAGGGCAGGCATGGCCACTGGCCGAGCCTGGCATCCACCTGTGGTGCTCCAAGTGCCACGTGCCATTAGCACTGTCACCATTGTTGTTTGGACAAGCACTGGATCACAGAGTCCCGGCAGCCTCCCAAGGGACACTGGGCATGTGGGACTCTTTGGGGGGCACTGGACACGTGTGAACCCACCCAGACCAGGCTTGATCCCAGCTCTGGCCCTCGAGACCCCAAGCAAGTCTTTTCCTCTCTGAGCCTTCTCTGTCATTTAGAGTGCAATGACATCCTCCTTGCTGCTTGGGGGGGGTGGCATAGGTGAGAACAGGTGGCACTTTTCATGTGCCTACCACATGAGGACAGCCCCAAGCTTGATCTGGTTCATAGCTCTGTCCCTGGTGTGCCAGCGGTACCTGGAGACAGTGCCATGCAGGTGAAAGACGAGGCTGAAACTCAGAGAGGCAATGTGCAGTCAGCTTTGCTGCAAAACAGATTGTTCCTGAGTCACACGGCCAAGCCCGCACTCCAGAGAGTGGAGAGCCAGCTTCCTCCCCCTGGATGAAGACTGCGAAGTCTCACGGCAGATGGACGTCCACAGGCGTGGGAGGGGTTGGCCGCCCTCCCCATCTGCCGCAGGTGTGAAGGAATTCACTCTTTTCGCCGGCTGAAGCAGAAATTTAAACCGTGCTCTCTGCGTCTGACCCCGAGCCCTGTCCCCATCACCACCTCCACACACAGCCTGCTCAGGGGCCCCAGCCTTCTGATAGAAAACCACACCTGCATGGGACGCTCCAATAAAGTCACTGGGGAGCCACGGGCAAAGAGTTCAGGAAGGAAAGACAGAAAGAAAAACACGCACACATCAGGCTCGGATGATACACGGTCCTCCCGCAGGCTCAGTATCGCTTTTCGGTGTCACCTTTCGGCGTGGAGCCATTTACCCTGTCAGGGCAGAGAGCCCTCCCGCTCCACCAGGTGACAGTCCTAAATCCTTGGGAGCGACAGCCGTCCTCCTCCCTGGGTTGGGTTTCTGCCCAGGAGGACGGGGCTGGCAGCCGGGGTCCCAACGCGCCAGCCAGAGGGCTGCCCGCAAGTGGCTGGGTGTGTGCAGGGTGCTGGGGGCTAGGAGCTGGTGGCTGCCCTTGGAGTGGGGAAGGTGAAGGTTTGTCCCCCAGAGGCCCCCAGCAGTAGCCCCTCCACCTCGGCACCACACCCCCAGGTGGTCCCTTGGGGAGAAGGGCAGGGGGAGCTGGGGGCCCCTGGTGGAGCAGGGCCTCTAGGCCAGGCTTTGGGCCTCAGCACAGAGCTGGGTCCATGCTGCCCTGCCACTCGCCAGCTGCACGATCCTGAATAGGATACTTCAAGGCCCTAGCCTCACAGTTCCCAGCCCTGAAGTAGGGGCGTGATGTCACTGTCTCAGGGAGCCAGTGACTGATCCGGTAACCTACACGGAAATGGCCCATCAGAAGCATCACACTGGAGTCCATCGTGTCACCCAGGTCTGTTCAGGAACAGTCAGCGAGCCCAGCAGTCAAGCATGAGATTAGTTGAAAATTGTGGACCATCTGCTAAACCCGGGCTCCACCTGCTCCTGCCCCAGTTCAGCTCTGGGAGTGTGGGCCCGGCAGGGCCGAACCAGTGAAGTGGAGGCAGGAGAGCCCCACACGTGGGCAGAGGCCGTGGTGGCAGATGGGTGGTGAGTTGCGGGGAAGCTCCGCGTCCATCCCCCGTCCCAGCCCCAGGGCCAAGGCAGGCTCATTGTGACGGAGTAAGGAAGTCATCTCTCTCCTTTTGAAATCTTGTTGACTGATTAGGCTGCAGTAAACGGTGCTGACATGGGAGGGAGGGAGGGAGGGACGGACAGAAAGAGGAAGGAAGGGAGGGAGAGAAAAGGAAAACGAAAAAAGAGAAGGAAAGAAAGCGCAACCACCGTGAGAAGCACCTTGGCTCCTCGGGCTCGGCTGCCTGCGCCTGGCGCTCAGGACCGGGAGGCGGTGCCGCCGCCTAACAGCTTTCACAGCAGGGACGCCCTGCCCTTCGCCTGTGTGGGCCCCTGAACTGCTCTCTGAGTCTCCGAAGCCGAGGCCCCGTGTTTAGCTATGGTTGAGAAAGCACCTTAGCGAAAGGGTCCCCGGGTTCAGAGGGCCTGCCCCCAGGACCCCAGGCCAGTTTTGCCCTTGCCCCTTCCCAGACGCTCCCCCACAAGGCCGAGCGCCCCGGGCTCCGGACTGCACGGCTGGTTTCCCACGTCCCCAGCCGAGGGGGGTCTGGGGGAGGCGGGGGGTTGCTGGCCTCTCTGAAACTGGGCAGCTTGCGCAAACGCTGCCTCCCCTGCCCCAAGTGCCGGTCACCTGCCCGGTTAATCATCCTGGGGCCCTGAGGGTCAAGGAGAGGCGGGAGGCCCACTCCTCGCTTCTCAGATTCTGCTGAACTGACTGAAACCCTAACCTTCGGGCTTCCCCACTAATTTGTGATAAGGCCTCGCCAAGAAAAACAGCAGGCGAAAGACCCCTGATTCCTCCACGAATTCCAGAGCGCTTGGTTCACTGTAGCGGGGAAGGGGCCCCAAGGCGGCTGTGCATGCACAGCCACCTCTGTGTAGGTGCAGGGCTGGGGACGGCCTCTCGGGAGCGGCTAAGGAGGACCACCTGCCCGCTCCGAGGAGATTGCTTCCAGCTGGCGGGGGCAGGAGGCCAGGGTGGGTCCCGCGGTGGCTTAGGCTGGGCTGCAATGCTCACGTGATGTGTGTGTGGACGTGGCCAGCTCGGGGGGGGTGCATGTGGAGGCTCGTCCACCCCGGCTCCAGACCTGAGGGCCCCAGATGGATTCGGGGGGCCCGCCAGCGCCTTGAGCCTGGGAGGCAGTGGTGCCTCTGAGTGAGGGACAGGGTCTTCCTGGAGGTGAGCCTCAGGCCAGCAACAGGCTTTCACAGGGCCCAGACACCCCACAGGAGGTGGCCACTGCACCCTCGGAACTGGGGAATCTGAGGCCTGGGGCAGAGAAGCGACCCGCTCCAGGTCAGTCACTTCCCAGCCCCACCCTACTGTGATCCGTGTGACAGGGTGGTGGCTGCCAGGAGCCCAGAGGGGCTCTGGGTGGGACTGTGGTGACGAGCCTGTGGACCGAGGCCAGAGATGGCCAAGGCCCGTTCCCTGCAGGGAGGAACATTTTTCTATATTTCTTCCCCAAGTCACATTGTGTCTGTGTTGGCCTGAATAGCAGCTGACTTCAACAGTGACAAGTGGGACGTTGCAGCACCGGCTAGCCTGCCTTCCCCCAGAACACGCCCCTCCCTCAGCCCAGCGGGCAGCTGCCCTGCTCTGGGCAGAGGGGGCACCCCTCCCTCCTGCTGCCCCAGCCCCAGGGTCAGCTCTGCCCGTCTGGGGGCTCAGGAAGAGCACCCAGGCCCCTCCCCACCAGCTCCCAGCAGACATCCCTGCGAGACAGACACGGTCACCCCCACACACTGGGCTCCCCGCACCCTGCCCCCAGGCGGGGGTTAGCCTGAACATGGAGGTCAGTGGGGGGCAGGGGACATGTGAGCCACTCGTTTGGGGGCTCTGGCTCTGTGCTCCCAGCTCCCATCCCCAAGCGGGTCCTACCAAACCCTGTGTTGGTCTGTAAAACATCCTGGCAGAAAAGCCTGTGCCTGCCTTCTGCTCTGTTGGGTTTGTTTCAAATTCTGAAGCCCAGTAACCCTCCGCCCAAGTCCGAGCAAGGCAGTTATTATACACTAGACTCCAAGAAGGATGGTGGGCCCCCAGGACAGCAGGGTTCTGGAGCAGCGGGGGGCTTCCAAGTGTCCATGCCTGCAGATGCTGGGGGTGAGAAGGCCACCTGGGGGATGCAGGGGGCTCTGGGCAGACACACAGGATCTGAATCCTAGCTGGCCAGGACCTGGGGGCTCACAGCTTCTCTGAGGTTCCGTTTCCTTATCTGTAAAGTGGAGATAATGCAGGGTAACTGTGTAGGGGACAGGACTCCACGGAAAGCAGACGCACTTTGGGATTATCCATGTGTGGGCGGGGTGTTGGGAGCCATGGGGCCTCCTGCAGGAATCCGGGGCTAATGTCCCTGCAGCAGTCCTGCCCTGACTCAGGGTTGGGTGCGGGGTGGGGGAGGGGGCCGGAGAGCAAAGGTCGAGTAAATAGTTAACCTTGAAGAGAGGAGCAGGGACCCAGGATGGGGACCCAGCCAATGGCGAGACCCAGGCCCAATGCGGAAGGCCCAGGAAAGGGGCCTGGGACGCAGCCTGCTGCGACCAGCCCCCAGGGGCAGAGCGAGCCAGCGGAGGGGCCGTGTGGTCTGGAAGGGTGAAGACAGCATCCAGGATGCAAGGACACGCCAGGGAGACACACCTGGCTGAGCTCAGCCCGTGCCTTGTTCCCTCTGTGAAGGGACAGAGACACTGCTGGGCATCACAGTGCAGGCAGAGGGGCTCCCCACATCCCCTGGGACCCTGCTTTTGTCACGTCCCCTCCCCACGCCTGGGTGCCCTGACTTCCTCCTTGCTCCTGTGTTCCTTCCAGCTTATTCCCGCCCCGCCTCTGCGTGGGTACCCTTCCGGGTCTTCCAATGGCCCTGCCTCCCCCACTACCCACGCTGGCGTCTCCTCTCCCGGCCCCTCCGCCCTCCGTTCTGCTTTGACTCTGACTGTGGCTCCGCACAGTCTTCCCGTGTGTCCCCCAACCCCCAGGGTCCGTTGTCTCCTCTGCCTCAGAGGGGAGTACCCTGGGGCTGGAGTGGGGGGTCGGGGGGACTCTTGTTCCCGCTCATCATGGTCCAAGTCGCTTCCTCCTAGATATTCTAAAACCATCCTGAGGTAGCCCATTGGCAGAGCTGAGCCTTGGGGAGGACAGGGCAGAGGCTCAGGTCCAGGCAGAGCCCAGTGCATCCTCCTAGAGGATGGCCCCAGGGAGACAGGGATGGCTCATCTGGTCCCTGAGGGCAGGGGAGGGGCGTCCCGGGGGACCCCACCAGAGCCGGCAGCTGGCCGGCCCGGGCCCAGGGCCTTGGCAGTCCGGGTCGCTCTGCGCCTCCCCAGCCCCTCACCACCCCGGAGGGCCGGCCTCTGTGGATGCCGCCGAACCACCAGAAACTTAATCTATTATTACATAGGAACTTCTGTGAAGTCGGGGGTCTGAACTCCCCAGAAGTGTTTGCCTGATTTGGGGCCGATAGCGGTGATTAATGCCGGCGATAAGGTGTTGATGGGTTCTGGGGGCCTCTGTAGACACAGGGGCTGTTGTGCACGTCAGGCTGGCAACTGTGCTCCCCAGAACAATGGCCCATTTATCCACCGCGCTGCCTGCCACCCGCCCGCCCTGGGCAGGCACCAAGGGTGCTTGGGCCAGGGACCCCTGAGCCCGGCTCTCCTCAGGGGCAGACCCCAGGGGCAAGCACTGTCCAGGCCTGGACTCTGCCCCTGGCACTTCTCCTCCCTGGAGCATCCCAACAGGGTAGAGCCACACTGTGGGTGACAAAATTCCGTAGCCACACCTGCAACATGGGCTCATAAATTCCCCATGCCATAGGGCTGCCAGCAATCACATTAGATCAAATACACTAGTCCTTCAGGAGAAACGTGTGTGCGTCTGTTTGACCAATAAGGACACCTGCTCCAGGTGCAGGGCTGTAGATACGCAGCTGACGCAGATCGGTACAGTGTTGACACAAAATTGACACGATTAACCTGCATGGACACAAAACTGATACAAATCAGCACAGCCTAGAGGAGCCAGTGTTCCGAATGGGGAAGAACGACGCCACAGGTGCACACAGAAGTGCATTTAGCTCTTCTTTATTTATTGACAAGCTCTTGGAGGAAAACAGAAGGTAGGCAGGGCTGGTCCCGACGCGGAAGGCGCCTGTCCCACGTGGGTAAGAACATCTCGGGGAGACGACGAGGGCCGGGCCCAGCCCTGAAGGTAACGGAGCCGAGGATGGACTGTGGAGGGGCAGAGGCAGACCTGGATGGCCAGTGCTGCTGGCAGCTGGACCACGTGGGCCCGGAGGGAAATGGTGGGTTTTGAGGCTATTTGGAAGGGGAAGTATTTTAGTCTCCTGTGGCTGCTGTAACAAATTCCCGAGAACTTGGTGGCTTTAAACAACACAAACGTATTATCTCATAGTCCTAGAGGTCCAAAGTCGAGCACGGCTCTCCCTGGGCCAAAATCAAGGTGCTGATAGGACTGTTTACCTCTGGAGGCTCTGGGGAGGAATCTCTTCCTGGATTTTTCCAGTTTCTGGAGGCTACCAGTTCCTTGGCTTGTGGCCCCTTCCTTGCAGCTCTCTCACCTCTGCTTCCATTTTTTCCTCCTCTCTCTGACTCTCCTGACCCCCCTTTCCCTTGTGAGGAGCACAGGGTGCACTACAGGAGCTGGAAGGGGAACAATGTGGCTGGCGGGGCAGTGGGGGCAGACCACAGGTGCCCAGGAGGCCCCAGCAGGGAGATCGATGCTGTCCTCAGGCAACAAGTCCTGGCATCAGGCCTGCGTGGCCAGAGTTGCTCCGATTTGCCCCGTCACAGTGGAGGCAGATTAGGGTGGGGGCTGCCAGAGGGGCTGGGGGGTGTGCAGCTGTGGTGGCGTGAACAGGCAGAAGTGAAGAGGGAATGGGGGCTGGAACCAGGCCTCGGAGGCCGTGGACAGGAGCTGGGCCGGACGGACCAGAGGTTTCCCTGGTAGGACTGGCCATGGGGACCAGAGACCCAGCCGGGTGCTTGACGGCTCCAGGAGCTCAGCCTTGTTACAGGAAAAGGAAAGAGGCCTTGTCATCATGTAATGCAAGCAAACACCTACTTCAGGCCGGCAGCTGAAGGCAGACCGGGCAGGTCCTGTGCCTAGTAGGGAGGAGGTAGGTCTGGCTGGGGGTCCTTGCTCTTCCCAGCAGGGGAGCTACACCCACACTTGCAGCGGTAGCTCAGAGCTCCCCAATCTGAGGGCTGCTGCAGTCCCCACGGCCTCAATTGGTTCTGCAGGGCGTCACCGCCCATGCACCCCATTGTCGTGTGGAGAGCAATACTGGAATGCCCTCTTCCCACGCCCGAATGCCGGGCCCTGGTGAGTCTGGCACATTCCAGCTGCGTGTCAGTGGGGGAGTCCCAGGAAAGGGAGCCAAGGCCGCAGGATGCCGCCTCGACGCCAGGCACAGAGCGGGGACACCAGCGAGGCTCCCCTGGTGGTCATCCAGCTCCAGGGGCTTGCCAGGTGGGGGACCTCCTCTCTTGTCCTGTGTCCCCTTCTCAGCTCCAGGCAAGCCCCTCTGGTTCCACTTTGTGTCTCAACGGCCCAAGTAAGACCTCACTGTGGCCCTGAGCAGCCTGCCTTCCCCGGGGACCCTGCAGCCCTGGGGTTTGGGGCCCTGGAATCCCCGGGAGTGCACATGGGGGAGATGGAGACGGCGCAGGTCAGGGGGCGTGAAGTGCGCGTTCGGCAGGACTGGGGCCCACCCTCTCCCTTCCAGCCACCCTGACACAAGGCCAGCCAGGAGGCCTCTGGTGGCACTATCTCTTCAGAAGCTGCGAGAAGCTCTTCCCAAGGCCACCTTTTTCACCTCTCAGCCCAGCGTCTTCTGGCTGAAAGGCGGTTGTGAGGAGGGGGATTCACTCGAATAAAGTAGGTCAGTGGGCTGCCTTCTCACGGATGTTACCCCAGGACAGCTGTTCAGCTGGACCTCAGGTCGGCCA
Source organism: Vicugna pacos (assembly GCF_048564905.1). NCBI lineage: Eukaryota > Metazoa > Chordata > Mammalia > Artiodactyla > Camelidae > Vicugna > Vicugna pacos. Next base: position 73,387,140 of record NC_132996.1, on the reverse strand, counting down.
TCCTCGTTGCCCTGGGTGTGTGTGGGTGTGTGTGGAGGTGAGCAGGTACCCTCTCCCATCCCTCCCCCCACCCCAGTCAGTGCCCAGGTAGGAGGCACTGTCCCGGCCCAGCCCCGTCTCCAGGGCTTTCTCCCCGGGAAGCCAAGGGCGGGCAACGGCACCAAGAGGAGGCCCGGAGAGGGTGACGTGGGGGCACCACCCCTGAGCCCAGGACACGGCGGGACCCAGTGCCCTTCCTCCCCCCATCAGAGGAACAGAAGACCAGGCTCGGGCTCTAGGTCTTTGCCCTTCAGGGTGCTGAGATGGGGGGGGGGCAGGAGTGCCCGGGACAAGGCCCCGTACGGGATGCGCTCGCCCCGCAGATGCTTGGGGGATGCCTGCAGCGTGCCAGACGCCGTTCTAGAAGCCGGGCTGCAGCCGTGAGCGCGCGGTGCCCTCTGCTCCTGGGAGAGGGTGGCCGGCTGGCCTCAGCCCACTTCCAGGTCTCTGCACAGCTCCCGCCCTGGCCTCCCCGATGCCCAGACACTATGGTCAGCACCGCTGCGTTCGACCAGTGAGCAAACCGGTGCCTCACTGGCTCCCTCCCTCCAGGCACTGGGCTGCGCCACGGGGCCTGCTCTCCCCAACTTGACGTCTGCCCCATCATCGGGCAGACTCCTGGCTTCTCTGCCCCTTGCCTTTGCCGGGAACCATCATTCAGACCTTTCTTGGCACCTTCCCTCCCGGTGCCAAGGCCCAGAGGGGCTGTGGGCGACCAGCACTACAGCTGGGAGCGAGCACAGGGGCCTGAGGCACCGGTTGCTTCCGACGGGGCCCGAGGGGCGTCTGACCTTTCCGGCCACGGGGCAGCAGTTGCGTGAGCACGAACAATCGCCCCAGTGTGCGAGGCACAAGCGGCCTTTTCTTCCTCACCAGGCCAGCGCGCACAGCTCCCAGCCTGGCTTTCCTTGAACAAACATATTTATTGTGGCCGCCACCGAGGGCCTCGCCTCACAGCCGGAGCCCGGGGGCCCCTGTCCCACCCACCAGGGCCTGGGGAGGGGACCCCTGCCCTGACAGTCTCCTCTCCAGACCCCCGACCCCGCAGGCCCCAACCCCGCCGTGCCCGAGGCAGGGTGGCTTCAGTCCCCCCCCCCCGCCCCCGGACGGCTGCTGGGAGCCCGTGACCACCCACAGGCAGCCGGCCAGGCCTGGGCCGAGGCACGTGGGAGGCGGGCCTCCCCGGAGCCCGCTCTCACCTCCCAGGCCTCAGTTTCCTGCTCGTCCAGCCTCGCCCGTCTCCAGAACCGCCCAGCACAGCCCTGCCGGGCAGGCCGGGGCTGGGCGCACCCCTCCCTCGCGCTCGGCGGCCTCTGCTCCTTGTGCTGCCTTCGGACGGCGTTTCCGCGATGCCACGGTGCGCGTCAGGAGAGCTTCCGGCCCCTCGCCGGGTCGTCCCCAGGGCTGGGGCCTGCCCCACTCGGAGCTCTGGGCACAACGGGCCTCCCCTGGCCCTCCCTGCTATGCCCCACCCAGCTCTTTGCTCAGCCTCCTTTCCACCACCCAGCAGGCTGATCCAGGCTCCCTGACAGGCCTCCCCTATGTGACCAGTGGCTGTGGATGCCACCCCCAGTTCAGGGCACTCGTCCTGCTTACAAACGTGCAGCAGGCTATCAGAACCTCAAAGGGAGGTCGGTACCCCCAACCTTTTTAGCACCTCCGGGAAGGAGCTAGGAGAACTGGACCTTGAGGAGAGGGGCTGTGGGAGCAGGAAGGTGGCCGGGCACCGTGGGGGAGGGGTGTGCTGTCCCCCTCTGATCTGGGGGAGCTCTGCTAACTGAACCCACGGGAGACAGAGGGTGCAAAGTGGCAGGAGGCCGGAGGGGTCTAGAGGGCTGGAGGGAGACTTCCAGGCTGAGGGACTGGACAGGAGAGACCAGGAGGGGGAGAGAAGGAAGAGAGGACTGGGTGCCCCCAGCCTGCCCCCAGCCCCGTCCCAGGCCTGACTGGCTCTGCAGCTCAGGCCTGGGGGTGCTGCGGCCCTGCTGAGCTCCTGACCCACTGTCTCCAGGCTGCTCAGGCTGGATCCACAGGTCATCCTGGGCCCCCCTACCCCCAACCCTGGAAACACCCTCACATCCCCAGTCTGTGCTGTCCCCCCCTTCCCCATTGCACGTACTGTCGCCTCTTCCTGATCACCTGCCCTGGACGCCCCCACCCCACTCATTCATGGCTTGTCCCCTCCAGGTGAGGACCCCTTCCCGTGAGGCCTCTGCCCCTGCAGACCCCTGGGCACCGCTCCATGCCCCCGGCCTCGGGATACAGCCCTGTGACTGTGTTACAAACACATGCACACACACTCCTCCCCCCGGCCTCAGGCCTCCAGCACCACGTCCCCTGAGAACCCTCCATGGACCAGCCCACGTTCTAAATCGGGACCCCCTCACAGCTCCTCTCCCAGCCCTGGCCTCGCCTTATAGAGCTTCTGGTCTTTGATCGCAAGTGTGGGGGTGCTGGTCTCTTCTTGAGAGCTGGGAGAGCTGATCCCCTCAGGGGAGGCCACTGCTCTGGCCCTGGGGGGTGCAGACCTGGGCGTGAGAGGCTGCTTGATAAACATTAGAAGAATGAATGAATGAACAAATCAGTAAATGAAAAATCACGCAGGCGGGCAGTGAGAGAGAGCTGGTGAGTTTCCTTGGTGGGGCCAGAGCCCGGGGTGCACTCTAGAGCAGGGCGGCCAGGAAGGGCCTGGTGACCACGTCCAGCCGCATGGACTTTGCTCCAGGCAGTGGAGAGCATGGAGGGCAGGGAACGGTGGGTCAGATGAGAGAGCTTTCCGAGCCCCACCAGCCGCGGCAGACCCGGGAGAGGGTGGCCCTGGAGCCCCAAACTCCTTAGCTGAGCCCGCTCTCAGGCGAGGCAAAGGGAGAAAGGGCTGGCTCTGGGCGTGCGAGTGAGGGAGGGGATGGAGGCAGGCTCGGTGGTGGGTGGTTTGGAGGACTGGGGCTATTGTGGCCGATGTCAGGCCATTTGAGCAGGCCACTGGGTGGAGGGACAGCAGTGACTCCCCACCTCCGAGTCAGAAACCCCAGGAAAAGAGCAGCCTCGGAGTGGGGGGCTTCCTAAGGAGTGCAGCCAGGTCCCAGGCATGCTCGGTCAGGGGTGGGGAGCTGGCAGTTCCGGAAGCTCCTGTGTGGACAGAGTACACATGGGGTCCAGAGCTCCACTTCTCCACCGTGTACTCTGTTGTTGGACTAGTGACCCCTGTGAATGGAGCTGGGGCCTCAACTCCAAGAGGAGGGGCTGCCGCCACGGACAGAACTGTGGCTCCCCCCACCCTGTCTGGGACCACTGAAAAGTGGCAGTGTGTGCCTGTGTGTGGTCCTCGCCGGTGGCACCGGCTTACACTGAATTCCCCGGTGAAGACGTTAGATCCGACAGCTTGCGGCTGGGGCCACAAGAGGCACCGCAAGTGAGAGCGGGAGGAGAGTGCTAAGTCCTCCTCAAGATGGTCACCTCCAGAGAAATCCTGGAATGCCAAAGCGGGGCGCCCCGGCAGGGCTCAGCTCTCCCCCTGCCCTCAGGGCACCCCCAGGCCTGCACAGCCCAAGGAAATCCCTGGCCACCACCCTGGGGAGCGTCAGGACTAGAGGCCGGGAAAGAGTCCATTCCAGGGCTTGAGAACACGTGGGGCTGAGAATGACTGAGTCTGGTGGGTGCTAGTGGCCTCGGAGTAGTGGGACCTCTGGACATTGGAACCTGGGCCCTTGAGTTTCAATATCCCTGGGCATCTGTGGCCTGAAGAGCCCAGATCCAGGGCCTGTGAGAATGAGGGGCCTAGGAAACCTTGGGGGTCAAAGGACAGCCACCACACCTGGAGAACAGGGGTAGGGTGGGCTCCGGGTGGGGGTACTGGGCACCCGTTGTCCAGGGACGGCAACTTCAGAAGAGGAGGCAGAGGGGGCAAAGGATGGGTTGGCCTCCCAGGTCACCCAGGAGGGGGCGGAGGGCTGTGAGGCACAGTGAGTGATGAAGGGAGAGGCTGGTCACCTCTGCTGGTCACCGTGTGGCCAGAGGTGGGAAGGAGGCAGAGCAGTCACTGCTCTCCTGGGCGCGTCTCCCACTCGGTGGGGGAAGCGGGGAGGCCCCTGGAGGCCTGCTGGATGCCTGAGACCTGGAAGGTGTTACCTCCTGGCCTTGTGGGCTGGCAAATTCTGACGCACAGAGCCATAAAAGTCTTGTGTTTTAAAAAATCAGTGTATTAGCTTAATTTTATAGATTTCAGAAGTACTACTTGAAAATAAAAGTCTCCAAATTATATTTATGATCCCAATGTGAATCCATTTGACTCCACTCGCTGCGAAGAACCTCTGTGTAAAATGCTGGCAGCAAGCCCCCGTCCCGACGCGACCCTAATGGGTCACTAGTGCCGCTGGTGGGTCCGAGTGGGGCTCGAAGTGGGGGGGGGGGACGGCCCTCGAGCTCCACGTCCACTGTGCTGCCAAAGGTCGGGAGGCCAGGCCTCAAGGGGGGCCTGCGGGTGTCGGCGGTGAGGACCGTCTGAGCCCCACCACAGGCCTTCACAAGGGGACCCACTGTTGCCGTCGAGACCCTCGGGAGCCAGTTGGGGAGCCACACGGTGGGGGCGGTAGGCAGAGGGATTGACACAGGGGAGGCACCTTCTGGGGCACAGAATGGTTGCTGTCCCCTCTCGGGTGTCAGGGGACTACCACATCACCCTCCAACGGCAGGGGAGAGAGTCCTAACCCAGCGCTGAGCCAGTCTGCCGGCAGCCTGGGAAGTACCCTGTAAAGGAGGGAAGCGAGCAAGGAAAGCTTCAAAGAACGGGGAGGGAAGAGAGATGCAAGGAAGGCGGGCGGGAGCGAGGCCCCCCAGCACAGGTCCCTGGCCCAGTGGGTGGGCAGCAGCTTCATCGTGAGGCCAGGGTGATCACGGAGGTGATGAGGTGATCCTGAGGAGGCGATGTTTGTACTTGAGCATGAAGGAGAAGCAGAAAGCCCCCCGCTTCCAGGCTAAGGACAGAGTAAGAAAATGCAGCGGCCGGGGCACCGACACCCAGCGCGTCTGCTCCAGTGTTCCCTGGGCCTCTGCTTGCCCCCCGCCCCGGGGGCAGAGACCCCACCAGAGCTGTGGGATGGGCCTGAAGCCCAGCGTGCCTGGAGGCCAGAGAAGGCTGACCCATCTACACCTGCCCCGTCCTAGCGGGGGCCCTGGGTCACGGGGAGGACGTGGGGCTTGGCCTGGAAAGGGCTTGTGTGGCTTCCAGACGTGGGGTTGTCTGATTGTCCCCAGAGCCCCCAGCTGGGCCAGGTTGTCCTCTCCTCAGACCACATGCTGGGCACCAACCGCGCTAATGCTGGGGGGTGGTCCTCACCCCGCCCCGGCCTCCGCACGTGGCCTGCCTTCCGCAGGGATCCCACGCAGGCTGTGGGGCGGGCTGTAACTGGACGCCGGGCCAGGCTGCCGCTGTCATTGCAGGTGCAGTGAGGGTGCTGCAGACAGGGGGGTGGGGACACAGCACTGGCTGCCACTCAGCACGGGGGCCGGTTGGGTTCCCTGTCCGGAGCAGAGGCTTGAGGTGACGGAGGACAGTCCAAGCTCTGGTGCCAACGTGCAGCCTTCAGCACGGACGTCCCCGTGGGCTCCCTCTTCCCATGAGGCTGGGATGACACTGGCCTGGCTTCCTAGGATAACCATGAAGAGGAATGGCCAGCTGGCACCCCACACATGCTCAGTGTGTAGGGACAGGCCCTGGACGTGGCAGCGGCCCTCAGGCTGGATGGCCTGAGCCAGTGTCCACAGTGTGAGGCGCGGCTAGCCCATCCCACAAATACACCAGCTAAGGCTCCAGAAGGTGGGTGGCAAGTCCAATGTCACCCAAGGTTGCATGGTGACACAAGGACTTTTTTTATAATTCTTACTTTGTATTGAACTGTAGTTGATTTACAATGTGAGTTTCAGGCGCACAGCAAAGCGATTCAGTTATACACATACATGCATATGTATCTTTTCAGATTCTTTCCCATTACAGCTCATTACAAGAAACTGAATACAGTTCCCTGTGCTCTACAGTAGGTCCAACGCGAGGATTTAAACGCAGGAGCTCTGGCTCCTGGAAGGGAGCAATTTCCACTCTATCAGTTGTTCTCGGCTATTTGGATTTCAAGGCCCCATCAAAAAGCCATTATCCACCACACGCTCCCTGAAAGAAACAGGGTGGCGTAAAACAGCCAGCTTTTTCATTGTGTGGGGAGAGGATGACTGCTGTAAGTAAGCACCACCATTTGACTCTAGAAAGTCCAAGGGCATCGTGTCAGCCCAGAGGGAGGAGTCCTGAGTTTTCTGGCAGGATTGTGCCCCACCCCACCCCCAGCCCAGCCCCTTGCAGGCAGCAAGTGCCAGAAGGTTTCAAGGAACCAGTGCTCTGAGAACCACTGGCTCCCCCCGACATCGTCCCCTCGCTTGGTTGATACCGGCCCCATTGACTGCGTCGGAGGGGCAGGGCTGTCGGGAGCCTCCTGGGATGTGACCTGACAGAGGGCCCCGAGGGAGGCCGGCCTCTGTAGGCGGGGACCAGTGGCTTCACCAACGTGGGATCTGGCCGCTGAGCATAATGGGAAGGCAGTGCGATGCCCCCTGCCAGGGGCTCAGGGCCCGCTACCCCGTGCCCACCTCCACCTTGGCCCTGAGGAGCTGGGGGGGAGGCCAGGGGTGCTGCCCAGCAGGGCCGGTATGGCTCTGGTTTGCTTTAAAGCCCCGAGAAGCCCCAGGACTTATTTCTCTCTCCTATGAGATGGGCCCCCTCTCTGGGGAGGGCACCTGGGGGAGCCCTCAGGAATGGCAGGAGTGAGGTTGGGGTGCAGGTGGGAGCAGGCAGCTGTCGACCTGGGCTGGGGCAGGGGAACGTTAGCAGATTCAAAGAAGTTTACTCTTCATCGTGTGTGTTTTGACAACTACCACCTACCTAGTCACTTATCCCGATTTCAAATACACTTAGATAAGGAAGTAGAGTGTATTTAAAGGAGAAACATTAAGTAAACAGTGGTACAGGTGTTCAAAGATACAGCTTGAGTGACAGACGGGGTGAGGGACCCTGGTGTGGCCCCGCCCAGGGGACAGCGCATGTTGACTTTGAAGCCCCCCCAGCAGACCCCAGACACGGACAGTGGCCCTGGGGGCTGGACACCACACAGTGGGTGCCCACATTAGTCTCTACGTCTGCCATGACAAATGAGCAAAACGTGGTGGCTTCAAATAATGCAAATTTGTCATCTTATATATGGTCCTGGAGGTCTGAATGGCCTCACTGGGCTAAACTCAAAGGGTGGGCAGGCTGGGTTCCTTCCTGGAGATTCTGGGGAGAATCCACTCCTGGCCTTTCCCAGTTTCCGGAGGCACCCACATCCCCTGGCTCACGGCCCCATCCTCCATCCTCAAAGGCAGTACAGCCAGCCGGGTCCTCCTCGTGCCCCATCTCCGTGACCTCCTTCTGCACAGTGTCACATCTTCTCCTGACTCTCCCTCTGAGGACCCTTGTGACTACAGTGGGTGTCCTGAGATAATCTGGGGTAATGGCCCACCTCAGGGTCACCTGCTTAACAACCTTCATTCCATCTGCAACCTCTGTTCCCCTTCGCTGGTAACCAGATATTTTCCTGGATTCCAGAGACATCTTTGGGGATCGTTTATTCTCACCACGGTACCCCTTGTATCTCCCTGTGCCCCCTCGCAGGCCACCTTGGGCTGCACTGCCTTAGGTGGGAGAGGGGTCTCTGAGGCGGCTGCAGACCAGGGCGTGGGAGGGGGCGTCTCAGAGGCAGGACAGGCCCCTGTGAGCTTGGGGGATGTAGAGGTGGCCCACCCCTGCCAGGTCCCAGCCTTCCCAGCTCGCCTCCTCCAACGCCAGGCTGACCGCCATCATGGTCTCTGCCCTCCTTCCTTTAACCCCCATTACTCATTAATGTTCCAGAACATTCCAGATTGAACATTCCAGGACATTCCACCACCATTTGCCTGGAATTATAGCACCAGGCTGTAGCACATGCTAGTCTTCTCGAAGGGGCAGTTAGCTGCGGGCACACGGACAGCTGGGGCCAGGGCCTCCTCCAGGGACCCTGGACCCTCCTCAAGAAGACCCAGCCCTTCTCCCATCCGAGCTGCTCGCTCTCCAGCTGCCGAGGCAGGGCCAGGGCGGTGGCTGCCTGCGTGAGCCCCCAGAGTCCCCAGCACGGCCTGTCTCACCTCGCCCGGGCCGCTGCTCCCGGCCTTTTTATAACCTCACGGAGCTCTGGGCTCTCTAGTTTGTCGGTCAGCACCAACGGTGGCGGCCACTCTTCCGGCCACTGTGGCATCGTTGGATTTTCCTACATTAAAAGGTTAAAAAAGAAAATCTGAGAATAAAACAGGCTTTCCCACCTTGGCCTTCTCTTGAGGCCGGCAGAGGTTCTGCACAGAATGACCGACCCCTCGTGCCCTCCTAGCGGTGGGGGCTTGGCCCCTGGGCCATGCTGTCTGGAGTTGGCCCCCACAAGCTGCCGGGGAGCTGGGTCCGGAGTGCCCGTTTGCAGCCTGCCTTGGGGCCCACAGCCGCCTGGCCTCCACACCCCGTGCCGCAGCGGGGCCCCCTCCCCAGCCGGTCATCTGCCAGCCCAGCTGCACCACCTCACGTGAAAGCTTCGTTTGAACGCTGGTCCAGGGGGCTCAGGGTCCCCACTGCCCTTTCTTGGGGCAGTTTGCACTTTGCAGCTGAATCAATCAGAGGCAGAAATGCCATGGTGGGGGTGTTTACCGATTTGGCTCTTCTGGGGCTGAGGATGTTCCGTGTTTGTCCTACCTGGTCCTGTGGGAACTTTGCAAACAAGTGCCCGGAGGAGGCCTCCCCCCCCCTCAAGTGCACTGGGTTCCTGGGGGACCTACCGCTGTGCCAAGGGGCTGCAGACGCCTCCTCCTGGCTGCGGAGGAAACGCCGGCCAAGCAAAGCAGAGCAGCAGCCGAGGGGCCAAGTGAGCAAGCTCAGGGGCCCCCAGCCTCCAGGCTTTGGGTGCAGGGACGACCAGTAGGACTGGACAGTGGCTGCCCGAGGTCCGCCGTCGCGGCAGGGTGGGCGTGCGGGGTGGCTGGCTGTTTGGTCCAGGGGACCGCTGACCGCCGTCTGCCCAGGCTCCAGGCGGAGTCCTCAGTGTGCGGCGAGCCCTGTGCCAAGGCCCCAGACCCGCAGCCTTTGATACTCATTGGAAACACCAGGAGACCCGCGCTGTGACGTTTGAGAGGGAAGCTGACCTTCTTAACAGCCACTGGGGGACAACCGGTGTGACTGGGACACCTGGCCAACAGGGTGAGCGGCACCGTGGTGACAGCTTCTGTTCCCGCTGGAGGTGGACCCCCAGGCCTCCCTCACCACATGGGGACTGGTTGTTGTCTAAGGGGGTCTCCTAGCCTCCGACTCTGCTCCTCAAGAGAAGGAGGTCTGGGGTTCGACGAGGCATCTTTCTTCCCTCCCTTTGAAGTGTTCTTCAAGCCCCTTCCCCTCCAGGACCTGGCACTGGGGGCAGAGAAGGGCCCCCACCCTCTCAGCAGCTGACCTTAGGGCTGGAAATAATGCTGGCCCTTTCTAGCGTTCAGAGCCCCCAACGCTCTGTCCCCTTCTGCACCAGCCTCCCCCCAGCTCCACTGTCTTGACTTGAGTGTGAGCAGGGAGAGGAGAGGACCCTCCTACTGCCCAGCCCAGCTGTGTCCCCGGAGGAGAGCAGCCCTGCCTAGCCAGCTTTGGCCTGACTCCCTGAGTCTGCACGGGTGGGCCACAGGGCTGTGTCTGCCAGTGGTGCCCGAAGGGGGAGCATGGGAGCCCTCCTAGCCCATGTCCCACTGCCCAGTATGTCCACCCAAAGGCCCTGTCCCTGATGCCCTCTGGGATGTGCCTGGCACACTCTCACCCAGCCAGGTGCAAGGCTCATCTTCCTGGTGGCCTCAGTGCACACACACTATGTGGACACACACGTATACGCACACACATACTGTTCTCTGATGGTCCCTGCTCCCTCTGACTCTCTTCTATTTTAAGTAATTTTATTATTAATTTATTGATAATGATTAACAAATAATTGAATTATAATGATAACAAATATGTAAAAATATATCATAAATAAGATCTGTCATATAATTAGTATTATTTTCTCCCCTTTTTAAAAATCATGACCTGCCTGTGCCCAGGACCCCTGGCTCAGCCAGGTGAGAGCGTGGCCATGACAGGTTAGGCAGAGCTCGTGCGCCCAGCTGGGTGAGTGTGTGCAGCTGTGGGCTTCAGATATCCGCGAAGCTCTACCGACAGCTTCAGGGAGACTCGGCCGAGGGGTGTTGGGGTCGAACAGAGGATAAGGCCGGGGAGACTTTTGTTGTCCGACTGCCCCACATGTGCCTGGAGTTTCTCTCTACCGCAAGCACAAGCCTGGAAGGTCTAGGTATGCCCAGGGCGCACAGGTGCCCGCAGGAGCTGGCCGGCGGGGCAGGGGAGCTGGGGGGCACACAGCGGTGCTTTCGGGGAGCGCGGCAGGTCGGGGTGCCCAGAGGCCAGCCCTGTGATGGCCAGCCGCTCCTCTGGCTCCTCCCGAGTGCTCAGCAGCGTCACCCCGGCGACGCATTGGTGCCTGCTCAGTCCACAAACTGCCTGAGGAAAGGAATGTCACCCTCGGCCGGTCCTTCCGGTGGGGCAAGATGTTTCAGGGACTATTACACAGGTGTCCTCACAGGTCGTCAGCAACAGGCCTGTCCTGGTGGGCCTGAGGGCAGGCGTGCGGCCTGAGGGCCAGCTCCCGCGTGCTCTCTCCCCACCTGGTCTCCCCTGACCCCAGGCCTGAGCTCTGAGCCCTGAGTGCCCCCCCCGACCCTGCCCCACTGTGGCTCAGGACACCAGCCTCCCCATTGCTGGCGCTCACGTAACTTCACCTCCTTGGACACACGCCCGCTCCCCCAAACCCTGAGCCCTGGAGCCTGGGCTCAGCAGGGGCTCGAACTTCCGGGGACCTGTGGGGTCACCACCTTCCCTGGCCCTCCCTGACCCACAGGGGAGCCTACGGCCATTGAGTGTACCCACCTGCCCTCCACCCACCTCTGCACTCACTGAAAGGCTTCTCTTTGGGGTCTGGGCGCAGGGAGACTAGGACTAGGAAGCTGAGGGACCCAAGATCCAGGCTTTTTGCTCTAAGAGTCATAGGGCAGAGACCCCTCACTCATCCGTTCCCACGGTGCTTCACACGGCCGGCAAGGAGCCTTTCCGGGCTGTCTCCAGGGGGTCATCCCAAAGCCGATGCCCTACGTCCACCCTGGCGGCTCCTCCGGAACTGGTGAACACGGTGTGAGACTCAGAGCGGGGAACATTCTGGTCTGGGCTGGCACCCAGTGGGCCCAGCGGGGGCGTTCCTTGGGGCATCTGGGTTCCCTTAGATTCTTCTGGGCCCCTGCAAGTAGAAGGTGTTTCCCACCCACCCCAGTCCCAGTGAGCGCCTGACGCCTGCAGGGTGCAAGGGTCCCCCGTTTCAGAACCATCACCTAGGCCAGGCAGAGCTGAGGCTTGTCTGGGGTGGCTTCTGGTTGCAGGCCACCCGCATGCACGTATATATTCCTTCCTTCGTTTCTTCATTCGTGCTCCACTGTTTCCTGAGCCCCTGACATGCCCTGCACCGTCCTGGGGCCTGAGGATACAAAAGTCAACAGAAGAGACAAAACCTCCTTCTACAGAGCTTTGGATTTTGCAGGGAGGGGACAGGGAGGGAGGAATCCCCGTAAAGAGAAGTGAGGTTCCTCCTAGGCAGTCTGATGGTGGGTGAGCACAGGCCTGGGAGAGGAAGGGCACAGCCAGCCAGATGGACAGTCCCTCCTTCAACGGAAACCCTACATTGGGACGGAGCCGGGGTAGCCACCTTCGGCCTCCCCACGCGTGCTGCTGGGAGGCGTCTGTGCGGGCTTTCTCCCGTCGGTGTCGGGGTTCGCCGGTTGTCCTGTAAGTCTTCAGTCACTTCCAGGTTTACCCCTGTGTGCTGGCTGAGAATCCAGCCCCATTTTCCTTCATGGAGTGGCTCCATTTTCCCACCCTGCCTCCCAACTTGCCTCTTCAGCCTGTCCTGGTGGTCGATGGTGTCCTCTCACTGTGTACGCGGGGTGCGAGCGGGCCCCTCCCCACACCAATGGCCCGCTGTCCAGAGGACATGTCAGGGACACGCAGACCCTCTGGTCCCCAGATAGGTTCTAATACCAGCAGAGTGCCAACCCTCCTCCCCACATTGCTTCCTTCTAAAGTTTGGCTTATCTGCTCCGAACCTTTATTCCTCCAAGTTTAGACTAAGTTTATTGTGTTTCTTAATTTCAATGGGAAGTTTGCTTGGGGTTGCGTTCACTTTACAGATTAAATCTGGGAAAAATTGAACTCTGTCATATCATCTCAGCCAAGAGCAAGGAACCTCTCTGCATCCACTCAGAACATCTTCTTGGTCCTCCTCTGCAGCCTGAAAGTGTTCTTGGAGGAAGCTTCCCATGAGGATTCTGTCTGATTATTCCCAGAAATTACCTCCTCTCTAGTGCTAAGTGGAGACTTATTTTTCCTAGGATTTTATTGCTGGAGGGAAGAAATGCCATTGATTTGAGCAGGTTCACCTTCTCTCTGGCAACCATGCTGGGCATTTTTATCAGTTCTGATAATTGATCTGTTGATGGTGCTGATTTTCTAAGTAGGCGATCAGCTATAAATGTAGCTAATCAGCTACAAATAATAACCATTTTATCTTTCCTCTCTCAATCCTCACACCTACTTCTTTCTTTTCTTTTGCATTAAGTGAGATCTCTATGACTACCTTAAGTAGTGTGTGGCCATGGGCATCCTTGTCTTGTTCCAGGTCTTTGTGGAAATGCAATTAAAGTTTCTGCATTAATCAGATGGCTTGTTCTAGGTTTTGATCTGTAAACTGCCAAGTTAAGGAAGTTCCTTTCTATTTCTAGTCTTTAAAGATTTAATTTCTTACTATGGTTTGAACCCAATCGAATACTTTCTGCACTAACAGGGATGATCATGTAATTTTCCCATTAAGGTGGGAATCACATTGATAGATTTCAAGTGTTGAACCATCCTTGCATTCCTGGCATAAATCGTGATTTCTATTTCCTTTTTTAATACATTGCTATGTTTGGTTATCTAATATTTCGTTTAGGATTTTTTTTTTGCCTCTATATTCATAAGTAAAATGGTCCTATAATTCTATTTTTCTTATATTTCCTTTCATGGATTCAGAATCAAATTCACTAGTCTGTTAAAATGAACTGGAAGATGTTCTTCTTTTTCCACTTTTTGAAACAACTTACAGAAGGAAGGAGTTTCTATTAAGATGTTTTATAAAACTTTGGCAGAGATCACCTGCAGAGCCATCTAAGCGTGAGTTTTGTGGGGAGGTCCTCATTTACATTTTAATTTCTTGGCTACATATTTATTCACAGCCTCTATTTCTTCTAGCACCAATTTTGACATTTATCTAGTTCTAGGAATTTATCCATTTCATCTGGGTTTTCAAGTTTATTAGCTCATGGATGCCCCCAGTACTCTTTTTAAAAATTGTTTTTACAGTTTCCATTATATCTCCTATCACTTTATCAATACATACCTTGACAGCTTTGGTCAGTCTGTACACCTCCATCAAAGAGGTGCTGTAGTGCACTTTCATTGCAAAACTGGATTGCAGACGTCCGTCTGCTCTATTTAGCTTTGCCATGGGGTCGTAAACTACGACCCACCACCTATTTTTATGGCTCATGAGCTAAGACTAAGCTTTAAATTTTTAAAAGGTTGAAAAAGACTCAAAAGAAGAAAAATACTTCTGATGCCCAAAACTTATGTGAAATCCAAGTTTTAATGTCCAGGGCTGAGTTTTGCCGGTGCACAGCCACACTCAGCCGTTGGCACGCTGTCTACAGCTGCTTTTGAACTGCAGCAGCAGGGGCACTGAGCTTGAGCTCGTCCAAACCCCACGTCCTGTGCTTGGGAGCCCGTCGGCTGTAGCCTTGCCAGTGGCACCTCTTGCGCCACCTGACACACCCCACGTCCATTGCCTCCCCGTCCTTCCTGCCTCAGGTGTACCCCGTGTGCCCAGCAAGCCTGTCAAGGCCCCGACCTGGCTTGTCTTCGGAACCCCGTGCTCCCCGAGCTCACATGCAGCACTCAGTAACTCAGGTCGCTTTGGCGGCTCCGCCCTCTCCAGGCACTCGCTCCTGCCGGGCCTTGTCCGGCCACGGTGCCGCCTGCGCTCCTCGCCGCTGCAAAGGGCCCATCACACAGGCAGCTGAGGGAGGCTGGGGGAGATTTTGAAACAGTTTTAGAATCACAGGCAAGCCCTCACCCAGCCTCCTCGGTCATGCACATCTTACATTAGGATGATGATTTGTCAAATGAGCCAACACGTGATGGTTCTGGAAGTCCACACTGCATTCAGACCCTGTTTGTTTGTTTTTTCTTATTTTAGTTTTGTTTTGAAGGGAGGTAATTAGGTTTATTTGTTTGTTTGTTTGTTTGTTTATTCATTCCTTCATTCCTTCATTCCTTCATTGGAGGTACTGGGGATTGAACCCAGGTCCTTGTGCCTGCTAAGCACGCACTCTACCACTGAGCCATGCCCACCCTCCACCAGATTCCCTGTCTTTACCTGGCTTCCCAAGTCCCCATCCAGGATCCCCCATGACAGTGAGTCGTCATGTCTCCCTAGGCTCCCCTTGGCCACAATAGTTGCTCAGATGTTCGTGGTTTTTAATAACCTTGACAGTTTTGGGGAGGAGTGTCAGGTATTTTGTAGGATGCTCCTCTGTCAGGACTTGTACGCTCTGTTTCTCACAGGGAGACTAGGATCGTGGACTCTGGGGAGGAAGCCCTGGAGCTGAGGTGCCTCCTGGTCTGGTCACATCTGGGCACATCTATCGCCATGGTGTTGACTTTGCCCGCCCCGTGGAGGCAGCATCACCATGTTCTCCACATCCACCTGCTGTCTTCTCTCTCCCATACCGTCTCCTTGGATCTGCCAGGGCTTGTCTCTGGGGCCCTGGATCACCCTGTGGACCCCTAGGAGCCCAGGTGGTGGGGAGGGAGCAGATTCAGGAAGGGACCCTTTGGAGAGGTCTGGTCTCTGCCCAGATCAGAGCCGTCCCCTGGTTGCAGGGTGGGGAAGCTGGGCAGGCAGGCAGAGTTTCAGGCCAGACGTGGGAATCCGCACATGGCCCCTTCTCAAAGGCGGGTGCTGTCCCTGGGCCCCTGCAGGGTCCTCGGGCCTCTTTCATTGGGCACATCCGAGCCTAGCCTGGCCCATGGTGGAAATGCAAATCTAATTAGTCTGGCATCAAGCCCGTCTTAAAAGTATTAACAGAGGTTTAAACTGTGCTGTTGGATGAGGATGAAGAAACGCCTCAGAAAGAAATGACCGGGCGGTGACAAAGCCCAGTTTATTAGTCCTCTCCAGTGGGGCTGTGCACAGGACGCTAATTACTTTAATGGGACTTATTTTGCTTCGTTGCCCAAAGTAATTGGTTTATTAACCTCTCCTTTCCTTTGGGGGGAGGGGGAGGCAGAGGGCCGGGTGGTGGCCCCAGGAGCGCTTTGCCCAGCCCTCTGCCCCCCAGCCCCCCCCCCCACAGAGGCGGCCAGTGCCCTGTCCCTGCCGGCCCAGGCTGTCCTTGTTTCCCGGGCACTGGCTGTGTGTCCAGCACCTGGAAGGCGGCCATGAGAGAAACAGGCCCCTCCAGAAGCAGGTTGCAGCCCATGTGGCAGGTGTCCCAGCACAGAGGACCTGGCTTCGGGCAGGTGTGGGTACGTCAGACCGGCATCCAACAGAAGGGCTGGGGGCCAGAGAGGGCAGGCCGGGCAGAAGGACGCCTGGAGGAGGGGAGGAGAGAGCCGGGTGGGGATGGTGGCGCAGAACAGGGCGCGCGGGGTAGTCTGGACTAGATGCAGGCACAGGAACCAGACCTGGGGAGCCGGCTTCCTCAGACTTCAGAAGATCAGAGTGATAACGTTTGCATTTCAAAACATCCCTCCAGCTGGAGCAAGCCGTCTCAGAAACAGGCCAGGAATCAGCTGCTCCCTTACCACCCACAGGAGGATTCTCCACAAGACAGCTCAGGCCTGGGGCCCCGAGAGAACGGTATCTGACCTGCAGGAGACTGCCGACACCCATACTTGGCCCTCAGGGCTGGGCGAGAGGCCAGCTCTGCCCTGGTGGACACTCGGTGCTGTCCTCGGCCTCGCCCCAGGAGGCCCAGGCCAGACAGGAAGACCACCCCCAACCCGAACTCCAGTTCCCCCAGTAAGGCGGGGGTGGGCGGTCTCTCCTTGTGTCCCCAGACCAGGGTAGAGGGAGAGAAAGTGCCCCTACCCTCACGGCTCACTCTGGCAGGGCCCACGCACCCTGTTTTTCACGTGGGTCCCAGGGACACACCTGCCCTGCGTGTCCAGGGAAAGTGGTCGTGTGTGTCGAGGACGTGGTAGGAGGAGCTGGGAGCTAAGAGTGGTCATGGGACTGCATGGCTTTGAGCCCCAAGTTGGGCCCCGGGCCTGGAGCAGTGCCCTGTGCCATCCTCCTGCTGGTTGAGGTGGGTGGCAGGCTCGGAGCCGGAGCAGGGTCTGGATCCCCGGTGGGACGAGTGTGACAACGAGACCCAGGCAGAGTCCGGGGCCAGCACTGAACCGGGGCTGTGGGAGCATCTGGACAGCCCGGGGCAGGGGGTCTCTGATGAGGCCCCAGAGGCCACCAGGGCCCATGGCAGGGACCCCGACTGCCACAGCAGGCCTGGCCAGGGCCCAGTGCACAGGGTCTGGCTGCTTCACCAGGGGCCCTGGGCTGTCCCTCCTTCTCCAGGCCCCGGGCCATCTGTCATGTGAGAGGGACACAGTTGATCTCGCCAGGTGAACAGCGCCTGGTGACCCAGGGCCCCCAGCTCTAGTCTGGTGGCTGAGTGTGCGGGGCCATCCTGCCAAGAGCACCGCCTCCCCCACTTTTGTCACTTGTCCTTGTGTTTAATTACGGACGGAGGCCCAGCTCTCGGCCCTCTGGGCCATGTGGACGTGGGAGGGAGCGTCAAGGCCTCCAGAACCAGAGTGGGGGTGCAGGCTGAGTCCAACAAGTCCCTGCTGCCATTCTTGGCGTCAGAAGCAGCCTGCTGGCCCCTCGGTGAGAGTGGATGGGGCTCTGGGCGCAGGAGGCCTCCGCGCCTGCTGGGCATCACCGAGATCCCCGGTGTGGCTGTTGACCCCTGGTTTGGAGGCCTGTCCCCCCAGCACGCCTCTAGGAAGGGTCCGTGGACACCATGATTTCCAGGGGGCACAGACTCAGCAAGGGCGAAATGGCCCCAAAACCCAGCCTGAAGCCCAGGGAGCCCGTGGTCCATGGTGGGAGAGCCCTGGGGGTGCAGCCCCAGCTGCGGACGGCGCCCTCCCAGTCAGCTCAGCCCTGCAAGTCGGGACGGGGCTCTGCCTCCTCGGCCTTCGGTTTCCTCATCTCTGCAGTGGGGAGAGCAGAGCGGGCAGAACAAACGTCTGGCAGCACGGGGCCTGGCTCACAGGAGCGGCCTGTAAGTGCGTGCAAGTAGGAGGGAGCAGGAGGAGGTCAGTGGGAGGCCAGGACCCCCCCCACCCCGCCGAGGTCTGGGGTCCCAGGTGAGGTCTGGGCCAAGAGCGGCCGGAGCCCTCCTCAGCTGCCCCCGGAGCCTGGCGGGACCTTCTGGCCTCTCACCCCCAGGCTCACCCACCCGGAGAGCCCCCGCGCCCCGGCTCCGGGTGGAGCAGCGCCCGCGGAGGCTCTGCCCGTGGCCGGCCCGGCCGGTAGCTCGCCAGCCTTTGGGAAGGAAGTGCACACAAATCACTTCTCTAGACGAAAATCGGTAAGAAGCCCGTGTAATTCTTCTTAGACGTCCGGGTTTTTCTCTCCCTTGTTTTAATCAACAAGTTCCCAATAAGTCATCTCAGCGAGGCCATTACCGATGGCTCCTAATCTCCCGGGGCTGCGGCGAAATGGGACCCCCTGGCTCTTTCGCTGAAAACACTTTTCTTGTTTTCTCTCTCCGGCGTGTTGGAAGCGGGCCAACTCGCCGGTTCCATTAACTTAATGAGGGCTGACAGCCTGCAACAAACGTCCTCATAATCTCCGCAGGACTTAAATGGGGCTCTCCCCAGCCGCCTGCTCACACCCAACCTCGCCGGCTCTCTCGTGTCTGCTCGCCCGCCCCCGCTCCGGGGACAAAGCTGGGACAAAGATGCGTTTCTTTGCCGGCTCCTTCCCAGCCACCCTGCCCAGGCAGCCTCAGCCTCCCCGGCTGCCCACCCAGTGGAGGGCACCCCAGCTGGGGCACGGGGACGGCGCTCCCCACTCCCCAGGAAGGGCCCGAGTCTAGCCCTGGTGATTTCTCAATAGCTCTAATCTCCCGGGCTCAGAGCTGCACAGCTGTGGCGGCTTTCCTGGGCTCCACCGCTCTCTGAGGCCACGTCCTCGCTGTGACGAAACCCCGGTCCTGGTCTGCACTGTCCTTTGTGGTCCCTCCAGCTCCTAAGGCCTCCAAAGCTCAAGGAATTTGCTGGAACCAGCTGAAACCCAGCATGGGAATGTGTTTGGGGCTCTCACGCCCTCGTCCAACCGCCCCCCTTCTGCCGCCCCACCACTTCCAGGAAGAGTCCCGGGCTCTTAGAAGAAAACGAGCACCAGCACTTGGGAGAGGACCTGGGTCGTGGGGCGGGGGGGTGGAGCCAAATGTCCAGAGTGGGCAGTGGTAGCACGTCCCACCCCCAAGAAGCCTGTCCTCGATGTAGAGACCTGAGAATCGCCCATTGTCTTGGGTGGCAGTGATGGAGGGCTTGCGAGCGCAGGTCCCAGGGCTGGTCGTCCAGGGTCACAGCCAAGTCAGCCCCTCCCGGCAGACGTCTTCCCGCTCTCCAGCCCCTCGAGTTCTGGCCCCTCCGCACCTCACAGGCTGTTCCACTGGGAACACAGCTGTCCTGGGCAGCCCTTGACCAGTGTCACCAGCAGTTTTTAAATACAAGCAGTACCCCCACGTGGGTGGCAGGACCGGCGGGAGCGTGAACGCGGACCTGGGTGAGGCAGGCGCGATGCTGCGTCGGGGAAAGGTCACCACGGCCAGGGCTTGCCCTGCAGGGGCTGCCATTTCTCCCCCGTAAAACGAGGCCGCTCAGTGCCACGTGTCGGGCCAGCATGACGATGAAGTAACTAACACTAGGAAACATTCCGCCCACCCAGGTTCAGGGGTGCCCTTTTCTGGAGGGGACCGAGGCCAGCCCTGCCCACTTGCTCAGCCTCCCCCCGTCCGCCCCCTCCTGCCCTCGCTTGGGCCACCAACCACGCGGGCCTTCCTTCTGCCACCCCTTCCCCTCCCCGGGCCTCGCACGCACCATCCTCCCTGCCGACTGCCATCTTCCTCCCCTTCCTTGTCTCCACTTAACATCAGTTTCCCGGAGAGGCCCTCCTGATCCCCAGATGGTGCCAGGATCCTTGGACAGGCACCATCCCCACCCTTTGTAACTCGCAGTGTCCCCTAAACTGTCACCAGGCATTTGTGGAACGGCTTGGTGAGTGTCCAGCTCGCTGGCCAGACCACCAGCCTGTCCACCACGCCGGTCCCCGAGCCCGGCCAAGATTAGTGATGGGGACGGGGCTTTCTGGAACCTGGGCCTCTCCTATCTTGGAGTCTCTGCATTTTGGCTTTTCAATCCCCAGGGCTCTTCTGCAAAGGCGGCCTGGCCCAGGACGCCACCAGTGGTGGTCACTCTCCCGCCTGGCTGGTTTCAGCTCCCTGGGAAATTTGACTTGCGTTGACCTGAGCTGCCCTGAGCTGAACAGAGTCGAGTTGCCTGAGGTAGATTTAACTGAGCTTAGTCGAACTAAGCTGCTGGTTGATCTGATCTGTGCTGGGTGGTCTCTGGGGTCCAGCAGGATGCCCTGTTCTTAGAGAAACAGAATTTGTTCCTTTCCCTTGATTCTGGGTATGCTGAAATGAGTTATGTTTGCCAAATCCATTTCAGTCACCTGTCCCCAGGTCCTTAAAGAATTTCGCTGCCCACCAAAGGGTCTGGCCTGCGCTTGGGGCCAGCATGGGATTGCTCTGATTTACGGATCATTGATATGAAAGCAGCCTTAGAAAAAATCAAGAACCCTACGCGTTAGTGTTACACGTGCGAAACAGTATTTGGGGGGTGGAGTGTGGGCAAGGGAAAGAAGGTGCATTATCTCAGGACCCGCCAGAGCACCAAATATTTTGTTCTGTGTGGGCCGGGTTGTGAAGGACCCAGCAGGCCACCCTCGGAGTCTGGATGTCATTGGCAGGCAGCAGGGAGCTGGGGCGGGGGCGGGGGGAGGGCAACAAGGTCTGTGATTTGCCCCTTGGATTAAAAAGCACCCTCTGGCAGCCACACTGTGGGGGATGGATTGGGAGTGGGGAGGCTGAGCCAGAATGGGGAGTCCGGGGGCCTCCACAGCATCCGGGGAGGAAGTGAGGCCAACCACAGCTGCACTCCTGAGGCAGCCTGCCCGTGTCCGTGTCCGCAAACTGCCCCAACGCGAGGGTCCTGCCCCAGAGAAACATGTGTCCTGGGCGGAGCCGGGAGGGCGGGGGGTGGCCCTTCTCCCCCACCCCTCCAAAGCCTGCCCCGTCTCCCCAGAGAAGCTCCTGGCACCTTCAGACACCGTCCCTCCCAGCTCTCGCTGTCAGGAGCCATCTGGGACAGTCACCCGCACCTTTGGAAGTGAGCACTTCGGGGGTGTTTAGTCGGCGCAGAATTGCAAAGCCATCACCACTGCCTAATTTCAGAATGTGTCTGTCACCCCCGAACGCAGCCCTGCCCCTCAGACGCCACTCCCCACCCGCCACCGGCCACAGGCAGGCTCTCCGTCTCTGTGGATCTGCCTGTTCAGAGCATTTCTGATCAACAAAATCATGTAACATATGGCCTTCCACGACCGGTTTCCCTCGCTCCGCGTCCTGTTCCCAAGTTCCACCCGTGTCGTAGCACGCGTCAGCGCTCCATTCCTTGCCATGGCTGAGCAGCGTCCTCTCAGCGGGTCTGCCTCGTTCCCCTTACCCCCCCTCCCGCTGACGGACTCTCGGGTTGCTGCCACCTTCAGACGGCGACGCACAAAGCCACCGTGAGTGTCCATGTACACGTTCTTGTGTGAACGAGGGTCTCCAGCTCTCGTGGGCGTTTCGCCACACATGGACTTGCTGGGTCACCTGACAACCCCGCGCCGCGCAGTCTCAGGCACCTGCGGGCTATTTCCCGCAGCGGCCGCCACATTCTTGCCGGCACTGGTCCTCGTCTCGGGCAGCCATCCTGGCAGGTGGAAGTGGCTTTGACTTGTGTTCCCTCGTGGCTGGAGACACTGAGCATCTTGTCCCCTCTCACCTGTCACCCACTTCTCTTCTTTGGAGAAATGCTTCTTCAAGCCCTTTGCCCAGTTTTTTTTCTTTTTAATTGAAACATAGTCAGTTTCCAACGTTGTGTGGATTTCTGGTGCACAGCATCATGTTTCAGTACTACATACACATACATATATTTGTATGTTTGTTTTCGTATTCTTTCTCATTGTAGGTTACTGAACACCATTGGATGTGGTTCCCTGTGCTGTACAGTAGGAGCTTGTTGTCTATCTATTTTATATATGTATAGTAGTTTTGCCCAGTTTTTAATTGGATCAGCTTGTCAAGTTAGAAGAGTTCTTTACGTGTCCTGGATACAAGCCCTTTATCACCTACATGAATTGCAAAAACACCAAACAGAAAAATGAAGGCAGCGGCAGGCGCCTCACTTCCTTGTGTTGTAATCAGGCGAGACTCGGAGGCGCAGAGAAGTTTCTTGACTGAGGTGCCCCCAGCCAGAGGAAGAGCCGTGGGTGAAGGAGAGGGTGAGCTGGAGTGAATCGACTTCCCGGGGCAGGGTCTCCAGCAGCAGTGAGCTGTCCTCACCCGGAGACACGAGCTTTGTGCCAGAGTGTGTGCCGAGCCTGGCTCCCGGCCCAGGCGTGTGATTTCTGTGGTGACTCCGCACACGTTTGGGGAAGGTCTTATCCACCTTTGCTCCCTGCTCCTGATCTAGCTTGAGTGTTGAAGGCCTGCACAGCCAGCTCAGGCCAGAGCCCTGTGTCTTCACACGTGAGCAGAGTCTTCAAGGCCTCCCACCCCGGCATATGGGGCCTGGCGGCTCAGGGGCTCTCGGACAGGGGTCGCCCTCGGCTCCTGCCCCGGGACGCCAGCGAGTGGAGCGCGGGGACTCTGGGCCGCACGGCCTCAGCCCCGCGGTGAGCGTGACTGGCACGGCGCCCTTCTCATTGCAGTTGGTGTTTGCTGACAGCCGGGAAGCAGGGCTACCCAAGACCTCCCTGGGGAAGGGGCGTGGCTGGGTGAGAGCCCGGGTGGGCTCTGGCCAGGAGAGGAGGTGAGGGAGGGCTGCAGCCTGCCGGGGCCCCCCAGGCGGGCGTGAGGGTGGCCTCGGCGTGGCAGGGGCACACACGGGAGCCGCGGTGGGAGGACAGAATGCAGAGAGGCGGCAGCCAGCCCCCATCTCGCCTGGGCTGGGCCCTGCCCACCAGTGGCTCTGGTCTTGACCCTGGTGGGGATAGCCGCGCTCGCCAGCTCTGGAGCCCCCTACATTGGGCGCAAGGTCTACAGAAGACAGGCCCGGCGGTCCCTTTGTCCACCCATCCCCGGAGCGCAGTGTCTTCTGGGCCGCAGCTGGGCCAGGCGGTGCACTTCGCGGCCTGCCCTGAGCTGTTTTCTCCAGAAGCTGATGGGCTGTGTGGCCCGGGCGGGCTGGTCAGAGGTCCAGGGGTTGCACAACCTCACCCCACAGGGCGCTATCTCTGTCTAAAGAAGTTGCCTGACCGAACGCAGACCTCCCCCACCCCCTCCAGCACGTACGCAGCGCCGGGAGCCAGAGCTGGCCCAGGAGGACGGGTCAAGGGCGGGAAGGGAAAACTGTGGGGCAGCGAGCCCCCAGCCAGGCCCGGGGGGGCAGGGCTCGGCACAGAGCCCAGCCTGAGCCGGCGGGCTAGGCTGGGGCCTGGGCCCCCTCCCGCCCCCGCGCGGGACCCTGAGCCAGAGCGGAAGGGGACTCTGTGTCACACGGACGGACGGAGCTCACACGCCAGTCTTGCATCAGCGCTGCTGCCAGCAGAGAGGCCGGGTCACGAGGCTTTGCTTCCCTGGGCCTGAGAGGGGGACACCTTGCCTTCCTATTGGAGCCATCACTGGGCAGCAAGCACATATCAAGCCCCCGAGGCAAAGGTGGGAGCAGCCCGCTGCCTCTGCACACCCTCCCCAAGCCCCTTCCTTTGGAAAGACCTGAAAGGGAGGGTCCCCAAAGTCAGCCGCTTTCAGGGGCAGAAGAGCAAGTGTCCCGGGAGACCAGAGGCTGGGTAGTGGAGGTGTTCCTGGCGTGGACCTTGAGGGACAAAGCCGGCAAGGGGCTGGTCCTCTGTGGCTTCAGTGGGCCTCCAGGGCACAGCAGCCCATGTCTCAGGCGAGGGCCGCCCCCTGCTCTCTATTTCAGTCATTCCTGCTTACATTGTCATTATTTCCCCCCTGCTGCTCACTTGGTGTTTAGTTTGCTCTCCTTCTTTAGTTCCTTGAGGTTAAGACGTAGATCATTGATTTGAGGCTCTCCTTGTCTTTCCCAGATCACCGAATGCTATAAATCTCCCTCTGGGCGCTGCTTTAGCTGCATCCTTCAGATGCTGTCGTGTTGTGTTTTCGGTTTTTATTCAGTTTACGATGTTTGTATAACATTGTGATGATTCATTCCTTGAAAGTTTGGTAGGATTTGGATAAAGCCTTCTGGGCCTGGTTTTCCCTTGTGGGAAGACACTTAACCACCATGTCCAGTACCGTGAGTAGCGGTGGCATTCTTCAGACGTTTACTCCATCCCGGTTCTGTTCTAGTGAGTTAGATTTTTTCCCTAAGAATGTACCTGTTTCCATCTAGGTTCTCCAAAGCTTTTGGCATAGAGTTGTTGAGAATATTCTTTCATTTGTCTTTTTAATCTGTATTTGTAGTGTTCCCTTATTTTCTTTTATTATGTTTTTATTTCTATCTTCTCTCAATCAGTCTTGCCAAAGCTTTATCTACTTTGTTGACTTTTTTTAAAGAACTGAAGTTTTGCTTTATTCCGAGATCTTAAAGACTTACACAAAGGAAAAGATATACCCTACGCATAGACAAGAGACTCAATGTTATAAGGGTGTCAGTTCATTTCTTCCTCCTTCATCTATAGGTGCGCCGTAATTCCAATAAAAACCCTGATAAAGAGAAAGAAAAATACCACATGATATCACTCATATGTGGAATCTTAAGGAAGAAAAAAGGACACTGATGAACTCATCTACAAAACAGAAGCAGACTCGCAGGCATAGTAAACAATCTTATGGTTACCAGGGAAAAGGGATAGGGAGGGATAAAGGTGGGAGTTTGAGATTTGCAAATGTTAACCACTTTATATAAAATAGATTAAAAAAACAAATTTCTCCTGTACAGCACAGGAAACTATATTCAATATTTCGTAATAACCTTTAATGAAAAAGAACATGAAAACGAATGTATGTCTATGCATGACTGGGACACTGTGCTGAGCTCCAGAAACCGGCACCTTGTAACTGACAGGCTTTTTCATGAAACTTAATATGATGATTCTAAAATTTCTGTGGAAGAATAAGAACCAAATGTAACCAAGACCTTTTTAAGAAGACCAAGGAGAGACCTTTCCTTTCGAGGTCAGAACCTGGTGTGACACTACAGAATTGAGATGCTGCCATGTGGGTGCAGGAAATGACAATTAGCCCAGTGGAATAGGATTGAGAGCCCAGAGAAGACCTGCACAAGCATGAGACTTTGGAGTGTGACCAAGACGGCATTGTAGATCGCCATGACAGGTGATTACCCATAACGAAAAAGTGAAGTGAGGCCCGCATCTCACACCGTATTCAAAAATTCACTCCAGATGAGCCTAAACATTAGACGTCAAAGACAGAGCTTATCTCTTAGAAAATGTAAGTCATTTAGTGTCCTTCAACCCTTAGCATAAGGAACTATTTCTCATATGAGACAGAAGCATTGACTATGAAAGAAAAACATTAATGGATTTGTTTATATAATAAGCACCCCCATTCATCAGAAGGCACCTGACTGAAGTGGAAAGGTCACTGGCAAACTGGGATCTGCGCTAGTCTTCTACGGCGCTGCGGCAAGTCCCTCCAGCCTGGGGGCTGCGAGCCACACTCACTTATCATCTTTCGGTTCTGTGGGTCAGAAGTGCCACACAGCCTGAGGGCCTGAAAGGCATCTCAGGCTCATTCCTCCTGGAGGCCCCAGGGAAGAATCCATGCCTGGCCTTCTTGAGCTTCTAAGGGCGCCTGCCTCTCTCAGCTCCGCGGCCCCTTCCTGGGTCTTCAAAGCCATCGTGTTGCTGCCTCCGGCCTTTTTTCCATAGTTGCGGCTCCTCTGACCACAGCTAGGGAAGGTTCTCCACTTTCCAGGACTCAAGCGTCTAATTGGGCCCATCTGGATAATCCAGAGTACTCTCCCCCGTCAAGGTGCACGGCCCTAATCACATCGGTGAAGTCCCTGGTGCCATGTCGGGTGACGCTTTCCCAGGCGCTGGGGATCAGAACGTGTCTGGGGGAGCCTCTTCCTGCCTAACGCACGAGTAGACATTCCCCGTGCGTGAGTTGATACGGAATCGGTAGGTAGGCAGATCGACTGATCGACTGATCGACTGAAAGACAGTTTGTGTCTGACTAATCAGTAAGTGCACAGACCGCGGAGCAGGAGGATGGCCCAGGGGTGTGCTCGGCCTTGCGCAGTGGAGGGAGCCGCGTGGCCGACGGGCGAGCGCACCGCTGACCCTTCTTTCACTTGGCATCAAGCTCAGGGCCTGATCACCAGGGGTGCAGACGGGGCTGGGGGCCCAGGGTCTCTCCTGCACGGCCCGTGGGAGGCATGGTAGAACCACCACTTTGACAGACAGTGTGGCATCTCCTACAACCCGGCCGACAACCCAGCCGTGGCCCACCCGGGTTCACCCCCAGGGAAGCTCCAGTCCATGCCCAGCTTGTGCTCTCACCAAGCCGGGTGCGCGGCCCCCAGCCACGCCCCCTCCCGGGGCAGTGAACGTCCTCAGGATGTCCACCCAGAGGGGTCCTTCCACCGGTCAAAATCAACAAACTGGAGCGACACACAGCCATGTGGGTGGGTCTTGGCAACGTAAGACCAAGGAAAACCATAGTACATTTGTAGAAGGTTTAAACACTGCAGCAGAAAACACACGCTCTTTTGGGGATGCATGCAGGTAATGATTAAGTCATAGAAACGGGAATGCAGGGAGTGAGGGACGTGGGCTCAGGTGGATGGTGACGCAGAGTGAGGGGGCAGGGAGCGGGCTGAGCGGGGGGCTGTTGGCACCTAGCTTTCATTCTGAGCAGTGGGTCCCTGGGGTTTTCTGTATTATTAAGGAAAAAGTAGGGGAGGGTGTGGGTCAGTGGCAGAGTGAGTGCTTCACATGCGCAAACGCGGTCCTGGGGTCAATCCTTGGTATCTCCATTGAATAAATAAATAAATAACCTAATTACCCTCCCCCCCAAAAAAACTTTAAAAGAGTTTAAAAAAAGATTTTAAAAGCATATATGTATTGTTTTTAAAAAGAAAGATAGACAGAACACCAATTATATAATGATGTATTAAAAAAGCCATCACAGCCAAGTGAGGTTTATTTCAGGTAAACCAGGCTGGTTCAGTATCCAAAACTCAATGGACATAATCCATCACATAACCGGCTGGGGGACCCTTTCAGGTGACGTGGAGAAGGCTTGATAAACTCCAATGTCCGTCTGGTCCTTCTCTTGGCTGGGGGCGTCTACTTTCTCGAGCAGAGAGGAGGGAACGTGCACACCTCCCACGGGGCTCAGTGTGTCTCTCCCCCGGCCCACCTGCCTGGTATTGGAACCACCAGGAAGAGGCACCTGCCACCTCCCTGGGCCCAGCGCAGCCTGGAGAGAGGAGTGGGCCCGCTGAGAAAGGGCCTCCCCTCACAGACCACAGAGGCGTTTGTGTCCAGCAGGGAGGCCAGCAGCAGGGCCGTCCCCACGGCCGGAGCCAGCCACGGCGGGTCTGAGCAGCACCAGCCGGGCCCTGGCGCCCCCAGCCCGGGCTTTCCGTCGGCCTAGCCGGGATGGCTTGGTTGCAAAGGCCACAGCTTTGTTCTGTGGGGTTGGTGGTGGTGAGGGTGGTGGCAGCCTCTGGAGGCCACTGGGCGTGGTCCTCTGTTCAAGCCAAGAGGGATCGAAGAAGCCCTGTGGACCTCGGGCCGCATCCAGGCCTTGGTGGTCACAGCCAGGAGGGCCCTTCGCGGTGAGGCACCTGTGAAGGCCCCGCCCTCCTCCTGCCCCATACCACTTGGGGTGGCTGAAAGAGGGAGGGTTGTGGCTCAGGCCTGGGGCGAGAGGCCTCACGGGGCCAGTGGCCCTGACCCCAGAGGAGGCATCTCAGGGCCTCGGGGCCTCCCGGCGCCTGCTTAGACTCCTCTTTCAAGCCCGTGTACGTGCATGTGTGAGAGCTGGTGTGTATGAGCATGTGTGTGTCCTGATGTGTATAAGCTGCTGTCCCCCTCCCGTGTAGAAGTGCCACCATGCCTGGGCGCCGCGTGCACAGGGCACCGAGTGTCCCCGAGGGTGCAGGTGCTCAGGTGCGCGCAGATAGGAGGCGTGGAGACACAGCCCCGAGTGCCTTGTACAGATGGGCCTGCTCCTCCAGGAGCATGCCGGCGATCGGGCTCACCGCAGAGCGTCACACACTCCAGGCTCCAAGGCGGCCACCTCCGGGCTACTCAGAGACCGCCTCTCCCTGAGAACGTTAAAAGCTGCTTCTCTTGAAAGCCTTTGTAAAACCTGCGGTGTGATTTATTTATTGCAAGATGCACAAATCCCACATGAACAGGCCAGCCTATTTTTCCACACATACATGCAACAGAAAGTCCTCGAGGTCACGACAGAACATTTCCGCTGCACGGAAGTGCCCCCAGCCCTCCCAGGGAAGCGCGCCCCTCCGCAGGCAGGCACTGTCCGGCCTCTCTCGCCCTTGGACCTACTCTTGAGTCATACCGGTCTTCACTTTGGTCACTGGCGGGCTTTCCTACGAGTAAAGCTGCTGTGGACATTTGGACAGATGTCTTTTGGGGGACGGGAGAGCTCTGTTCTCGGGAGTCTGTGTCTGGAAGTGGAAGGGCTGGTCGTGATGTGGGCCTAAGGTCACCCGGCTTTGGTTTTTGCCTGCATCTCCCTGAGGATGACGACCTTGTGCCTTCTCCTGGACTTGCTGGCGTTAGGGCGTGCTCCGTGGGGCAGTGCCTGCTCAAGTCTTCTTCCTCTTTTTAACCATGTGGTCGTTTCCTTATTGATTTGTAGGAGTTCTTGGTACGTTCTGGATACAAGTCCGTCAGCAGGAAATACCCTTTCCTGGCCTGGAGCGTGTGTCTGCATTCTCTTAATGCGTCCTTTGCTGTACGGCAGGTCTGAGTTTTAAGGAAGGGTAGTTTGTTGGGTATTTTTATGATGTAGTCAGTGCTGCTTCTGTTTTGTGACGTCTTCCAAAATCGGGAAGACCTTCTCCTGCTCTCTCTGGAGGCCCGAGGGCCTCTGCCTTTGCGCTTTGGCCCGAGACCTCACCTGCGTTACCTTTGTGACTGGGTGTGGCAGGAATCATGGCTCAGATTTCTTTTCCTCCAAATTGTTTCAGTACCATTGACTGAAAAGCACGTCCTGTCCCCCACTGGACTGAAATAGCGCCCGGCTTATAAACCCCATGACCCCACAGGCGTATGTGTGCTTCTGGGTGTTTTATTCGTCCCACTGACCTGTTCATCCGCCTCATTCTGCTGCATCAAGAGCATGCCTAACACTCCGTTTCTAATACACTGTACCCTTCCCTGTGGCTTTACAGGACATCCTGAGCTCTCTGTTTTTTGTTTTTTGTTTTTTGTTTTTAACGTATATGATTACGTCATTTGCAAGTAGTGACAAAACAGTTTTATTTTGCCCTGTCCAATTTTTCCATTTTTTGTTTCTCTGTTCTCACCTCAGTGCACTGGCTGAGACTGGGGACAGTGTTAGGTAGAAATGGTGTCAGTCCTCAGCTTTGTGTTTTTCGGGTTTTTTTAATTGAAGTAGAGTCAGTTTATAACATCACCTCATTTTCTGGTGCACAGCATCATGTTTCAGTCATACATATACATACATGTGTTCATGTCCATATTCTTTTTCACCATAAGTTACTACAAGACATTGAATATAGTTCCCTGTGCTCTACAGTAGGAACTTGTTGTTTATCTATTTTATATATAGTCAAACTGTATCTGCAAATCTCGGACTCCCAGTTTATCCCTTCCCACCCCCATCCCCCCACTGGTAACTGTGAGTTTATTTTCTATGTCTGTGAGTCTGTTTCTGTTTTGTTAATAAGATCATTTGCCTTTTTTAAAAATTCCATTTATGAGTGCTATCATATGGTGTTTTTCTCTCTCTTTCTGGCTCACTTCACTTAGAATGACGATCTCCAGCTCCATCCATGTTGCTGCCAATGACATTATTTTATTCTTTTTTATGGCTGAGTAGTATTCCATTGTATAAATACACCACAGCTTCTTTATCCAGTCATCTGTTGATGGACATTTAGGTGGTTTCCATGTCTTGGCTGTTGTGAATATTGCTGGGGTACAAGTATCTTTTCGAAAATACTCAACTTTGCTGTTTTTCAAAATTGTCTTATTTATCCTTAGCCCTTTGCTTTTTCAGAAATATTTTAGAATCAGCTTGAAAATCCTCCCCCCTCCAATAAATAAAAGCACTCTGCTATTGATTGGAATCACATTTGGTCTATACCTCAAAATTCACATCTTGCAAATATTGAGTCTTCCAATTTATAAGCATATTCTAACCCTGAACTGATTTAGGCTTCTTCAGCCTTTCTCACTAACGTCTGGTGCATTTCTGCGAGGTCTTGTTCATGGCCAGGAGGTTTTTTTCTCAGGTATTTTATGGGTTTTGATGCTGTTATAATTGGTATGTTTTTACTTCATTTTCTGATTGCTTGTTACTAACATAAAAATACAATTGATTTTTGAATATCATCTTTAAAACCAGTGTTCTTCCTAAATTCATTTAGCAATAGAATAGTTTATCTGAAAGATTCTGACGGGTTTTTTTTTAACGTATATGATTATGTCATTTGCAAATAGTGACAAAGCAGTTTTATTCTGTTCTGTTCAATCTTTCTGTTTTTTGTTTCTCTGTTCTCACCTCAGCACGCTGGCTGAGACCGGGCACATGCTAGGTGGCAACGGTGACAGCAGACATCCTTGTCTTGCTCCCGTCACAGGAGCAGGTGGATCAAAGCTCACCGTCGTGAAGTGTGATGTTTGTTTAGATTTTGTTTGTTTTCTTCCTCGACACTTGAGCTGTTTCGATCAATTGCCAAAACGCTTCGGGACTTTCTGGTTACCTGTTCCTTGTTCATTTCTAGCTCCATCTCCCTTGCTGGTCAAAGTATGATCCTCCTCCGCAGGGGCGTGCATCTGTGGGCTCTCCGTGCAGCTTTTCACCCTTCTAGCTCTTTGCCCAGTTTCTCCAAATCTCGCCCCAATGCTGTGCAGCTTAATTCACAGATGCATCGGGGGAAACTGCGTGAAAGGGGGCTCCTTCCTCTGTGCTCCCCCTTCGGCAGCACCTTGTCCCCTCCAGCCCTGGGTGTCCTCGTGCCCCGGCCCCGCCTATCCTGCCGGTCCAGGGAGCTGCCGTGTCCCATCGGCCCGTGTGCCCCACACAGCAGCGCACGCACACAGCGGGCTCCTCCACTTGGCTTCTCCTGTGGGATCTCCGCGCACGGAGTCTTCGATGCTCTGAAGGCCGCCCCGCAGCTGGGGCGCTGTGGGCGCCTCTCTGGTTGGTGTGGGTGTTTTTGGCAGAAGGTTTAGTCACCTGCAGTCTTCGGACCCAGAAGCAAAACCCCACTGGTTCCGTTGGATGTACTTTCTAATATTCTTTTCCCTGTGCACGTACATGCCATCCATTACGGCTCCTTTTTTCTTTAATTCTTACTTTTTATTGAAGTGTAGTCCCTTTGCAGCGTTAGTCTCAAATACACAGCAAAGTGATTCAGTTCTACACGTAGGTATGTGTCTTCTTTTCAGATTCTTCTCCAGCACAAGTCATTACAGCAAACTGAATGTAGTTCCCTGTGCTCTACAGTCGGTCCTTGCTGCTTATCTATTTTGTATGCAGTGACGTAGATCTGCTGACCCTGAACGCCTCATCTCCCCCCCCTCCCCTCTCCCCGCTGGTAACCAGAGGCTGGTCTGTGTCCACAGTCTACCTCTGGCTTTTAAATAAAATCTGTATCTTATCTCTTCTCTTTACATGCACGTACAAAGGACGTCATAGGACGCTTGTCTTCCTCCTCCTGACTCACTCCACTCAATATGACCATCTCTGGGTCCATCTGTGTTGCTGCAGGCGGCACCATGTCCCTCTTTTCATGGCTGAGTAGTGTTCCGTCGTATGAACACACAACATCTTCTTCGTGTGTTTCCTTTTCGGAGGATGTCTCTAGAAGGAAGTTGGGAGGGGAGGCGATGCAGTCCCCTTAGCAGAGTGGCTCAGGCAGTAACTGTCCTGGCTAGTTTCTCCTGCAGTCCTCTGTTTCCCAAGTGCATGCCTGGGTTGGGGTGGGAGGGTCCTAGAATGTTCCAGCTGAAAGGGGCCTCAGCTGCCATCTGCTTGTACCCCCTCCCCACTATACTGATGAGGAGCAGGGAGGCCCAAGGGTAGAAAAATTGGGGGGGCACTGCCATCGCCAAGACAGGGCCCTGACTCCTGACCCACTTCCAAACAACCACCAAGGCAGGGAGCCCTCTGAGATCATCCCACTGATTAGAAGCTCCTGGCCCCCAGCTCTCCTTCTGCCACCAGGACGTGGCCTTGCTGGCGCCTGTCCCAGGGGGCTGAGCGTGCTCCCTGTTTCTGGAAGGACCTAGCCCGTGTGCAGTGGGGGCGCTCGGGAAGGCCCCGCAACTCTGACGGCAGTAAGCACGGGATGCCTGTTGCAGTGGCCACTCACCCCCTCTCTCCCCCCACAACCGCAGGCTGCGGGAGCACCATCGGGCCACCATCAAGGTCATTCGGCGCATGCAGTACTTTGTGGCCAAGAAGAAGTTCCAGGTGAGTCCTGCACTGAGCCCTCCAGCTCAGTGGGAGTGGCTCAGAGAGGGCGCCAAGCCTGCCCCAGGTCACCTGGGCGGGAGGCGCCCTGTCCCAGGCTGGCCCAGGGTTCTCATCCCCCCTTGCCCATCCTGCGTGGGTCGGGACAGAGGGAGACTCTGCTCTGCTATGTGCCCAGGCAGTGTCTCCCTGGCTGGGCGAGACTGGGGGCACTGGCCTTCCCCGTCAGCAGTCCTTCTGGGCTGAGTCCCCCCAGCAGCCCCTCAGAGCCTCCAGAGCCTAAGGCCGCCAGAGGAAGCCGGCTGATGGCAGCCTCCTTCCTCCGTGGGGACAGTCCCCTGTCTGAGGAGCGGGGCCGGCCTCAGCCCTCACTCTGGGAACGTGTAGCCTTAGGAAGCAGGGACCCTGGAGGGAGGTCACTCTTTCCCTAAGTCTTGCCTTTCAAATAAGCCCTTGATAGAGTCAGGGCGGGAGTCACCCAGAGCCAGCAGCAGCCTGCACACCCCAGAGGGGCCACAGCAAGGCCGGGGCAAGAGCTGCCGTCTCCGCAGCCCCCTCCAGGCAACGCCCGCCACCCCAGGCTGCAGGCTTGACGCGGCTCCGCACAGGTCCCCCAGCGGAGCCCCCACCTGCCCGAGCCACAGAGCCAGACTCAGTGGGGGGTTCCGGACAGACCACACCCCCCAGTGCTGGGCCAGCTCCTCCCCCATCCGTAATGTGAGCAAGAGCCAAGGGGTGGCCCAGGGCCCCGGCCACGGCCACTTCCACGAGTGCCTCCCACGGGCCCAGCCGCATGCAGCCTCTGCCGGGACACGACCGCCTTCCGTCAGCACCCCGAGGACAGCCCCCCGCTCCTCCTGCCACACGGCGGCACGCGCGCCCCCCTTGGCCGGGGATTTGCACGCTCAGTGCCCCGCGCCGCGCTGCCGCCTGCCCGTCTGCCCGTCTGCCCGCAGCCCGGGGGGAGGCCTTTCCCACCAAACTGGGCCAAGTCGTGCCAAGGCTCCCGCCAGGGCCTGGGACTTCTCACTGTTGAGACAAAAGAGTCGTGGTGAACGCTCTTCTCAGCCGGCGCCGGGAGGTCTGCCCAGCAATGCTCTGGGCGGGATCCGACAGCCCTGGTCAAGGGCGTCTGGGTTCTGCGGCCTCTCCTTCCCAGAGGGCCCGGGCTGCCCTGGCGGTGCTGGTGGAGGGTGGTCTGGAGAGCAGGAGGCTGAAGGCACGCTGGGGGGGGGCGCTGTTCTCCCCTCGGGGGTCAGGTCTGGGCAGGAGTGTCCCCAAGAGCAGAGGAGGCCACAGGAAGAGCCAAGATGTGTCACCTTCACTGGCCAGCAGCTGGCTGTGATGGCTAAAGCCACAGACACCAACCTGGGGGAGCAGAGGGGTCAGTGGGGGCTTTTCCAGGGCGGGTCGACTCCCAGCCCGAACAGCTGGGCCGCCTCGGTCTCAGAGCAGGCCCCCGCCGGACAAAGCCACAACCCCCTGCCTGGGGTTCAGTTCCGATGTGCAGGCCCGTGCCAGGGTGGACACCGGCCTTCCTGGGCGCTGCTCCCAGAGTCTGGGGCAGCCAGCAGAGCAGACGGAACTTGGGGCCCATGGCAGGCCCAGTTCGGGGGTGACATGGGCAGCTGTCAGCTCAGACCGCAGGTTGCCGTTGGCAGAGGGGCGCCCACAGTGGCTGGAGCAGACTTGGGCACTGGTGAGAAAACTGGTCGCTGGCTTTGGTGGGGGCCCTGTCCTCCCTTCCAGGCCGAGGGTCTCCTCTTCTGCCTCAGGACATGGGCCAGGGTGCTGTGAGTGGCCCGTGAAGCCTCTGGAAACCCCACTCTCCCTGCTCCCTGCCCCTCCCCTGTGCCCAGGACCCCTGGGGGGCCCTGAGGAAGCCGAGTGAGGCCCTTTGAGTGGAGGTGTGCCTCCTTGGGTACAGAGGCTCTTGAGCAAGGTGGGAGGCTTCACCAGCTGGCCCTCGTCGCCAGGGGCAGCCGGCGGGGTGGGGAGCAAGGGGCCTCCAGGGAGAAGGGACCCACCAAGGAAGAAGCAGCGGGCAAAGTTCCTGGCAGAGAGGAGCTCCGTGGGGCTCCGGGGTGGCCCCCCGCCCCAGGCCCAGCTGTCAGGGAGGCCTTCCCTCCCCCCGCAGCAGCCTGTCTGTCTGTCTGCCTGCACGCCCACCCCTCTCTGGCCTTAGGGGCTGCAGGCATGGCGGGTGGCCCCCCGCCTGCCTCGCTGGCCGATAAGCACCCGGCTGGCCGCCCCGCGTCTGGCCCGAGGGGCCAGAGCCTCTTAGGCCTTCAAGTTTGCCTTGAACTCCCAGGTCCACCGGCGGTCAGTCTGGACAGCCCGGCATTATCTGGGCTCATCTCAGGCTCCTGCTGCTGCCGCCAGAAGGAATTAGCTCTGGAGAGAAAGCTGAGATGACCCCTTGGCTGGGCCCCAGGCAGCCACTTGACAAAGGCCCCCAGGAGCGCTGGCCAGGCCTGGGGGGGCGGTGGCCATCGGCTCCACAAGGCACCTCGGGGGCCTGGGGCCCTACCTGGCCACGGGTCCTGGGTGTCGGTGGGGCACCTCCTCCCTGGACAAGGTGAGGCCGAGGGGCCCTGCTCACGGCCCCACCCACCGCAGCCCGGCAGACAGGCAGACGCGTGCATACACATTCACTCCCGCACACTCGTCCTGTATTCCCACTCCACCCCACGGGTCCATTTGCATATGTGTGTGCACACAGAGGCTCTTAACACACTCAGGTGCCCACACTCACCCTCATGCATGGCTTCCTGCGGTCTCCGAGGGGCCAGTGCAAGGATCTGCTCCATCCCAGGCCAGGCCTGCCCCGGACCCCCCGCCGGGTCTGGAGGTGCCACGAGCCTCACAAAGCCCTTTGGCCCAGAGGAGGGTGGGTGCTGTGACTCAGGGCCACCTCCAGTGTGCACTGAAGGTCAGCTTGTGCCCTGGGCTCAGCCACAGCCACCGTCACGGCCACCCCGGGCCGTCCTGGCGTGAGCAGCCCAGGACTCCTAACCTATCTCGCCCAGCATCTTAGTTCCCCCTCACCCCCCTCGTCAGCCCGAGTGAGGCAGGGCTCAGTGTCTCCGCGTCACAGGACGGGCTAATAGGGCTCCATCTTCCATCTTCCAGAAGGAAAGGCTAAGCCCTGGGGGTGTTGTCACTAGCCTGTGGCTAGGTGGCCTTGCTGGGCTTGTCACAAAGCTGAGTGTGTGACTAGTCAGCAAGCCTGCCCGATCCTGTGATCCCACGATGGGCCTTGGTGTGTAGGCCACGAGGCGGTCCTGGTGCACAGCATGGCCCCCGGGGGCAGGTCCTTCCACTGGGGGCAAAGGTGTGATGGGGGAAGGATCCCCCAGATTTCTCGTGCCCAGTCCCTGATAGGGAGGAGGATTCTGCCCTGGCTTGGGGTTCCTAGGGTCCCAGTCAATGTTAGGGAGATGCAAGAGCTTTGTTAAGCAGCCAGGATTGATGGCCAGGCCCCTGGACATGTTCGAGGGGTACCCAGAGATCTGAGACAGGACCCTGCCCTCAGGGGAGCCCCATCTTTCTAGGAAGGCAGAGGTGACCACCCCCTTAGTCTGGGGTAGCCTCAGTCTCTGGGGTGGCCTCCCAAGGAGAGGTAGGCCTCAGGTGGGCAGAGCGGACGTGTCGCTTGGGGCCCTAGGGTTGAGAAGCCCCCCAGCTCATCACTAATGTGGGCCCTTCAGTGTTAATGAGGCCCACCCAGGGCCCCCCTTATAGAGGTGGTCTATGTCCCCGCACGGCTCTGGCTTGTTGTGTGGGCAAAGGGCCTCCCGGGCCGTGGAACCCCCACTCAGCCGACCTGCTCCTGCCTGGGTGAGCCCCTCGGCCCGTGGCTCCCGAGACGAGGCCATGAACGCGGCTGGCGGCTTCGCTGCCGTCGTGAGAAGCCCCCTCCTCTCTGTTGCGGTTTCACCTGAGCCCCGGATGCATTTACGGGCTCAGAGCTGGCGCCGAGCCTGGTGCTCTGGGGTCCCCTGCCCTGCCCCCATGGCCCCAGGTTGACTGTGCGCCTGTCTCCTCTTCCCAGGCAGCCTTGGAGCCCCAGCAGGAGGCCTGTCACCCAGAGTAGGGACTGCAGGCCAGGGGCTGTCACCTGCGGCCACCTCTGCTCGGCCCAGGGGACCGCCTGGGAAGGCGCGTGGCAGTCTGCCTCTCCGCCCTGAGAACAATGGGCGCACCTGCCAGTGAGTGTGTGGGTGGAGGGTCAGCCTGGGGCCCAGGCCAGCGGTGGCTGCACGAACTTGTGCCCTCCTGGCCCATGATCAGCAGCCCTGCTGCTCCCCTGGCCCCTCAGCTGAGCCAGATTCTCTGAGGCAATTTGAAAACAGGAACTGGGGGCCTAGAAAGAGAATAGTCAGGTCTCTGCGGGTGACAGGGCAGGAGGCGGCTGGCCAGGGTCCCCCGGCTCCCAGGGGCGATGAGCCCGGCCACTGCATGTGCACTGGGCCGGGCCTGCCCGCAGAGCTACATGGGTGGCTCCTTAAATCCTGAAAGGCCACGGGAGGCGGGCACCAGCACAGTCTGCATCTCGGCTGAGCCCGCGGGCACAGAGGGGCTGACTCGTGTCTCTCTGGCCCACAGCAAGCGCGGAAGCCCTACGACGTGCGGGATGTCATCGAGCAGTACTCCCAGGGCCACCTCAACCTCATGGTGCGCATCAAAGAGCTGCAGAGAAGGTGGGCGCACGCGGGGCGGGGGGGCGGGGAGCGTGGGCCCCAGGGGGTGGTCGAAGGGGACGGACAGATGGGGAGTGGGTGAGGCCAGGGCACGAGGCGAACAGCACCAGCTCCAGGCTCGCCCCCGTCTCAGAGCTGCAGACACCCGGGGGCTCTGAGCAGCAGCAGGTCCAGCCCCAGGAGGCACCACCTCCAGGGAGACCCTGGTGACCGGGAGCCCACATGTCCTGGCTTCCAGCCCGGAGCCTGGTGAGCTCGTTCTCCTGAGAGCAGCGTGGTCCTCGGGGGCCCGCACAGGTCAGGTCAGCGGTACCTCCGCGGTGGGCTAGCCTGGGACCCGAGCTCCGTGCAGCGCAAGGTGTGGCTGGGAGCTGTGACGTCCTGACCACAGGCCTGAGGAGGGCTCAGGTGCCCCCTCCCCCGTTGCTGGCCTACTGCAGGGACATGGAGCCCACCCAGCCCAGCGCCCTGGCCCACCCTGGGAGGGCCCACTTGCTAGCCTACCTCTCTGGGCACGTTTGGGGAGCCTGGCCAGGGGCTTTTATGAAGCAGCCACAGGACACTGGGCGGCCCTGGGACCCTGCCGGCCCTGGGGGGAGACTAAGGGGCAGCCCCCCCCTCCGCCCTTCACCTCTGAGCCCCTTGCCAGGCGCCCTTGGGAGCACGGGCCTCTGGGACCTAGAGGCTCCTGGCAGGCTTTTGGGTGGTGGTGGTGGGCGGCCCCCAGGCGGGGCGGGTGGCTTGTCATCTTGCTGGGCACACCAGCCCATCTGCCCAGCAACAGGTCAGATGTCATGCGGTGCCTGGTCTGTGTTCTCCTTCCCCTAGGCTGGACCAGTCCATTGGGAAGCCCTCCCTCTTCATCTCCGTCTCAGGTGGGTTTCAGCATCACGGTAACCTCCCCCGCCCTCCACCCACGCCCACCTCTTCCCACCGTCCGAGAGTGCAAGGAGACCCAGAGAGAGCCGGTCAGGCAGACCCACCCTTAGCACAGTGGCTCTGAACATGCTTCACAAAGGATTTCCAGTTAGTGCAAGAACTTACATGGGTCCCTTTGAACGGCAGGCTTTTCTAGGCTGTCGACCACCTGGCTGTGGACCCGAGACAGGGATCCTGCGAGGGAGGAGGCCTGGGAGTGGGGTTTGGAGGGGTGAGTGGCCAGCCAGAAGGCCAGTGGCAGCAAGGTGGGTGCCGTCCTCCAGCTCTGAGGCACGTCCCTCCTGTCCTCCCTCCAGGGGCTGGGGGTCACACCAGGGAGGACAGGCAAGGCCAGGCCAGTCCCTTGGGGTTGCCCTCGTCCGAGTTCAACTGGGAGCCGCAGCTCACTCAGAGACGGAAGGCAGGAGCAGCCCCCCCGGCCAAAGCAAGTGCCCCCCCGGGGTGGGTGGGATGCCGTGTTTGCACCGCAGCCCCAGGCAGGGCACTTCCCTGTCCTCCGAGGCTCTCAGAGACCACAGAACAGCAAGAGTGGCGCAAGGACAGAGCGGCCAGTGCCTGGCCTCCTGCCACCTCCTGGAGTTCTCTTCTCCAAAGAGCTCGTAAACGATGTCCTCGTAGGTTCAAGGACTTTGACCCTCAGCTCTCCACCCCAGTCACCCTTCTCCCCGGGCCCAGGCGGGGTCCCCTGCCGCCCCAGTCTGCTGGCTCAGGCATTCCTGATGCGGATGCTTTATCCCACAGAGAAGACCAAGGACCGAGGCAGCAACACGATTGGCGCCCGCCTGAACCGGGTGGAGGAGAAGGTAGGCACCTGAGCCCACGCGGCGTGTCTCCTAGTGGGCGTCGCCCCTGGGCCCGGACAGTGCCGTCCGCAGCAGTGTTTTACTCTCTGGCTCTTTCCTGAGCGTGCGAGGCCCGGAGGGTGCCCGAGGTGTCAGGGGTCTCCCCTGCCGTCTCTCCTTCCCTCCTTCCTTACGTCTGTCCATGCTCAGCGTGCCCACCTGACACCAAGGTCTCCAATTACTCCCCACACATGCCAGGCACCAGGCCCCATGGGAGGAGGACGTGGAAGGCCAGGCCAGGCTGGTCTGTAGACCCCTGACAAGTGCCCACAGGCCCCTCCCTGGAGTAACTGAGGACCGCCCAGAGCACACCGGAGCGGGCGTGCCGCCCACGGTGCCTGTGGCTCCCTCGGCCCCAGGCCGCGTGCACTCGGGGACCTCAGAGGCGCCGACAGTGGTGCGGGGGCACCACAAAGGGAGGAGGGGCTGCGGGCTCCAGGACCCCACTCTGCAGGGCCTTGAGGGCACTAGGAGGTGTGGAGCGCCGGCCGAGGGCCTGCCGGGCATCCAGGTGGGATGCGGTGCCCGTGCTCCGTCCGCTGCGGGGCGCCGGCCCTCTCAGCCGCGGCTGCTGCGATGCCCCACTCCCCGCTGGGCTCTGTACCCCTTGCCCGGTCTCTTGGCTCTGCAGCCTCTTCCCAGGGCATCGTGGGAGCTGCGGGAGGTTCTGGGGAACGGGAGGGGCCGCCGCACTGCCCTTTGAAGTCTCCGTGGTTTGAAGCTGGCTGTTATCTGGCCGAACAGCTCGCTCGTCTACATGGACTTTATCTGAAAGTAGCCGGGGGACTAAAAATAGAGGAATTTCAGTTGGGCAGGGAGTGCATCCGCCACTCGGTTTCCTGGGCAACGCCTGCTCTGGCCCATGTCCATCTCTGCGGCCGCTGGGCAGGCGGGCAGGGGCGCAGCCCCCGTTCCCGCCCCACCCTCCCTCCCCCGCTGGGGTCTGCAGCACCATGCTCTGCTCACCTGCGGTCTGCCCTGTCTGGGGCTGGGATCGGGCTGCGATCCAGTAAATGCAGCCAGGCAGAGAGGGAGGGCCACAGTCCAGGTGCCCGCTGGGGCCCTCACTTGGGGTCTGGCCAGCCGGGGCTTTGTGATGCCAACACCCTGACCCCGCCGGAGGGCCTGCCCACCTCGGTCAGCACAGGCCTTTGCCCAAGCAGACGGCCCACTGGCAGATGCCCTCGCTGGGAATAGTCAGTTCACCAGGTTGCTTGGCATCTGAGGCTTGGGGCCCCGGGCTCTGAACGGGACACGTCCTTGGCTTTCGCTCTTCTTCACGGGGAGGGGGTGTGGTGGGACGGACCAGGGACTCCGGCTGGCACATTCTGTGAGAAGCAGCAGGTGGCCACGCCCAGTACAGCAGAGCAGGCACCCTGTGTGGGGACTTCTGGACATCGGAGGAAGCAGAGGTAGAGTGGGGCCTGGGCCCAGGCCCCCTGCCCAGCCCTGGAACATCCTGGCCAAGGCAGCTATGCTGACTGGCCCTCACCACTGGCAGGGGTTGTGGTGGCCCCTGGGCACAGGAGCCCTCCCCCACCCAGCAGCCCTGGGAGTGCCCCTGCCATCCCAGCATCCAGACACGCTCACCCTGGTCTGGCTCTGTCCCCTGTCCTGCTGCCCTGGGCCTGTCTTTTGGCTCTGCCCACTGCTCCGTGGGACAGGCCACCCCTTTAAATCTAGACAGGAGCCTGGTGTCCTCTGGGGGTGGTGATGGGGGTAGGAGCAGTGTCCCCTCCCCAGGCTGGAGCAGTGAAGGTCTGAGAACCAGGACACAGCCCTTGATCAGCTGAGGTCAGCGTACTGGGCTGGGCTTGGGGGAACAGAATTAAGTGCCCACATTTCTTCAGACCTGAACAACAAAGGGGCGGGTTTTCCAGAGCCCTTGATCCCTGGGGGCGTGGTTTGGGAACAAGGCCCCAGGAGAGGGGCCATTTCTGAGCTGCAAGGATTCCTGGACGTCCCACACGCACGTGCTCGGGGAGACCGGCTGTGTGTCGTCATCACCCACTCCTGCCTCCCGGAAGCTGGTTCAGCCTGGGAGGTGCAGTCACCAGGCTGGGGTCTCCAGGCTGGGAGCAGGCCTGCCCCACACTGCATCCCCACCCCGCTGCCACCAAGGCATCGGTGGGGCTGTGCAGGACCCCGGCAGAGGCCGCCGTGGGCTGGCGTCCAGCTTGGCCTGCCCAGCCCCTCCCCACAGACCGGCATCCCCTCAGGGACAGACCCTGGGAAAGGGCCCCACCGGGCCCAGAGGGCACAGTGGCACATCCCGGCCCCTCGTTACCGCCGCTATCGCTGCAGCCATCGGGGCCGTAAACAACCCCGAGCAATCCTGCTGACTGCGGGAAGTCAGGGGCAGGAAACCCAGCAGCCGCCCGCCCTCCACGGCCCCACAGGCCAGCAGCAGCGGCAGTGCCCGCGGCCACCAGCCCCACCGGCCTGGCCTCGAGGCGGAAGGGACCCTGGCCCCCAACTGCTCCCTCGCCTCAGCTCAGGCCTCGGCTGTGATGGGGTCCCATCCCCGCCGGCTCGCTCAGCTGCAGGACAAGGAGGGCGGGGACAGTGGGAGAGGGGCCTTTGGGACGCACAGCAGCTGCCACTCCCTCCTTCCGTCTTGTGAGCAGATCAGTGCAAGGGTCAGGGCCCTGGGCTACCCGCTTGCAGGGAGTTACCAGGAGAGGCCAGCTCGGCCCGTTCAGGGGCACCTCAGTTCCTCATGTCCAGGCCAGGGGCCACGTGGGAGCGACGGCCCGACACACTTCCTTCTCTCGGGCCCTGCAGCCTCTTCACAACTCTTGCTCCAGCTCAGATCCCGCCACCCGCCCTTCAGGACGCCGCCTGTCCCCAGCCCGGGCCGGCCAGCAGGCCTGCCCCACTCCCGGGGCCGGGACCCCCGCAGCCCCCATAGTCGTAGGAGAGGGTGTGAGTGGTTCTTCCATTCTGTGTTCTCCATTCTGGGAAGGACTCGGATCTGTCCCAGTGAAGTCTCTTTTACAAGTAGGGAAACCGAGGCCCAGGGAGGTGGAGCTGTTGGCTGGTTAGTGAGTTAGGGAAAGAGCTGGCCCCGGAGGAGGCCACTGAAGGATGTGGAGATGAAGTGGAGAGAGAAGAAACCAGAAAGGCGTTTCATGAACAGGAGGGTCTGGTGGAGAAGGGGCTGAGTGTGAACACTGAGGGCCAAGGCTGGGGGCGGGGGAGAGCAGGACCGCCCACGGGCGGCGGGGTCAGGGGGCGGCACGGATCCAGACACTTGGACAGAGACCCTCGCCAGCTCTGGGACAGGAGTCCTGAGAGCGCGGCCCCAGCCCTGGGCCCGGGTTTCTGGCCCCTCCCTGTCTGTCCCCTCCCTGTCTGTCCCCTCCTCCAGAGGCAAGGTCCCCAAGGCTCTCTGGGGACCCAAAGGAGGGAGAGCCGCTCCCACCTTCCTCCCCCAGCGTGTATTCTTAGCTCCATCCCCGGGACCTGCTGCAGTGTTTACACTGAGCCCTGTTTATTTTGCAAGCTCAGCTCACACAGCTTTGGCTGATATGAGGAGCTCAGTGGGCTGGGAGAATTTCTTTCTTCTCTGTTTTTGCCGGAAATGTCCATGGCCCAGAGCCGGACACAGGGAAGTCCTGCGTTTCCAGGCTCCGGTGCAGAGGGCGTGGGCGGCAAGGCTCTCCTTCCACGGTCCTAGAACCCTGGCCAGGCACACTTTTCTCCTGGACAGGAATGCTCTCGAGCCCAGGCCCCCACCGCCTCACCTCCCCAGGCCCGGCCTTGGACCAGGCAGGCCCAGTCACCCAGGACCCAGACCCTGCTCCTCCCACAGCCCAGAGAGACCCCTCCATCCACCCAGGCCTACAAGCAAGACCCCGAGGAACTGTCATCCCCACAGTTCCCCCTGCTCATCCCTCAGCCCCC
Organism: Vicugna pacos; assembly: GCF_048564905.1. Taxonomy (NCBI): domain Eukaryota; kingdom Metazoa; phylum Chordata; class Mammalia; order Artiodactyla; family Camelidae; genus Vicugna; species Vicugna pacos. The sequence continues at coordinate 73,344,476 of NC_132996.1, read as the reverse complement.
GGAAGCCACTCGCCCTTGCACGCCAGCCCCACGCCCTCCCCACAGAGTTCAGGCATTTATCATCCTGGATCTACACTTTTTTTCCAGACATCTGTGTGGTGCCTGCCTCTGCCCACCACACACCAGTCCTTCACGTGGAACATTCTTTCTTAGACGCTGCTAAAATCCTCTTGCAAATAGTTCCTTTAGAATTTTTGTGTCCCTATTTCCATGCGAGATGCATCCACGTCTTACACGGTTCTCAGTGGATTTTGGTATCCAGTTTATGTGAACCTCACAGAATGAGCTGGTAAGTGTTCCCTTGTTGTCTATATTCTCAAATAGTTCGCGCAAGTTTAGGTTTCCTTGCCCCGGAGCGTCCTGGCGCTTTTCTGGCGGGCAGGTTTCGCTGCCTCGTCGGCGACGCGTGCGGCTGTGGGGCTGCTGGGGCTCTCGACCTCTTCTTGCGTCAGTTTCGATAAGCTGTATGTTTGAAGGCTTTGTGCGTTCCAGCCTAGCTTTCACACTTGCTGGCGTTTGTTATCACTTTAGCATCTGTATCATCAGTGGTTAGCCCCCCCCTTCTATTGCCAATATTGTTTTTCTTCCCCCCATGGGTCAAGGTCGCCAGCTGTCTGCCCGTTTTATTCATGTTTTCAACCCACTTTTGACCCCGTTGAGTCTATTGTTGGCTTTGTTTTGTTTCATCTACTTCTGTTTATTTTCTTGTTCTATTCACTTGGCCGTAATGTATTGTCCTTTAACTTCCTAGGCTGGATAATTATTAATCTTAAGACTGTCTAGGCTTCTAAGGTGTGCACTGAGGGCTACACACGTTTTCTCTAAATGCCACTCAGACGTCATCCCCCAGGTGTCGACCAACAGCGTTCGATTCTGGTGTTCGTTCACTTAAATATTTTTCTAATTTCCGTTATGACCTCTTGTTTCTCCCAGGGGTGCTACAGCAAAGTGATTTTTGTCATTGCTCTGTTGTGAGAGAAAGCAATCTGTACAATAGCAACCCCCTGACACATTTTGAAATGTGTTTTATAAGTCAAACATGTGGTCAGTTTTTGTAAGGGCACCTTCCGTACCTGAAGTCCACGTGTGTTCTGAAGCCGCTGCTCGCCGTGTTATGTTTATGTCCATCACAGCAAGCTTGTTGTCGTGTTGCAATCTACATCCTCCCTGGAATGCTTTTATCAGCTCGGTCACTCATTGCTGAGATGTGTCGGAGAACCAGCTCTTGTGGAGAGTTTTTCTAGTCTTCCTTGTATTTCTGTCCATTTTTGCTTTATGTATTTTCAGATCTTATGGTTAGATACATAGAATATTCAGACTTTTATATATTCACTGCTGGTTTCAAAATTTTCTAATTGCACAGCATCCTCTTTCTCTCAAGTAATGTTTTTCCCTCTAAAGTCTATTTATACAAACCTAACTTTGTTTGTCATTTTTTTAAAGCTTTATTGAGGTAGGACTTACATGCCGTGAAATTCACCAAGCAGAAGTGTGCACAACACATTTTAGTAAATATCTAGTTTGACCTGCAACCATCATCAAAACCCAGTTTTAGAACATTTTCAACACCCCCAAAGTCCCTCCGTCCTGCTGGCAATCATTCCCAGCTCCCGCCCCGAGCCACAGCCAGTCACTGACCTGCTGTCCGTCCCTGTGCCCCTCAAACTCTAGACGGCTAGAAACGTGTGTTTTCGGGATGTTTCCCATAAGCGGAATCCGATGATTCGTGGTGTTTTGTGTTTAGCTTCGCTCACATCGGGGAACATTCTCGAGGTCCATCTGGGCTGCATCGTGAATTTCTCTTTTTGATGCTGAATGGTATTCTGTTGGATGGATAGAACACATTTTGTTTATCCATTTGCCAGTTGATAGATTGGCAGTTGGACTGTTTCCAGTTTGGGGCTATTATGGTCAATGCTGCTGCGAACTTTTATCTACAAGTCTTTGTGTGGACATATGTTTTCATTTCTCTTGGTCAGGTTCCTCAGAGTGGAATTGATAGGTCATGTGGCAAGTCTCTATTTAACTTTCTGAAAAACTTCTAAACTGCTTTCCAAAGGGTCTGCACCATTTTGATTTCCCACCAGTAATGTACAAAGCTTCCACTTTCTCTACATTCTTGCGAATACGTGGTGTGGTTGGTCTTTTTTCTTTTCGCCATTCTAGTTGTAGCTTTGATTTGCATTTCCTTAATCACTAATGATGTTGAGCAACTTTTCATGTGCTTATTAGCCATTCATAGTCTGCTTTGGGGAAATGTTTATTCAACCCTCTTGCCTATTTACTAATTAGGCAGTTCTGTTATTGAGTTGTAGGAGTTGTTTATATGTTCTGGCTACAAGTCCTTTATCAGATATGTGACTTGCAAATATTTTCTCCCATTCTGTGGCTGCCTTTTCATGTTCTTAATCATGTCTTTGAAAACACAAAGGCTTCAAATTGTAATGAAGTCCAACTTATCTTTTCTTGTATGACTCACGCTTTTGATGTTGTATCTAAGAGCTCTGCCTAATCCAGGGACACGAACATTTTCTTCTGTGTGTTTTTCTTTTCTTGTAGAAGTTTTATAGATTCAACTCTTACATTTAGGTCTAGGATTTATTTTGAGTTAATTATGGGGTGTGAGGAGACGTTTAAGTTTTTTTTTTTTTTTGCCTCATGGATATCCAATTGCCTCAGCACCATTTGTTGAAAAGACAATTTTCTCCCCATTTTCATAGCACCTTTGTCAAAAACTCAATTGAACATAAATATATGGGTTTTTTCCTAGATTCTCAACTTCTATTCTATTGGTCTATATCCCTATCCTTACCCACATCACACCGTCTTGATTATTGTAGCTCTGCCGTAAGTTTTGAAATCAGGTTGTGTGCGTCTTCTAATCTTCTTCTTTCTCAAATTGTTTTGCCCATTCTGAGTCCTATAAATTTTTGTATGAATTTTGAAATCAGCTTGTCAGTTTCTACCCAAAAAAAAGAAACCTGCTGGTAGGGATTGTGTTGAATTTATAGATTCATTTGGGAAAACTTGACATCTTAGCAACACTGAGTCCTCTAATTCATGAACATGGTATGTCCTTCCATTTATTTGATCTGTTTTCATTTCTTCCAGTGATAATTTCTCTCCAGTGATGGTTTTTGGTGTACAAATCTTGCACATCTTTTGTTAACTTTACTCCTAAACATTGTATTATTTCCAATGTTATTGTTAATAGAATCATTTTCTTAATTTCATTTTTGAATTGTCTGTTACTGGTATATAGAAATACAATTTCTTATATTAAGCTTGTAAACTATGACTTCATTGTTATTAATTTTAGTAACTCTTGTTGTTATTATTGTAGATTCCTTAGGATTTTCTACATCTAGGGTCGTGTCATGTGTGCATAAAGACAGTTTTACGTCTTCCTTCCAATCTGGATTCCTTTCATTTCTTTGTTTGCCTAATTACTCTGGCTTGAACACCCGGTAAAATGTTGACAGGAAGTGGCTAGAGAAAATCTTATAGGGAAAAGCATTCAGTCATTTGCCATTAAATGTGCTGTAGGTTTTCCATCAATGCTCTTTATTGAATTGAGGGTGTTTCCTTCTATTCCTGGTGTGTTTTCAGAGCTCTTTTCATGAATGGATGTTAGATTCTCTCAGTTGCCCATTCTGCATCTTCTGAGATGGTCACATGGTTTTTAGCCCTTATTCTCATCATGTGTTAGAGTGCATTCACTGATTTTTGGAGTATTAAACCAATCTTGCATTTCCCACTTGATCATGGTGTATACCTCTTCTATGTGTTATTTTTGATTAGCTGATATTTTGTTAAGAATGTTTGTATCTTTATTCATGAAAGATATTGCTCTGTTGTTTTCTTGTGATTTTTTTTTTTCTGATTTTGGCTTCAGATTTTTAAATTCTTTTTAATCCTGTGTACATATTTTAGGGGCCTTTTGTAAACACTATATGGCTAGGTTTTTAAAAAATCAGTTAATACATTTATACTTAATGTAATTTCCAATGTATTTTGGTTGATTTCTAGCAATGTATTTTATGCTTTTCATTTGTACTGAATTTTTTAATGTTTACTTTGCTCCTCTTTCTTGCCTCTTGTTGGATTGATGATTTCTTATTCTATTGTTTTCTTCTACTAGTTTGAAGTTATGTATTCTATTGTCATTCTTGTAGAGGTTAACCTAGGACACTGTAGATGGATAGATACTAGAGCCATTTGCTATCTTTACCCACATCTGTAACAGAATGGATGTAATAAAATGTTCATTTTAGAACATTTTCAGCTTCAGTCACTCTCCTGCTGACTTGTATGCTTTTTTTGTATATTTAGTTCAAGCATAATTAGTCGTGTTTTGTACAATTTGTGTTTAAATTTACACACCTATTTGCCTCTTTTGTCACTCATCACTTATTTTTCATCTTAGATCTTACATCTGGGGTCACTTTTTTCTAGCTGAAGTATTCATTAGAATTGCCTTCAGTGGAAATCAAAGTCTTTCTGGTTTTATTTGTTTTAAAATGATTCTTAATGTTGTTCTTAAAAAATATTTCCGCTGGGTACAAAATTCAAGACCCTAGGTCACCAAAATGATTTTCTCTTAGCAAATTGAAAATATTATCCAATCATTCTTTGGCGTCCATCGTTACTATTGAGAACAAAGATGACAATGAATTGTTGCTCCTTGGAAGGCAATGTATCTTTTCTCTCTGACTGCTTTTAAAATCTTTCCTTTGACTCTAGTGTCCTGCATTTTCACTGTGATAATATACCAGAGAATTTATTTTGTTCATTCTGCTTGGAATTCAGTGGGTTTCATTAATCTGTAGTTTGGTGTATTATATCAGTTCCAGATTACTCTCAGGTCTGGCTTTAGCTCATTACCCTCTCTGGAATTTTCATCAGACATGTGATAGACCATCTCAGTCCCCTCCATGTCTCTAAGTCTCTCTCTTTCTCTCTCTCTCTTTTTAAAAAATCACTTTGTTTCTCTGTACTGTACTCTGAATAATGTTTTCTGATCCATCTTCCAATTCACTAAGTATTTCTTCAGCCATATCTAATCTGCTGTTAAGCCTATCCAATGAATTTTAAATTTCACTTATTATTTTTCTATTTGTGGAAATTCAATTTGGTTCTTTTTTTAACACTTTTTATTGATTTGTAATCATTTTACAATGTTGTGTCAAATTCCAGTGTTCAGCACAATTTTTCAGTCATTCATGGACATATACACACTCATTGTCACATTTTTTTCTCTGTGTCAATTTGGTTCTTATTCATACTTCATAGATCATTTATATAGTAATTTTTTTCACTTGCATATTTCAAACTTTTAAAAAATTTCCTGAAAGGTATGGAATATGGCTATTTTAACTTAGTTTCTGTTAACTCTGGTATCTAAAGTCTTTGTAAGTTGGCCTCTCTGTTTTTCTTTTTTTCTTCTGGCTCTCATTCATGGTACTTCATTCACTTTGAGGATTTCCTTTTTTAGTCATGAGTTCATATTTTTTTAATGAATCTTTGGAAATTTTTGAGGTCTAATGTGAAGTTGAGGTTCTCCCCTTGCTGTTCACATGGGAGTGCTACCAACCTGGGCTATAAATTCTAGGCTCAGTGTTTTCCAGACCACCCAGGAGGTGTGCATTTTGGTGTCCAAGCTGAGCACAGACCAGCTTGTGGATGTGACTTCTCAGGGCAAACATTGTTCCACCCCTGTGGAAGGCCATTTTCCATACAGTCCTTCTGGGGACTGGGTTATGACTCATTGACCTTCACGCTGAACGTAGGGCCCTCTGAAGGTCCCAGCTTTACACGGGGCTTCACTGTAAGACTTCCCACCTGAGGCAGGCCTGGGTTTGGATATTTAGCCACCTGTTACCGAGACTGTGACAAACAAAGCTCAAGTTTGCTCAGTTCACCAAATGCCTTCAGGACACCTCTTACCTCTGTGGGTTCCACTTTCACTGTGTGCTCAGCCTCCGACCCTCTCATACTCCCTGGTTAGCTCATCAAGGCCCCTGAGTCTCATGGTCAGACAAACTCTTGTCCACTTACAGGGGACAGAATCAGGGTTTAGCTGTACAGCACAGGGAGCTATATTCAATATCTTGTAACAGCCTAGAGTGGAAAAGAATATGAAAAAGAATATGTATGTGTGTGTGTAACTGAATCACTGTGCTGTACACCAGAAACTGACACAGCATTGTAAACCAACTATACTTCAATTTAAAAAATTTCAATTAAAAATCAAAGATTTAAAAAAAAAAAAAGGACTGGGATTTTTCTGGGCAGCCCGGGCCTGATGTCCACTGCCCCAGCCCCCTGTGATAATCCCTGCGCCCCGTCTCCCCGAGAAGCCGGGAGGGGCTGGCTGCTGGGCAGCAATAACGCGTCTGAGGCACGCTGGTCCCTGGGGTTTTAGTCCTAAGTAAGTGTCGTGCTGGGACTCCAGGGCGTCTGGGTTGGGCCACCAGCTCTCGGCAGGCTGGACTAAGAGGGACCCTCCTCTCCAGACCCCCGTACCTCTCAGAGAGGAAGAACTCCCCCGCTAACTTGTACGGAGGCCAGCTGGTCTAGAGCTAGGAGGCTGTAGACCAGGCGCCAGCAAGCTGGAGCCCATGGACCAAATCTGGCCCCCAACCTGTTTTTGCACTTAAAGGAAAAAAAAAGGATGTGTGACGGAGACTGTGTGTGACCCATAACACTGTGATATTTACTATCTGGCCTTTTACAGAAAAGTTTGCTGCTCCCCAGACTGGGCCAGTGTTGTCCAGTAGAAATACAATGAGAGCCACAAATATAATTTAAAATTTTCTAATAGCCACATTAGAAAAAATGTGAACAAGTGAAAAAAAAGAACAAGTTAAATTCATTGCCATGGGTTTTATTTGACCCAATAGATTGAAAATATTAGCACTTCAATATATGATCACCATAAAAAAATTGTTGGATGGTCAACATTCTTTCTTCAAAAGCCAGCGTATGTTTTAACACTCACAGCACTTCTCAATTTGGCTGCTAAGTTTTCACAAGAATGGCTGGGTCTGCATTTAGATATCATAAAATTGGCAAGTTGAAAAAAAGGGAGACTCTCATGCCTGAGTCATTCCAACCAACCGTAGTTAAAGTTTTCCAATAACTGAGCTGGGAACCTGGATTTAAATTTAGATTTGAATTCGTTAAACTTAAATCAAGTTAAGATCCAATTCCTCGGTCTCACGAGCCGCATTTCCAGGACTCTGTAGCCAAGCGGGGCTGGTGACCACGCCACTGAAGAGGCATCTTTAGAGCATCCTGTGCCTACAGGCAGGGGCGTAAGTGGTCCCCACAGCATGTGACCAGCTCAGCCCAGGGAGATGCTGGGTGAACACAAGTAGGATGAGTGAGTGCTGTTGCCGGGCAAATGAGGGGTGGAGGGGGGTGTCTTCCAGACCCGGCATCCCCTCCGCGTGACCTTCCAGGCTCCTGGGCTCCTGTCATCAGACTCTCCCCTGAATTCCTCCTTCGAGCCCCCAGAGCCCATGCCCCATGCCTCCCCAAGGTGTGTGAGGACCATGTGCCCAGGATTCTGGTTCTTACAACCACATCTGTCTCCCGCGGGCCTTGGCTCCCCCGCTTCGGCTGCTGGGGACCGTCATGTCAGGTGAGGCATTCACTGCATGAGGCTGCACTTCCAGGCTGCCTGGGACTCCATCAAGCACCGCAGCACCGGCCTGGGCTGGTTGCATCAGGAAGTCGGGGTGGCCTCAGACGGACACCAAAGGCCCAGCCCCCAACCCTGACTTCCCTCTGCACCCCCAACACTCCTCTCACTGCTGGTGAGCTGCTCCTGAGCTGCACGGCTGTAAATAGGCGAAGGCGTGGGCTCTGACTGATCAAAGGGCCCCCTTCAGAAGCCGTCATTAGTTGCTATTCTGGGAACTGGTTATTTTAAGGTTCGTGTATTTTTTCTTCCCTGAGGAGCCGTCTTAGTGGATGGCGAGGTCCTGAGGTGCTGGCTCTTCAGTCAAACCACACAAGCCCTGTTTTGTCTAGGGTTTCAAAGATAAACCTATAATGAAAGCGTCAGTTGACGCTGAGTGCCACCATCCCCGTTCCTGGGCAGAGGTGGGCGGGGCCCGCCAGGGAGTCCCTGCACCCCTCGAGAGGCAGGGAGACTTGATGGGCCCGCGGGAAGGGAGGGAGCCTGAGGTCAGTGCCTGGAGTTCCCATGGCCAGGACAGTCCTCACAGGCCTTGCCCAGAGCCTGGCTCAGGGGCCATCCTTCAACAGACGGCCCAGCTTTGGCCAAAAATCTGTGGGAAGATTCCCCATCCCAACCAGTGGCTGAGGAATGCACAGTGACATCATGGTTTAAGAAAACAATAACACCTCGTGCTGGCACCCATGTGGGGAAACGGGCAGTCTTACACATTGCTGGTGGGGATGCGAATGACGGAGTAATAGAGCTTCTGGAAGGAATCTAGCGACGTCTGTTAACGTTAAAACCACACGTACCCTTTGATCTAACATCTCCATTCCCAGGAAAGGAAACCCCAGGGTTGGAGATTCATGTATCAGGATGAGTGTCATGCCCTGGTTTATGATGGAAAGAAGCCAGGGGCCACTTGACTTGAGAGGACAGCCGAGTAGACGAGACACTCCCTGCCGTGTCTGCATGGCTCTGGAGCCACACCTTTGCGTGGCTGCATCAGAAACCCGAGATGCCATGGGCCAGGGTCCCAGTGCTATGCAGCCACGCCACCCAGGACAGCGGCAGGGAGGGCCACGAGAGCACAGCCCAGCTCCAGGATGCTGGGCCTGTCCAGGCAGTGGGCAGCCCAAATGCAGCTGTAAGGTGCTCCATCCTGGCTTTGTCTGAGTCAAGACGCCTCTGACAGCTGGTGTGTGTGTTCCAAGGTCATGCAGGTAGGGGTGCTGTGTCCTGTCAGCCTCCTGCTCTGTACCTGAGGCTGCTCTCCCACCAGAAGGGCAAACCCCAAACTAACCATCCGGTGAGCCCTTCCCCCAGGGCCTCCTCCCCAGGACTCTGGATTCACTCAGCACCCACCACCCAGGCCTTGACCCCTGGTCTGAGTCTCCTTCTCCTCAGGCCCTCTCTGTACTAAGATGGGGAACACGATCCATCAGGTCCAGGCTCCTTCCAGCCCTAAGGACCAGCCCCAGCCCTTAACTACTCTGGCCCGTAAGTGGCACATACATCACTTCTCCATCCCACTGGCAGGAATGAGTCATGTGGCCCCACCCAGAGGAGTGTGGGGGATGTAGTCCCGGCCAGAAAGCCATTTTCCAGAAACACAATGGGAGGAGCTGACATCAGGGCTGACGCTCAGGGCAGGTGCCCGGCTGGGCTGTGTTCCTGGGCCTCTTCTGACCTGGAGGCAGGAAGGCTGGCCCCATGGTTCAGCCCTTTGCTGCCCCGCAGTCCACCTCCTCTAGGCCAGCAGGCCTGACCCCACAGGGCGATACCCTCACCCTGATGGCATCAGACACTTGGCCTCCCAAGGAGGAATGTGAGTGCTGGCTTTTGAAGTCTGTTCTGGCTCCAATGCTAGATGCAAGGGCTGTTGGGACAATTCATGAGCTGACCCGCATCCAACAGAGGAACATCACATGCAAAGGCCCTGTGGCATGGGGGACATATGGCAAGTGCAGAGCTGCAAGACGTGTGTCTGACTACAAAGCTCAGAGAGTGGGCGTGAGGGGGGACTAGCCATTGTGCAGGAAGAGGGGCCAGGGGCCAGTCTAGGGGCCCAAGCTCTGCCTTGACCCCACTGTGTAGCTCTGGGTCAGCCTCTGCAGTCTGAGCCTCAGTTTCCCCAGCTGCACTGTGACCGCCTGCTCCCCACACCCTTGGCAGCCCTCCGAGAACCGCGCCTTCCCTCCTCTTTCCTGTGTGCTTCTCTCCCAGTCTGTCCGGGGGACGACAGCCTCTCCCCCCAACCAGGCCTCTCCTGAATGACTCTATTTATAGGCCTCAAATATTGGCCAGAAAGGAAATTTACGTTTTTTTAAAATTTAGCTCCAGTCTGCGTCAGCTTCTGTGGGTTGACTGCTTCTGAGAGAGGAGGGGGCAGGGAGCGGGCGGCGGGCAGAGCCATGTGCATCCGGGCTCAGCGGGCAGCACGCGGTGGCCGTGAGTCTGTCACGGGCCCTCCTGAGTGATGTGTAATCAGGGGTCTCCGCAGGGGGAGCCGGGTGGGGGCCCGGGGCTGAGGGCGGCCCGGAGGCTTGTCTTTGCGGCGAACCCTGCCCCGCCGCCTTGGCCGACCTCAGAAAAACATGTATTTTGATCAAAATGGGCCCTTTTTTAAACTTGTCACCCTGCGGGTCAGGGCACAGCCTGCCCCCGGCCAGTCCTGCATATTGAACAGTGGCTTGGTCACCACCAGAAATAGATGTCCCAGCCCAGAGGCAGGGCTGTCCTGCCTGCTCCGGGAGGGGACCAGGCCGGAAAAGGGCAGCCGGCCCAGGACCTGGCCATGCCGACTCCTGCAGCGGCCGGCCCCGGAGCCGGCGGCAGGGCGCCCGAGCTGCCTGTCCGCTCGGGGACCACCTCCCCGTCGGGTCTGCGGAGCCACACAGGGATGGCGTGCGACGTCCGGGAGCAGCCAGGGGTGGGGACCGGGTGGCAGCCAGGCAGGGTCAGGGTGCCGTTCACGCCCGCTCGATGCCGGGTGGCAGGTGGACACCGGCAGGTCCCGGCCTCAGAGCCGCACCCAGTGAGGAGCAGCCTCCTCGCTGTCGGCCGGGACCCACTCTGGCCGTCGGGATCGCCAAAATGGCTGACGCTGCCGTTTCAAACGGGCGCAAACACACGGGAGTCGCCGTGCGGAGCTGTGTTTACTTTGCCGAGCGTGCGGCCTTCCGTTGCCCGGGTTCCCAGTGCTCCAGAGGCACATGGAAATTTTTGTGGATTAAACACGGGGCTGAGGCGCGCTGGGCTGTTTGGGTTGGCAGCGCTCCCTCCCCACCCCGTTCCTCATCCGCAGCTCCCGCCCACCCGCGTCACCCATTCATACCTCTGCTCCTGGGCCCCTCCTCCACGCCTGCTCAGGGCCCTCCACCCTCCCTCACCCCTGTGGCCCAGAGCCGGGGAACCTCGACCCCCTCCCCAAGTCTAGAAGAGGCTGCAGGACAAGGGAAGGCTGGTTGGGAAGGGCTGGTCTCAAACAGGGGCCCCTCTGACCTCCAGATCTTCATCCATGAGATGGGAGCCAATGTGCAGACCAGGCAAGACCTAAGGGACCAGCACCCAGAAAATGCCCAGGACACAGTCTCTGTCACAGGTCCTGCTCTCCGGAAGGTGAGAGGCACCAGGGAACTATGAGGGGCAAGGCCTTATTCCTCGCTACCTCTTGGGGAAACTCTGTCCAGACAGGATCTGGGCCTTTCTGAAGGAGACTGGGGGTATGCTGGTCTATGGGAAAGATCTTTGAGGGACATGGAGCAAGGCCTGTGGATATCTGGGGGAACCATGTTCCAGGCGGGGGTCACAACAAATGTCCTGAGGTGTGACCATGACCAACCTGTCTGAGCAACACCAGGGCGGCAGTGTGGCCATGGGTTAGGGAGGAGCCTGGAGGTGGGGAGAGACAGGTAAAGTGATGCGCAGGCCTCCAGGCCCTCGGGACCACTGGAAGGACTCGTCGCTTCACGTGGAGGGAGGGGTCTTCGGGGCCGAGAGAGCCGAGATCCAGCTCACGGTTTCAGCTGCGTTCCCTGGGCGGAAGCGGGGCAGGTGTGGCTGTGGGGGCTGCTGCGGGCCAGTGCACAGCGCTCCCATCCTGCCTCCTGCCCCAGCCCGAGGAGACAGGTTGCTCAGTTTGCCCAGTCCCCTCTGTCCCCGTCGGCCGGAAGCCACAGGTCAGGTCTCACACATGAAGAGCCATCTGTGTGAGCAGCGAGGTGGCCAGCCCGCCGGCTGCCCGCACGGGGATGCTCTATCCAGCGGGGCCACCCACCCCTCCCCGGTGCGGCCTGCAGACACCCTGTCGGACCCCCAGCACCCACCCCTGGGCGGGAGCTTCTCAGGGTGTTGCAAGGCCCTGGCCCAAGGTGCCAAACCTGGCCACCCTCAGCACAGTGCTGGAGGTGGGGAATCCGGTGAGACCCAGGCAGAGCACGCCCAGTGGCGGGGAGCCACAGCCGCAGATGGGGTGCAGCATCACAGGCCCCCACACGCGGCCCACCTGGCAAGCACAGTGTGTCGGTTTTAAGGTTGTATGACATTACCTTTTGATAAGTGGCCGCCTCTGTTAACTAGGGTGGAAATTTGCGCGAGTGGGGGCCTCTGAGGGTGTCCTCTCAACCCTGCGCCTTCTCCAGAACATATGGGTGTCCTAAGACATGAGCCCTCTGGTCTGGACAGAGGGACCAGAAGTCACAGCTGCAGGGACTACAGAGGACAGGAGGGGGCCCTCTGAAACACGGGCTGCACGGTCATCTGGGTACCCTGGGCACCAGCGGCCTCAGGGGTTGCCACTGTGGATGGGGCAAGCTGGCTCCTGCCCCCTTGGAACACACAGTTCACGGGGTGCAGGAGAGGTGCACAGAATGACCTATGGTTACCTACATCCTGGCGTGAGAGAGTAACGCTCTAGACAAACAGGGCCTCCTCTGGGTAGGGGGTCAGGGCAGGGCTGAACGAGGTAGAGGGTGGTATGGGTGACAGAGTTCCCAGCGTGAGTGGCCTGTGCAAAGGCCCTGGGGCCGTAGGGGCACGGCAATCGGAGGCAGGCAGAACCTGGCGAGGGAGGTGTAGGCCAAGCCAGGCCAGCCAAATTAGGGACTTTAGAAATCACTCTGAGCCTGGGGGTCAGGGATAGCTCTGGCTTCACTGGAAGGATTAGAAGCAGATGAAGGTGGTAGCCCAAAGAGTGGGGAGGGGCTGCGGTGGGATTAAGACATGGCATGTGCGCCTCAGACCAGGACGGACACCTGTGGGGCAACAGCCCCCAGTCCCCTGGACCGGTTGCTTAACAGGACAGGCAGACGGAGAGGATGGGGGTGGAGAAGGACCAAGTTTCTATTGACAGCACCTGGATGGGCTGCTTTGCCTGGAGTGATGCCAGGGGCGGGGCCATCTCGGATTCCACCGTGGGCGTGTCCAGTGGGCAGGTGGATGCTGGTACGTAGAAATCAGGTAGCAAAGAAGGAAGGAGGGGACTGGGGAGGGAGGGCTGCGGAGGCAGTGGGGATGGCAAGGCCAAGACTCACCACAGCCGGGGAGGGGCTCCCGTGGCCGTGGACAGGGCAAGGGAAGGGATGCGGTTCACTCGGATGCTGCCCAGCCTTCCCCAGCCCTGAGCTTGGCCAGGCTTTGGGAGGTTGTGAGGACGTGAGACCTCAGGGGCACAAGAGAGAAGCTGGTGTGTCTGGGATCAGAGGGGGCAGCGTGGCACCACCAACATCCAGGGAGGGTTTCCTTGGGGAGGGGGCCAGAGACAGGCGATGAAGGCAGGCCAGCCACGGTTCCTGACTCTCCGTCCCTCCAAGTGCCCACACATACCTGTCCGTTGAGGGAAGAGAATGCCTGGGACGAGTGTGCAGGCAGAGGACCCTGGCTGGGCCTGGGGGCGTGGCTCACCACCCCCGCAGAGTGCGGAGGGCGTGCGGGAGGGCGTGCGGGAGGGCGCGGAGGCCAGCCCTCGGAAGGCCTCTTTGACCCAGAGCCCAGGGTCTCCCGGTCCCCAAGGACTCAGTCCTCAGACGTGTCTCCTGCCCCCCACCCGTCTGCTCAGCCCCAGCAGCACCAGCTGAGGGCCAGCCTCTTTCCCGTCTCTCCTCCCTGCCCTGAGGGGGCTTCGTAGATTAAGTGGAAGCACCTCAAACAGGCGGGGACACTTGCCACCTTCCCAGGGCCTCTGTCTGCTGAGGGCAAGAGAAGGAGCCAAGTTCACAGAGCGTGGCCCTGCTACTCCTGGGCCTGCGGCTGGGGGGTCTGCAGGGTCTTCTGGGGAGCCAATGACACAGCCCCAGGGAATCTGGTGAACTCGCTTCTCTGCCCCTCTCGGTTTCCCTCTGTTCCTAAAACCGGAGCTCTGCAGCAGAGCCAGCCTGAGCATCTTCAAATCCCACACCCGGGACAGAGCAAGAGCTAACGGAGCAGTGACCCTCTGGCACAGTGGACATGCCTCATGGCTGTGTGATGCAACCCAGCTCCCTCCCTGGCTCGAGCCGACCCACTCCAGGACCGACCGACCACTGGGGCTCACCCAGAGTCCCCCAGAGTCAGGGTCCTGCCCCTAATCCTGCTAGCTGCAGGCTTTCAGTCATCAGGTGACACCAGCCCCCAGCCACGAGCCCACCAAATCTTCCCTGCCCTTTCACAAGAAAAGTTAACTTACTTTTCAACACCATAAAGTGGGCAGGAGCCTGTGTTTTCCAGGCCAGAGGGGGACGTCCACGAACAGGTGCCTCCCGGCAGGGTCAAGTGTCACTGCCCCCCTACACGTTACAGATCTGGAGATGCAGGGTCCTCACCCGGTGAGGGGAGCGCTGCCCGGCTGGCTGACCGCTCCCGCCCCAGGGTCCTGCGGGGCCCTCGCACTCTTGCTGCCCACCCCGTCTGTGGGCGGGAGTGCTCCTGCTGGGGCAGCACCGCCCTGACACACCACCAGGACGTGCGGCTCTGTGGTCTGTATGCTCCTCTCCAGTCTTGAAACACGAGCACAGATATTAAAATACAGAGTGGCCGTCCAGGCCCACGTGAGGTCACCTGTCTCCTGCTGGAAACCAGCTCAGCCCTGTTCCCCCAGCACCAGCGACACTGCCCACCGTGGCCAGGGTCCCTATAGGGCTCAGTTCAAGGTGGATGCCAAGGACAGGGGGCCTGTGTGCGTCCCTCAGCGCCTAGGTGCGTGGAGAGCCCTCAGCAAGGCTGGCGGGCGACTCTGACCCTGGCTGATGATGCGGTGGGAATGCCCCTGCTCCTCTCCCGGGTCCTTCCGCTTCTTCCCACTCAGCCCGCCTTACTCCCCAAGACGGACCAGGCCTCCGGCTCCAGGGGCCCGGGCCTGGAGCCTGACACACACGCCTGGCTTCCTGCTCCCTCACTGTCACAAACCCTCTGTCGTGAAGGAAGCAACCTATGTCCAGGTCGTGGGCCTCCCTCGGGGCCCTGCCCTCCCAGCCCCACGGGGCCGCCTGTCCCCCCGCCTTGGAGCTGGGCCCGCCCCCCAGATAAAGGGCTGCTGAGGCCCCGGCAGTGGGAAGGCCTCGGGGCACACAGGGAGTGGAGCTGTGGGCCGTCCTTCACGTCCCCACACAAGCCCCATTGCTGCGCTGTCCCGCCCACACCACCTGACAGATGTGCCGGTGACAGGACGGGGGGACAGGGAAATGCTCGCCTCCCGGTGCCACACAAGCGGCCTTTATCCCGGCCGTAAATGGTTTCTGTGTCGAGGGAGCCAGCGCCTGTCCCAGGCCTAACCCCCCAGCGGCCAGCGAGGGGAAGCTGATCTGTGGGGAGTGACTGTCCAACATATGGCTGGTGGCAAGTGGTGGCAAGCCATCCCCACGGCGCCACAGGGGACGCTGTTCCCGCCTCACCTGGGCTGCCTCCAGCACCGGGATTTGCGAGGACTCGGCCGGCAGGCTCCGGGGGGAGGCCCTGGGAGGATGAGGACGGCGCTGGAGGCTGGGCCCCTGGCGAGGGCCAGGCAGCGTGCTGGCCCCTGCCCTCCCTCCCCCACCGGCGACAGCCAACCAGCTGGGCATGGGCCATAGTGCGCCTGCTGACAACGACGCGTCACGCCATGAATGGGCCCTCTCTCCTGTGTCCCCCACTGGGCGGGTGGCAAAGCAGAGCCTCCTGGTCAGTGCTGTGCCCGGGGGGGACTGCCCCCAGGAGGTTGAGCCAGTACTGGGGACCACTGTCCCTCAGCCTTTAGTGAGCTGATGACCGCTCCCGTGTGATCCAGAGCACCCATGGCCGTGCCAGCCCTGCGCTCGCCGCCCACCCAGGCGAAGCCTCCTCCCTGGCCGCCTGCCCACCCTCAGCCCCCACTCGGGGCCCCGAGCCCATCTGCTCAACCCCTTGTACGTCTCACAGGCTCCTTCCGTCCCTGCGTGGCAGGGCACACGTGGCCCTCACAGTGTCTCTCACACCCCGAGCCCGAGCCCAAGCTGCTCCTGGGATGCCTCGCGGACACGCACAAGCCCGGGGCCCGGAACGACCAGGGGGCTGGAGCGTCTGCGCCCTGACCATCCAGCCTCCATTCTCCATCTCCCCATCAGAAGGGGTCTCAGAAAAGGTTCCATGTCCCACCTGCAGGCCCATTTCACTGCCGACAGTCTGGGGACAGGCCAGTCCCCAGAGCCCGTCCGGCCCTGACCACAAAAGCCTTCCTCAGGGGACACGGCTGCCCCACAGGGCCCCCCTCACCAGCCAGGGTCACCTTAAAAATAGCCGTGGAGGGGTTTGCAACAGCCACGGACTCTTTTACAGTAATTCATTTTAACGGCAAACGATGCTGTGTTCCCCCACCCCAACCCCCCACTCTATTTCCTCATTAACATAATTGCAAACAGAACAAAGCTTTCTTGATTTCATGTAAACAACAGCTTGAAATAGTTTATAATCCTTGCAGGTATCAAATTAAGTTTTTACTTATGGTCTGGAAATTAATTACCCTTATAGCGAGACAAATGTGAAAACTGTGTATTTTTGACAAGAAAATTAAGCAGCTATTGGGGAAATGTAACTTAATCGTCGCAGAGAAAATTGTTTATAAGTCGGTCCCGTTGCTAGCGCTCTTGCCGCTTCGACCTGGTGCTGCGTTCGTTGGTGCATGTGTGTTTGCCTCATTTGGGGGCTGGTGTGGGTCCATTACTGGGGTAGCGGCAGGGGAAGGGGCTGGAGGGGCCAAGAACAGGGCAGGGAGGAGGAGAGAATAGGGGCTCCTTCTCAGTGAAGGGACCAGTGACAAGGAGGGACACGGGGCCAGGACGCAACGACCAGGGGCAGCTCAGCCCTGACGTGAAACCTAAGCGGAGCCCTGGACCTGGACGGGGGGAAGCCCCTCCCTCAGAGGCCTGGGAGGGCCTCGGCAGCGGCGACAGCCAGAGCAAGGGCCCTGGGCAGCAAGACGGCACCCAGAGGCGGGCGGGCCCTCAGCCTGCCCCCGGGGGCAGCGGGCCCTGGGCTCTGGGTGAGGCCTGGTGAGCGCGAATGTGGTATGACTGTGGGGGGGCGTTTGTGTTGAGCCCAAAGCAGCCACAGGGCAAGTTTCGAGGGACTCGTGCCCCCAGTGCTCAGGGCACTGAAACTGCGCTGTTTACAGTTTTCACCATAATCTACCCTGTAACGGCAAACCTCCCCCACACGTTCTTCCCTTGTGTTGTGTTTTATTTTCCAGGAGTGCAATGTCTGGGTCAATGTCAAGCACGCTGACAAGCATTTGTCAGACTGTGCGGAGTGGGAATGAGTTCCACGTCACGGGAGGTGGCCAAGCAGAGGCCAGCCACCCTCCCCCGGCAGGCTGGGTGAGGGGCCCAGTGGCCGCACTGAGTCTATGGCCCAGGGGGGCTGTGTCTTCCCTGTCTGCCCTGCAGAGCTCCAGGGCCCCACCCCCCCACACACGCACCCCTGAAGCCCCCCCCTCGGCCTGGGGCGGGGCACTCCGGGCAGCCCTTCTTCCCACTTTGGCCCCTCTGACCGCTGATGCCGGGTGCGGCCTAGGGAGGGGGCGAGGAGCGGCCAGGGTCAGCGCAATGTTGAGTCGGAGACGGCACAGCCAGCGTGGATGTGTGGTGGAAGGTCAGCGAGGCTGGCATGGGCCCCTGGAGCCGACACCCTGCTTAGCATCCGCAAGACTTTGGGCGCATTTCACAGCCTCTCTCTGCCTGAGGTGGGAGAGGGAGCGTGTGCAGGGGTGTCTGAGGGCTGGGAACCTCTGTGTTGCACACCCAGAGTGGGTGCGCACATCCACCGGCAGCAAGTTATGGGATAATTCTGCTGTGGAGGGCAGCAGAGAATGAGGCGGAGCCGGGGTGGGAGGGGAGGGGAGGTTTGGCTTGGCGGGTACTCACAAGGCTCAGATCGTGGGACTGGACCCAAGGAGTGGAGGACAGGATTCCAGAGCCCTCTCCAGCTGCCCACCCTGGAGAAGGTTCTGGAAGGGATGGGGGAGGAAGGGGTCTGTGAGGCCCCCAGGCTGGGCACTGGCAATGGGCAGACGGGGGTGGCGCCAGCGCTGGAGAGAGGTAGAAGCCGCAGTGTTTGGTGAAGACCGTGCGGGAGGCCGAGAGGGGGTGGGGTTGGTTGGAGGTCAGAGACAAGTTTGGGGCTGGTCAGGTCTTGGCGTCACCCTGCACT
Organism: Vicugna pacos; assembly: GCF_048564905.1. Taxonomy (NCBI): domain Eukaryota; kingdom Metazoa; phylum Chordata; class Mammalia; order Artiodactyla; family Camelidae; genus Vicugna; species Vicugna pacos. Next base: position 73,326,154 of record NC_132996.1, on the reverse strand, counting down.
CTGGAGGCGTGAGCGCCTCTGCTCAGCAGGATGCTCCCGGGAGTCTCGCACTGGAAATGTCTCAGGGGGTGTATTCCGCACCTCCCCCATGCGCCCCCACACCCACCCTCCCTCCTGCCCGCTGTCTCCGCTGCTGGGCCGTGTGTTGGGCAGCGCAGCCTACTGCAACAGGACAGCGCAGAACAGACATCTGTGTCTCGGGGTTCTGGGGGCTGGAAGTCTGAGGGCAAGGTGCCGGGGGACTTGGCGTCTGGCGAGGACTCACTTCCCGACTTGCAGATGACCACCCCTCACCTCTGCGCTCTCCAGACCTCTGCACTGTACACAGGAGCAAGCTCTGCTGTCTCTCCTTCCTGTGTGGCCACTAATCTTGTGGGCTCGGGGCCCCACCCCTGGTAACTCACTTAGCCCTAATCACCTCCCTAAAAACCCCATCTCCAAATACTGTCACATTGGTGGTTAGGACTTCAACATATAAATCTGGGGGGGACGTGATTCAGTCCATGACGCTGCCCCCTGTGGGGGCATCTGAGCGTGGAGCACAGTGTCGTCCCAGGCTGCGCCATCGCCCCTGAGAGCTGCAGGGGTGAGATGCAGGAGGTGAGGGAGGGGAGCGCTGGAACGTCAGGTATCCTTGTCCCCAGGGGCCACACCCACTGGCCAAGTCAGAGGAGCACAGCCCATCCTCGTGGTGACAGGGGCCGGTCCGCGCAGCCCCTGGGCCCCACCATGACCTCAGAAGGCCCGAGCCCTGGGCAGGGTCTGAGCCTTTGTTCTGATCAGTGGTCAGGGAAGGGGCGCCGAGAAGGCCTTTGAGTTCTCGTGGCTGGAGGTGACTTAGTCAGCATGGTGTGTACTTGTCATCTGGGTCCCCTTCCCCTCCCCTAGGGCTGGCTGGGGACATGAGGCCTTGGTTCCTCCCAGCCCAAGCCACACCCGTGTTGTCAGCACAGGAAATTTAGGAAGGTCTCCCACCCCAGCTGCTTGGGAGGGGACAACGGCGGCCTGCACCCAACCTGGCACCTCACTGGCCCCCGGGAACGGGGCTTCTGACCCAGGCGAGTGGGTGCACATGCCAGAGCCTGCAGGTCTAGGTGCTGACCTTCCACTGACCAGGATGTCCTCTGGGGAGGCGCTAGACATGCAAAGCCTCCCTCAGCCCAGGCGCAGGGCCTGGGCTCAGCCCCGCAGAGCGTGGGGTCCACTCTGAAGGGAAGGTGTGGGTGATGCTGCCTGCCCCTCTCCAGGCCCTCTGCCGGCCGGAGCCACCCCCCTGCCCGGAACCCCACTGCATCAAGAGCCTGGGGACACGTTGCCGACCCTCCCTCCCAGCTGCCCTCCAGCCCCCAGAGAAGCCCACCATCCATGCATCTTCCAGGGCCCTCCCTTTGAAGAGGCAGCTCAGGCTTTGCTGCTGGGCGAGGCCTGCCCAGGCTGCAGATGCCGGCGTCCTGCCTCTGACCCCGCCACGGGCCTCCTTCTGCCCATCTCTGTGGAGCTGCATCTGGTGGGGAGGCCCTTTCCAGCACCGGGGACCGGGGCCCAGAAGTCGGTCACAGCTCCTCCTTCCTATAGCCTTCCAACCCAGCCAAGACGGGTCCAGTTTTCCCTCCTGCAAACTAGCCTTGTGGCGTGGGTAGCTCACATCGCCTCTCTGAGCCTCCATTTTCCCATCTGTAAAATGGGATGATGAGAGACCACAGCTCAGAAGGAGCAGGGGTTTCGGCGTGGCGGTGCATGTTCAGCTGGAGGACGCGCTAGCTCAGGGGGAGGGGTTCTCACCGTTAGTGCCACAAAGGGGGTTCACTGGGACTGGGGGTGTGGCCCCATGACCAGGGATCCAAGAGGTCAGCTGAACCACTCTCTGGCCATGGAGAGGGAAGCATGGAAACTTCTGGATGGCCTAGTCTGCTAGGAGGAAGGGCAACAGGACTCAGTCCCTGGACCCAGGCCCTGTCCCTCTCCCTGCTTCTGGCCAGCAGGGCTGGGGGCACCAGAGCAGCCACCCCGGGCTTGTCAGTGTGCGCGGTCATCCCTGGTACCGCCCTCTGGGACAGGCGGCCGCTCTGTGGGTGTTTGTCACACCTGCCGGAGGCCAGCCGCGCCACGATAGGCTCTTGTTACCTCCAGCCACGCCACCGCTCTGGGGCCCAGGGCCTCGGCCTGGCACCTCCTCAGTATGGCCTGCTCTTCGGGGGTGGTGGCTTTGGCAGCCTCTCAATGCCAGCCCAGTGCCCCCAGAGCCCCCAAGAAGTGAGGGCAGACCCCCAAGGCATGAGGGGTGACAGGCCCTCCAGAAGCTAATTTCCCCAGACACCCCACTGAGGACAGAGGGGCACCAGATGCCCCCTCCATGGCTACATGGGAGACCCTGGGTCCAAAAGGAGGGGAATCCTAGGAGGAGGGCAGCCGGGGGAGGGTCGTCAAATCAGGACCTTGGGCCAGTAGGAGTGAAGCCACTGCCGGCTCCCCAACCCCTTGCCCTGCAGCCAGGGAGCCGCAGTCCACCCCAAGCCACCATGTCAGGCGCCCAGTTTGAGGCCCTCCCAGCAGACCCTCAGTGTTGCCCAGGTCGGCCAGGCTGGGTGGTGTGCTAGGTTCAACTGCGGCACAGGCCCCCACCTGGCCTCATAGCATTCGGGGGGCCCATCCAGGCAAGCCCTGCCCTGGCCACTCCTTACAAGCAGGAGACAGGCAGGCAGTGCAGGTCCCAGTGCAAGCTGGGCGTTGGCCTTCCTGCCAACGTGGCCCCCAAGAGCCAAAAGCCTGAGAAGGGACATGGCCAGCAGGGCCTCGGGCAGCTCCGGACCGCAGCCGGGGCCATGCAGCCGTGCAGGACTCTGGGACTGTCCGTGCATGCTCCCGGACTCACCCCGAGTCCAGGACAGAGGAGTGAACAGCATCCGCGAGTCGGCCGGGGCCTCCGAGGGGCCGCGCTAGCACTTGGCTAGGGAAGGATGTTCCTGGCCGAGGGTCAGCCCGAGCCTGGGCGCGGATGGACGGGGGTGGGGGCCTGGCCGGGAAGCCCTGAAGGCGAGGCCCAAGGTGGGGAGCCCACTGTGTTTGTGTTTTGTGTTTGTGTGGTTGTCTACAGAGGTTTTGTGGTGTGTTTGAAAGGGGTTGGAGTGCCCCCCGTACCCTGGGACTCGGGGTGCCCCTGTGCTCTGGCTGGAGCTGGTGTACCCCCTTACCACCCCTGCAGGCGGGCTGATCCCAGGCAGGGCTGAGGAGGGATGGGCAGATCTCTGGAGGGTCTATGTGCTGGGGTTGGGAAGGGGGTTCAGAGCAGCCTGCTGGGCCTGGGGCACACAAGCCTGGGCCTGCGCCCTCTGCAGCCCTGCCACCAGCCCCTTTCCTACCCGCCTGCCCCGGCCTGCCCAACGTGCCGCTCAGGAGCCGGTGCCCACCTGCAGCCTATCCCCCAAATGCCTGGGCCACTGCCTGCCCAGACTTGCCCAGGGAGCTCCTGGGGCCCTCCTTCCTCCCATCCTCTCCGCCGTGGTCGCTGCTCCTCTCCCAGCCTCTCTCTGACCCTCTTGCCCCTGGTTCGGCCTCACCAGCTCCCACTTTGCTGCCCTACAGATTCGTGGGCACACAGGTGCTCCAGGGGCCCCATGGGGCCACTGGCTCTGGCCATGGATTCCACAACCCTGAGGTTAATGGAGTTCAGACCAGCCTGTGGGGGCCGGGCCACCTTGAGTGACCTGTTCCAGCCACCTGGCAGGTCCCATTCATGCCAAGCCCCAGGCTTCCCCATCTTAAATTCAGAGTGTCACTGGAGTCACTTCACTCGCCACGGTCACCAGCGGAAGGGGAAGCGGGCTGGAATCCCATTCCCAGGGGCTTTGGAAGCAGCAGCCCCCCCCCCCCCGCGGAGTGCTGGACCCCCACATACACACACACATGGAGCGCCGGGCCTCCCCCAACCCAGCCGCAGGCACTCGGCCCTGCACGCGGGCCTGGCGCGGGCACTGTGGTTTGAACCCAGGCCGTCTGGCCGAGCCCATCTGTTAAGCGGGACCCTGAGGCCGGAGCAGGAAGGACGGCTGCATGGGTGGTGAGGAGCGAGGTGAAGGAGGAAAGGGGAGGCCGGAGCGGAGCGGGTGCCTCTGCCCGAGGACTGGGCCCCCGGGAGGCGCGTTCTCACCGGGGCGTTTGTAGGTTTATCACAACCCTGACTGAAGCATCGGGGTATTTTTAACTCGATGAAATGGTTCTAGAGCTGCTACAGCACAGAGGTGAAAACAGCAGTGATGCGCCTGAGGAAAAGACCTGCGGAGCGAGGGGCTCTGCCTGAGGCTCAGTTCACAGCTTGGCCCGGGAGACCAGCCCCGCAGCCCCAGGACCCGCCGGCTGCCCGCGCCAGGTGCGCGTTCGCCTCCTGTGACCCCAGTGCCCCCACCCTCCCCAGTCTCTGTCCCGGGAGACTGAGGCCCACAGTCACAGCCACGCGGCTGCGGAGCAGCAGGGGTGGCACTTGTCCCCAGGCTCCCCGGCTCCACCCGGAATCCCGTGACGCTTCCCACAGGGGAGAGGCAGCAGCGTCCCGAGCCCGATGGGTACTGACAGCACCAGGGAAAACGCAGGTGGCGTGTCACTGCCGGCGGACCACGAGGTGCCGTCGTGAGAGAGCCGTAGACGTGAAGCTGAAACCGTTCATAAAAAGCAAAGTTGGAGTGCGTGAGGAGCTGGCCGTCCTTAGGCAGCAGACGGAGGTGCCCTGTGGCCTCAGCGGGCCAGGCCAAGCCGCACTCTGAGTCAGGGCTGACAGCGGGAAGTGGGGGGAAGGGCATAGCCCCCAGGGCCCTCGCTGCCCCCGAGCCTGCTCGCCAGACAGCAGGCCGGTACTGGAGAGCAGCAGGTTTAGTTCCTAAAGACTCCAAATCTGTGAACAAAGCGTAAGAGTAGGCCAAAACAAACAAACGAACGAACAGCACCTGGAAAGACAGTTTTCAAAGGAAGGGCCTCAAAGAGTGGACAGTTCCTCTCTCCTTCCGTCCTCTAAGACAGGGCCAGTCAACCGTAGCCTGCAGGTCTAATCTGGCCCTCGGCTTGTTTTTGTAAATAAAGTTTTATTAGGACACAGCCACGCCCCCTGGCATGTGATCTGTCTGCGGCTGCTCTCCCGCAGCCCTGCAGAGCTGAGTTGCCCTCACTCTGAGGACTCAAGTGGAGAGAGGGCCAGAACATAGGACATCGGCACTGGGGAAGCCGGGGTGGAAAGTCCGTTAGCCGGCTCGGCCTTCCCCTCCGGAAAGCGCTCGGCTGAGAGGCATCCTGAGTGTTACAGCTGTTCTCTCCCTGTGGCCCCGCCCTCCTCCTTCCAGGACTCCCTCCCTCGAGAACAAATCAGAGAGCGGGGTCATGTGCAGGCAAGTGGATCACCACCTTATTTATGGTGGTGAGAGATCGGAAACAGACCGCGTAGCCGGCGTTCGCGGGATGCTTGGTTCTGGTCATGCGTGTGAGGGACACTAGGCAGCTTGCAGAGACCCCGGGAAATGTCCAATGTGCACGGTGACTTGGGGACAGACAGGGCACGGCCTGGGTGGAGCGTCTGTGCGCGTAAAATGCCACCTCGCAGAAAGCACACCATAACTTTACTGCCGCTGTCTGTGGAGGATAGACTTAGACATGCGTTTTTAGAGCAGTGTTTCTGTATTTTCCAGAATTTTCTGTCATGGGTGGTTCCTGTTTTTGTAACTGGGAAGAGTGAGCATCCACGTGGAGGAAGGGAGGGAGACTTGGAGGGGCTCCCAGCAGAAGGGAAGGGCTCTGACCCTCTGGCCTCCCCTCCACGAGGGCTCATCTCTGTCCTTCTCAGACTGTGGCCACGTCGGGTCACTGCACAGCAAAGCCTGGCCACCATGTCTGGGAAGGACAGGTGACACCCAGCTGGGGCAGTGGGGCAGAGCAGCAGGTGACCTCTCTGCTTTGTCCACCAAGGGGTGGGCAGTGTCTGCTTGACCTGGGGCTTCCTGTGGGGGCCTCTGACCCCCCACACACACCCCAGGCTCACCTTCACTCTAGCCCTCCTCCTCACGCACTCACCCCAGCGCCGCCATCACTCCGTCTGTGGGCCTCATCAGGGCATCGCCCGAGGGCACCCAGGCCTGCAGTCACCTGTGTGGCATCACCCCAGGCCGGTGGTCTGCTGGCCAGCAGGAGGCTGACACCCTCCCGGAAACAAAGGAGAGGCCCCCCGAGGCCTCCTGCACCCGCCCGCCACCCAGAGATGGGCTGGAGGCGGAGGATGTGGCCACAGTGCCCGGGTGGTGGCCAGGAGGGGTGGCAGGGGCTCGGCCCTCCTCCGCAGGCCTGGGGCCGGCGCTGCTGTGACCGCGGGGAGAGTCTCGGCTCTCACAGAGGCGCCAACTTTCCTTGTCACAGAGTGAAGTAAATGGGACAATTAAGGGGGGCCATTTTCAAACTGCCGCTTTAACCCATTTGGAAGTCTGCTAATTATTCTCTTGGGGAAAGAAGTGCAGGTTCATTATTATAATGAGCTTTGGGCAAAGTATTTCACCGAGTCTGACAAGCGGCGGCGGCTCCTTAGGAAGGGGCTTCCCGCGCGGCCAGCACCCCCACTACGTGGGGCCCATCGCAGTCGGTCCCCGTGCTGTGGGTGTGCTGGTTTAATTCGCTTATGAAAAGCCCCGCTTTGATGTCCGGGACCAGATAAGGCCCGCGGGCCGTGAGCTGCCGGCCGAGCGGGTCTGCGGCCTCCGGGCCCCCGGCCAAGGCGCTGCCATGAGGTAACTGCACAAGCAGCCCTGCCTGAAAAAATATGCTTTTGTTTCACTAATAAATCTCTTCTTGGAACGCTCTCCGCCGGCTCTCGGCCCTCCTCGTCCCTTGCCGCCTCGGGCCTTCCTGCTGGGCGTGGTGCGGCCGCCTGGGCCGGGGCCTGGGCCGCGGGGCCACTGTGGGCACGGGGCGGGGAGCGCGGGCCTCTGCCTCCCGCCCCCGCCTTCCGCACCCCCCCCCGCCCCCACCCCCCTCCTCCCTCCAGGCTCCTCCCGCACTTCCTGCGCACGCTGGCCTCCGAGACCTCTCTCTGCCCCATTTCCCTCCTGGGATCCTGGTCCTGGGGGCGCCATCCTGGTCCTGGGGGCGCCGGGCCTGGGGTGGGGCAGTCCAGGAAGGCAACCGCTCCGCCTCTGGCTCAGCTCTCTCTCTGGCCACCCCCTGCTGTCCCGAGGCCTAGGGGACAGTGGGTGGCCCAGCAGCCCTGCCTGCCTGGGGCCGCAGGGTCTGCTCTGTAGAGGAGGGGCCGGCACAGAGCCTGAGCCATCTCAGCCCTGGGGAGCCCAAGGCAGGCGCCTGCCGGCACAGGCCAACCCAGCAGCCAGCAGCCTGGGGTGGGGCAGGGCCCGGGGGCTCCCCCGCACAGCGGCAGGCAGCTGCTGTGGCACCCCTGGGCTCGGCTCTCCCTTCACCCTCTCGTCATCACCCCCTCTGTGCGCCCTGCCCCCATCTCAGGGGTGTTCCTCAGCCCTGACTCCCTGCCTGGCCACCTCCCACTGCTCTTCTCTGCCCCAGACACAGCTTCGCCTCTCCCATGTCACCTCTGCCCCAGGCCACATGGCCCTGGTGTCTGCTGCCCACCCCTGTCACCCTTAGAAGCCCCCTCCTCACTCACCCCCAGCAGCCCAGTGATCTCTCCCAGCAGTGGTGTGAGCAGGGCTCCAGCAGACAGAGCTGGGTTCAGACCCTTGCCTCCAAGCTGTGCAGCCCCAAATTCCCCCTGGGGCCCCTCTGAGCCTTGGATTCCACATCCCTAAGGAGGAGACGGGGACGCCGGCTCCGGGACCGTGGCCAGGATTACCTGGAGCCCTGTCTGCTGAGCACCTGGCCTGGCGCCCGGCACGTGGCGAGGTGGAAGCCCTTGCGTCCCGCCCCCTCTTGTGGGCACGGCTGTGGGCACGGCTGTGGGTTCGTCTCCCCTGCCTGCTGCCAAGCGCCAGACCGAGATTTAATGCCATCTGCTTAGGGCATCAGAAGTCTGGTGAGAGGGAGCTCAGAGTGAAGGCTTCCAGGCTGACCCAGCGCCCACCCCATACCACCCCCCGAACCCCTGCCGTGTCCCAGACAGTGGATGTGAGCTGGAGGTGCTGCAGGGACCAGACGGTGTCCCTGGCATTATGGAGCTGCCCCTGGTCAAAAATACACCACGTAATTACAGACCTGGATAATTACTGTGCAGGAACAGAGCAGGGCACTGTGACAGAGGGGAGCGGGGTGGTCAGGGAAGACCTCCGTGGGAGGGGCATCTGAAAATAGCACTTGGAGTTGCTATTAATAGGGTTCAGTGCAGAGCTGTCCAGAGGACAAAACAAAAAAAGGACCCTAGTTTCTCCAGAGATGACGGTCGTTCATTTTTTTTTCAATGAAAGTGTTTAGTTAATAGATATTTTAGTTCTGTTTGAATCTCTAGAAAATTCAAGCAGCACAGAAAGGTTAGAAAAGAAAAGTGAACCCTCTAGGGCCTCCTCCTTCCTCCTAAGGGTATCCCTTGTTGTCCCAGAAGTACCCGTCATCAGTGTGAGGGGAGTGGCATTTCAGACATTGCTCCTCGTGTCACGTAGAGAAAAGTGAGGCGGGTAGGCGGGTGGATGAATGAACAGACAGATGGATACGTGGTGCTGGGATGGGAGTGGGGTGGATGCATGGGTGTGTGGTTGGGGGATGGATGGATGAATCGATCAATCGATGGATCGATGGATGAATGGATGGATGGGTGGGTGAATGGATGCGTGTGTTGTTGGGGGATGGAGGGACGGATGGATGGGCAGGTGGACAGACGGATAGGTGGATGGGTGGATGGATAGGTGGGTGGATGCGTGGATGTGTGGTTTGGGGATAGATGGATAGATAGATGGCTGGATGGATGGTTGGTGAGTAGATGGATGGGTGGATGGATGGCTGCACCAATAAACAGACACACCGTCAGAACCTATCATGAATATGGTACTGCCAACTTTGATTTATTTGTTTTTCTCAACAAAGAAAAGGAAAAAAACCAAAGTGAAATAGAAAATTGCTGAATTCAGATAGACATTTCTCTGCCAAAGGAGAAGTTCATTTCTAAATGTCACTTTCACGTTAAAGGGGAAAAGATGATAAACCGTGGGAAGCTGGGGTCACCATGGGTTTCTGCGGTGCTCTTTCGGTCTTAGGCAGAGGCGAGCGACACTGCAGTCCTGCCTGCCCGCCTCCTGCCTCCCCGCTAGTGTTCGTCATGTCATTGCCATGAGGCTGGCCCAGGTCTGTGACACGCGGGTGCCGTTCCGAGGCCCTCCATCCCGCCGCCGGCTCATCTCGGTTCTGTATTAGGGTGGAGTCGGGACCCGCGTGATCATTTCACCCAGTGCCTGTTCCTCGGCTCTTTGTTTGATTTCGGTTAGCCTCCTGACTGGCTGGGTTTCTTCTTCAAGTAACTGATGTAGAAGGCTCCGCCCGTCTTGCCCGCTTCACCGCTGTCCTCCCTTGTATGGGCCGCCCTCATTTTCTCCTACAGATGCCCATGTTCCCTCCGCAGGGCACTTCCAGGCTGGGGGTGGGGGTCCCATCCAGAGGCCCATCCAGGCTGGAGTGGGATCCCATCTCTCCACCCCTCTGTGTCCTGGCCACATTCCTTCTGGAACCCTCCCTCCTCCTGCTCCAACCTAGAATTTTTTCCCCAAAGCCTCCTGCCTAGCTTCCTTCAGGAACTTACCTGTACGACTATCCTAGGTTGGACTGACTGCTCCCTGGGTCTCGCGTCTCCTTTGTCACTTCCTCAGTTCTGGGGCGAAACCTCCAGGGCCTTCCTAGCAAGAAGGGCGCTCTGAGTCCTCGCGCAGCGCAAGATGTCCATCTTCAACCATTATGCCCTTGTGATAGTTTAACTGGGTATAGGATTTCAAATTTCTCCTTCAGAAAGTAATTTTCTTTCAGAATCTTGAAGGCCTTATCCTGTGGTGTGCTGGCGCCCAGACCTGCTACTGAGACGTCCTCAGCCTGCTTTACACTTACGGCTTTGCGGTGGACTTTCCTTTTTCCCTCCTGGAAATGTTCAGCCTCCGCACTCTGGCCTCGGGGTCTGCGTTCCCGGGAGGGTCCTAGTGGGCGGCCTTGCCCGTTGGCTGTGCTGGGTGTGTGCTGGGCGTTTGGAGGCTTGCGTCCTTGGGCTCCAGAGAGGTCTCTCCTTATTTCTGATCATCTCCTTCATGACGTCATCCCTCCTGTCTCCTTCTGGAAGTCCTTCCACTCAGATTGAGGGCGTTCTTAATGACACCGCAACGTCTCTTTTCTGTTTCCAAGGCCGCGTCCTCGCCGTGGCCACTTCAGAGCTCGCTGGCGTTTTATCAGGGACCCTGTTCGGAACGTCCCGTGGCACTTTCTTGTTCTCTAACGTCTGTTTTGACTTCCTGCACTTCCGCAATGGGCACAGCGGCTCCTGGAATCTTTCTGGAGACCCCAGATACAACTTCCTGTCTTGGGATCTGCTTCGTCCCTCTTTGTGTGTTTCTGTTTGCTCAGCCTGGCCTCTCTCTTTCACCATCCAAGCGCTTCCCAATGTTTCTTCAGGGCCTGAGCGCGGGGGGACTCGCCAGCATTCGGTTGTGTCGATGTGGTTAGGTGGGGGACCAGTCGTTGCCTGAGGATCCCAGACGCCAAGGCACCAAGGCTGCTGGAGGGAGGTCAGCCCTGGTGTCGGTGGTCTTGACAGCAGCCTCCTTCCCTCTGCTCCCTCTTCCTTGCCCTCAAAACCCCACCTCCGGGTCTGGTTCTGGGGAAGCTGCCCAGAGACCTCCAAGGCAGCCAGGATTATGTGAGAAATCACTGGTAAAATGCTGACCCATCGCTTGTGGGCTTGCACAGTCACCTCCAACACCGTCATGACTCGTGGGGTCACACAGAGAGATGTCAGCACTCTCAGCCCCGAGCTCCAGGCCTTGGGTGGACAAGGGGCCCATGGCGTGCATCCAGCTGGGCAGTAACCCATGTGCTTCTCCTTCCCCACGCACAGCCCACACACATGCGGTCAGCAGGCATGAGAACAGAATGAAGCCCCTTAAAGGCAGACAGGCGCAGCAGGTCCGCAAGCCGTCAGCCCAGCCCTAAGCAGCGGTCTGTCATGTCGTGTAACAGGCAGCCACCAGGCCTCAGCATCTTTCACTGAGGTTCATTCAGGCATCTACGGGCCGGCGAGGGGTTGGCTGGGGGCATCTGGGCAGTGCTAAGGTGCCACTGGTCTCTTGTCCCTTTGGGCCAGAGGGCAGGCTGGGGCGTGTTGTTCTCGCGACGATGGCAGAGGCATGATGCCCTGGTCTCTGTACCCCAAGGCTTCAGAGTCACTGCCAGGTCACCACACCACCCTACCCCCAAGACCTTGTCACCCACTCCTCAGAGCCCAAACCAGACTCCGCAGGGCACTCAGCCCCCACACACGTGGGTTCAGGCCCAAGCCCTGCAGTGCGGCCTCAGGCAGGCTGGGCTTCCTGAGCCTCAGTTTCCTTATCTGCAGGATGGGGGTGGAATGGTTCTCTGCCTGACGATGATTCTGAGAAATAAACAGGGCGACATGGGAAGAGCCCAGCAGGTGCACGCACAGCCATGGGGGCGGCTGTGCTGCGGGTGTAAACGGCCCCTCAGAGCCGCTCCCTGCTCAGCACCCGTCGTGGCTCAGGCCCTGCCCCAGACAGACCCCACACCCAGCAAACCACCCCAGCACCACATGTGCCCACCCCACGCGCCCTTCCCCGGTGCTGCCTTCCCTGGGGGCTGTCAGCCTGCCCCTCATGGCCCCTCTAAGTCCTCAGAAAGCCCTTCCAGCAAGCTGCGCCCCTGCACCCCACCCTTTGCCCAGTGCGGACCCAAAAGCCTGATCCTGGCACCTACTTTCCATTTCAAGGAGCAGAAACTCCCCTAAAACTTGGCTGAGCAAAGAAGGAAATGTGTTGACTTGCATGCCTGAAAAAAATCTAAGCATAGCATCTTCAGGTACAGCTTGATCAGGGAAGGAAGCTACAGCGTAGGCAGCAACAGCCCGCCTCTCTGGCTTGAGTGCTCTCCACGAAGGGACAAGTGGCTGTCAGTAGCCCCAGGCTTACATCCCTAAAGGTCACAGCTTTCCATTTCTCAGCATTTCCAGCCAGAATCCCGTGGTCGGGGTCCCACTGGTCAGCTTGGGTCACAGGTATAAGAGCAGAATGAAATTCCAGGCGGGCTGCTTTCTGAGCTGCGTTGTGATTGATTTCCAGGGTTGGTGGTGCAGTGAAAATTCCTCCCGAGGGCTCACCTGCCCAAGGAGGAATATCCTGCCCACCTCAGCCGGCCAACAGTGGGGCTGAAGATCTGAAACTTTCTGCCCTAGAAGGCTCCATGGGGCAGACTCAGGAGGGGCCTCGCGGATGCACAGGGAGCATGGGCAGGCCCCACCTGGAACAGCCTCCCCAGGACAGGCTACAGAGCAAGCACCCCGAGGGCCGCCCTGGCTGGGAGGCTGAAGACAAACAGTCCCACCAGCAGGGAGATGGGGCCCCTCCCCAGAATCAGAACTTACATCCCAGGGAGAGTGGGGGTGTCCTGAGTCTGAAAGCCCCTCCCAAGCTACAAGTTCTCTGGCAGGTGGCCAGATTTTGCAAATAAAAATGCAGGACACCTAAGATGGGTGATTTTTTTTAGTGTAAGTATATCCCAGATATGCTAGGCACCATATTTATACTATAAAAAAGTCATTGTTTGTGTATCATTCAGATTTAGCTGGCCATGCTGTCGTCCACTGAGCAATCCTCCTTTGGAGGGTCCCCAGATCCCTCTGCGCCTTGGCCCACTCCTCAGGTACAGGACCCCGTCTCCCAGTTGTACAAGGTGCTGAGGCCCAGAATACATGCTGAATGAACGTGAACTGACTTCCCTCCCTCCCTCCTGGTGACCTGGGACAAGGAGGAGGGCTCAGCTCCCAGCCACACCCAGACAGCAAGACCGGGGTCCTGCTTCTTGCTGCCCGCCCGGCTGGGTGCCACACTGGGCCACACCCCGCCACCCCGTCTGCAACAGCAGGCCCTGCTCACGCACAAGATCTGGTCCGTCAGAGCTAAGACTTCACACACACTCAGAGGGGTCCTGAGGCCCTGATCACAGAGGCCGGGGCCCTTGGGGGGCTGTGTCCCAGGCTGCAGTGATGGCCTCACCACTGTTTATGTCTCGTGGAGCTGCCCTCAGGCATCTGGCCCTCGGCCCGGCCTGGGGACACAGCAGGAGCCAAGGCCCAGTGCCCCACACAGGGGGCCCCTTGCTTGGTGGGCAGACTGGCCGCACAGGTGCGGGGCTGCAGCGAGCCCAGTGTCTCGGGAGTGTCCAAAGGGCAGAGAGTCCCAGGAGGGGGAAGCCACCTGAGCCACGGGCACTCAGGGAGGGCTGCCTGGAGGAGGTGGGCCCTGGGCCAGCCAGGTTCACCCAGCCACGTGGGTGGGCATTACAAAGGTCATTTGCAGCTGGGCAACTGAGGCTTGGAGCGAGAGGGAAGCAACACACCCAGAGGCACAGGTCATCAGTGATGGGGAGATGGATCTGAATCACAGCCATGTCCTCCACAGCCTCTGCCAGGGCAGGCGGAAGGGCATTTCCTGCAGACGGGAATAGCAAGTCCGAAGTTTGTGTTCTCTCCCAGAGAAGCAGCCCCTTCCCTCGGGGCGTCCCACTGTCACTCCCCCCCCACCCCCGGCATTCCTGTCTCCATGCAGAGGCCAGAGGGACGTCTCAAACATAAACCAGATCACTCGCTCCCTGCTCAAATCCCCAGTGGCCTCCCTTCTCTCTGGAACACAGTCCAGGCGCCCCTGCACTGCCCACGCCCACCTCCCACCCCAACCCGCCTGCCCCAGCCTTCGCGGGGAGCCCTCCCCGAGGCCCCACCCGGAAGCTCTGCCTGCACGCGCTCTTCCCTGCAGGACGCGCAGGTCCCCTCACTGCCCTCGGGTCTCTGCCCCCAGCGCCCTGGTCCCCCACCGCCGTCTGACCCTAAACATGGGGGCTGTTGCGGTCTGGCTCCCCGGCAGGAGCAGAAGTTCCCCAAGGGCAGGGCTGGTCTGGCACCGCCCCCGCCATGCCCTGTGCCGGGCGGGCCTGGTGCGAAGTAACTGCCCTTCGACCTCCGCGAAGCCACCTCGCTGCCTGAACGGATTCGCTGTAAACATGGCCAGGCCTGCGGTGTCTCCCGTGCAGCTCCTCAGCCCTGGTCAAAGCGAAGGGGTGGGCAGGAGGCGGAGGGCACCCATCCCAGCTCCCAGGCGCCCGGGGAGGCTTGATGGGGACTCCAGTGGCCCCCAAGTGGCCGGGGCCCATTTCAGGGCTGCGCAGTCCCAGAACCTGACCCCAGCCCGACCCGTACCCGTGTGTCCCTGCGCACCTCCACTTAGGCACCCGGCCTTCCCACGTGCACTGGGGCCAGGACCGGGGGCCGCCTCTTCCTCCCTCAAACCTGCCTTCCCTGAGTGTTCTCTGTCTCAGCGCCCAGCCCCAGCCCACACTGTTGGCCAGAGCCCTCAGAGTCACCCCGTTCCTCAGCCTCGCTCCCGGTCACCAAGCCTGACAGCACCCCCAGGCCTGTCCCCGCGAGCCCCTCTTTGATGTGGGACTGTTCAGTCCGCGGAGCATGTCCCCTGGGGAGAGGAGAGAGGGGGCTGAGGAGAGGGCCAGCGTCCTGGCCGGGGTCTATTTTTAGTTGGTGGCCGGCTGTCACTCCAAGGCCCAGTGGCTGCGTCAGAAGTGCCTTTTGATCTTCTTGTTGTTGCTGCAAGATACACAGGAGGCAGCTGCTAACTGCGCGTGGAAGGAATGGAGGCAGACACGCAGGCCGGGGCAAGGCGGGGGTGGGAGTGAGAGTAGAAGTAGGTGGGGGGATGAATGGATGGGTGGGTGGATGGCGAGAAGGAAGAAAGAAATGGTGGATGAGTGGATGGACGGACGGATGGGTGTTTGGATGGATGGGTGGATGTTGGAAGGGAGGAAGAGGGGACGGAGGATAACTGGGTGGGTGGATGGATGGGTGGATGGCTGGATATTAGAAGGAAGGTGGATGCCTGGATGGGTGGGTGAGTGGAAGGGAAGATGGACTGATAGATGGGAGGGAGGAAGCACGCAGACCTGCATGAGGAGAAAAGGGCCTCAGGAGAGGCTCCGTCAGCTGGAACACCTGTGCCCCGAGCCCTCAAGGCTGGCATCCCTTCCTGCTCTGTCTGCCTCTGGTCGCTGAGCAGATCACTCAGCCGTCCTGCGAAAGCCGAGGTCTCAAGCCGATCCTCAGGGGACTCTTCCCTGCTCATGAGAAGGTGCCCCTCTCTGCTTCCTGGCCCCTCGGCCTCTGAGGCTGGCCTGGAGCTGTGGGAAAGTGTGTGCAGAGCCTCCAGCCGTGTCCACACCCCTCCCTGGAGGCACACCCTGGCCTCGTGGACACCCCCCAGGGGCCTGCTGTGCCCTGCACTCAGGGAGGGTTCTGTGGCCCCTCTGGGTCCTGATGAGACACACTGGGGTCCCTCGGGAGGTCCCGAATCCAGGCCTATGGGATCAGAGAAAGTCTGGGAGCCCTTCCCTCTCTGTGGGTCCAAACACTTGGTACCAGCCCAAGATCCCCAGCCAGGGCCCCTGCCAGACCCTCTGGGAGTGGGGACAGGCCGTCCTACGGTAGCCACCAACCCCAAGGAAGGCAGTGCACCGGAGATGCTATAGGCTGAAGGCAGCGCGACCACCCTGGCACCCTACACTCCCAGGCTGGCACAGGCAAGCGGGAGGCCCAAGACCCTCCCTGGAGGGCCACCCGCCCTCCGCCATCCAAGCAGAGGGGTAGGTGGGAGGTCCTGGAGCCCCTGCTCAGGCGAGGGTCGGGGAGATGGGACCCCAGAGACACTGGGCAGAGTTTCCCCCTCTTCCAGCCAGGCGCCCCCAGAGCGTCTGACTCTGAAGCCCCACCCTCAGCCCGAGGCGGGCTCAGGGGTCTCCAGGCTGTCTCCAACAGCTGCCTGTGCCGAAAAATTAGACGCCGCTGAGTCACCACACACCTGTTGGGGCAGAGGGGCCTGGGGGCCGAGCCAGCTGGACACGTTCCCTGGCAAGTGGGCCCCGGGCGCTGGGGGCCTAAGTGTGCAGAGAGCCCTGGGCGAGGGCCGCCCGCGGGTGATGAGTGCAGACAGCTGGCAGCCGGTCTCAGGACAGCGATGGCCCCCGAGGAAGTGGACAGCCACTGGGGTGGAGGCCTTCGGCACGTCCCCTCTCAGCGTGTCCCTTCCTGCCTCTTGCTGGGACTAAGGCCAAGTGGTTCTCCTCTGGGGAAGCCCGCCGCAGCACGTATGGCAGTGGAAGGGTTACCAGCTGCGGGTGTCGAGAGCGCCCAGGCTGCAGGAAATGTGACAGTGGTCCAGGAGTCCGAGGATTCAGGTTGCAGAAGACAGGTGCTCACAGCAGACTGGCAGAAATGAGAAAGGAGAGTGTCATCCAGCGCTGGTGACAAAGCAGGGAGCTGGGGGCTCGCCCACCTGTGTCTGGGGAACATCTCCACGGCCTTTGTGAAGTGATGGGGCATCAGGGTGGAGATAGCGCTCACCCTTTGGCTCCGCGCTCACCCATCGGGGAAGCTGCCTGCGAGTACTGGGGCCCCGGGGGGTGGGCTGGGCCTCTGGGCGGTGCGTGTGGTGGTCCTCCGAGCGTGGAAAACTGGACTCACCCTGCTGTCGTTGAGGGGACAGTAGAAGCAGACTGTGGAACATCAGCCAGCATGCTGGTGACACGAAAGGGATGTGGGACCTGCTCAACCTCAGGGTGGCTGTGAGGTTTCCCAAGCCAGCCAAGCACTGTGGAAGCGTCTTCACCCAGGGTCATGCCTCCCCGGGGCCCGTGCGCATCCCAAGTTTACTGCTCTGTCTCTGCCCCAAGTCTGAGATGCTGGCTGAGTGCTGCTGGCATCTGCTCTGCTCACTCCATCCACGTCCCCAGCCCCTGGCCACGCCGCTGCCACTCAGGGTCCCTTGAATGAATGAACACATGCCCGTGAGCTGCAGCCCCACCCCCAGCAGCAGACTGCCCCTCAGGCTCTGGAGTTCCCCCCCAACACCTTGATGTCCCCATCCCGTGAGGACACCTAGGCCTAAGGCCGACGGGCAGGCTCAGGGCACCAGAGCTCAGCAACACAGCTGCCGCCCACACCTGCCCCAGGAGACAGTGCCCTGGGCTGTGTCCCCGCCGTGGCCGAGGCCACTCCCCTCCAAGGGTTAACGCACAACTCCTGCTGCACCAGCGCTTGCATTTCACATGAAAATGTTTTCGCAGCAGGCCCCAGGCCAGCATTTTTGTGGTTGCAGTCAGATGTTTTTAACTACATTGGACAGAACTCACGACGGCTCTTTCCGAGGCTCCAGCCAGTTTCTGAGCGCTACCTCGAACCTGGTCGTACCCAGGATGAGGGCCCTGCCGGTGCCCTCGCACCGCCCCCCGCCCCCCGCCCCCACCCCTGGTTTTGTGCAGACAAGCCTAGGATGAAGCTGCCCAGATGGTGGCAGCCGCCCCATCCAGCAGGGCCCCTTCCTGGAGGGGCAGAGGCAGTTGGGATCCTAAGCTGAGCCCACCCGCCCGCCCTGCGCCTCAGTGCTCCCTTCATGAGATAGCCGGTCCCCAGTTCCAGTTCAGGTCCCCTCGGAAGGCTCGGCAGGAGGGTCTGAGGCCAGAAGGGCTGGAGGGCGGGTTCTGGGCCAAGCCTGGGGCATTAACTCTGGGCTGTCCCAGCTTCGCAGAGCTGTGGGAGCTACACGGGGCCACTCTTCTTGCACAGGGCCCAGGCCTTTCTTCGGGGCAAAGGCGGAGCACTGGGCTAAGGGAACCTCCAGTCTTTGGGATCCTGCTGGGAATTCCAACCCTGGATCCAGGGCCAGAGGAGTTTCCGAAACCTCTCGCGGACCCTCTGCCTTCCCACTCAGCACCCCCTCCCCTCCGGCTTTGTGCAACCGGTGCTCATTTGCATTTTAAAGGCCCTGAGAAGGCCTAGAGTCAAAGAGCCGGATTTTGTTTAACCCAGTAGTTCCCAATCTACTGAGCACGTCTGGAAACCCAGTCTTCTTTCCTCCTGACAGAATGTATGTTAACATTTAGCCCCCGGGGGAGGATGTAGCTCAGTGACAGAGCACTCGCTTAGCATGCACGAAGTCCTGGGGTCAATCCCCAGTACCTCCATTTAAAAAAATTTTCAATAGATAAATAAATAAAACTTCCGGAAGGAAAAAAACCATCTACACCCGTTATCTGGGCAGGGAGGCTGCAGGGCCACCCCCAAGCCCTCCGCGCCCGCCGCCAGCGCCGGGAGCCCGGCCTCTCGGGCGGGAGGCATGCCGGCAGGAGAAGCTTGTCCCCCACCCCTTTTCCGCCCGACACCCACGCTGCACCCCTCCGTGTGCGCATCCTAGGGCCACCCAGAGTCCTCCGAAAGGCAAAAAGAGGCCTTTCTCAGGCAGAAAAGCCCGTGGCACATCTGAGCCAAATGCTGGGGCTTGTCACAGGACATGGCGAGGGGCCCAGAAAATGCCCCCATTGTCCCTTCTCCTATGCCAGACCCCCTGGGCCCGCCTCCCCCCCACACACAGCTCAGCGACCGGCTCTGCCCCGGGGCGTGGCCCACCCTGCGTCCAGTTGTTGCCAACCCAGCTGCTGAGGCCCCCGCCCACCTGTCGGGCCCACAGGTCCTCAGCACCAGCTGCCCAGAGCCCCCAGCCCAGTGGTCCAGGTCCCCTCCCCCCCGGCCCGGGCCAGGCCCTGCTCTCAGCTGCCAGCCTGGCCCCCGGCACACCCTCCCCAACAGGTGTCCCCACCACTGCGGGGCGGCAGCCCGGCTTTCCTGCTCTTCCGCCCCAGCAGACTTGCGTCCGTGGGGGTGGGGAGCAAACCACTTGCCACTCGGGAAGGCAGGTGGCCTGAGGGGTCTGGCCCAGCCTCCAGCACAGTCGCCCAGCCACTGCCCCGGTCCCGCTGCTGGGAATCCCACCTTCTTACGCACCCGGTTCCAGGCCACTCCTGCCCTTTAAAAAGACCAACCAGAAGTCCCCCAGGGAGAAGTGTCCTCCCCTGGGCCTCCCTCCCTCCCTCACTCATTCAACAAACATCCACTGTGCACTCCTGTGCCCCAGGCGTAAGTGGCGGGCTAGGTCACAGAGGTCCCAGCTCCCACGGGGCTGTGATCTGCTGGGGAGAACAGACAGTAATCAAGAAAACAAAGGAACAAACAAAACACAGGATAAGTTGGTGGTGATAAAAAGTGCTGTGAAAGAAAGAACATGGGGGCCATGACGAGAGGCCTGGAAGAGGCTGGGAGGGCCTCTCTGAGGAGCTGAGACCCCGCGGCGAGGAGCCAGCCTTGCAAAGGCCAGGCAGAGAGAACGGCGGTGCCGAGCCGGGGCGGGAAGGCGGCCTTCCCCGAGGGGCCCCAGGCCCTCCCCCGGGCTCCTTTACAATGTGCTTCTCTGCAGCCTGGCTCTGCCCATGTTTCCTGAGAGCCGGCCAGGTGGCCCACACAGGGGTGCTGCTGTGGCCGGTGGGGTGCACGGCCCAGAGGTGCTCAGGGTCTGGGTCGCGCTGGACCAGCAGCTGCTCAGGACTTGGTTCAGAGGGAAGGCATTTGGCAGGGGCCCCCAGTGAGGCATCCCAGGGCTCTTTTGCCAGATCCCCGGTTCTCTGCCCCCTGAAAGGCCCAAGAGCTCATCTGAATGCCAGTCTATATCCATGGATTGATTCAACTCAGAAACGCCTAAACCCAAGTACCTGACCCTGGGGACCCACAGCTGCCATCCACCTTGGCTTACTGGAGAGGGGAGGCTGGGTTTCGGGCATCACCACTGGCTGCCTCCCAACACTCTGCCCACACTCTTTGCACCTGTCTCTCCATCCTTTCCTACCCTTCCACCCCAAGGTCACCTCCCACTGATGCAAGAAACATGGTTGGATCAGGAAGGAACTGCCTGAGTGTGGTGGCTTACAGTGAAAGTCAGATGAGTTCCACAAGGATCCCCTGAGTGGCTGCTGTGTGCCTGGCCATGGGCTCAGGGGTGGAAGGATGGAGACAAACAGCACAAATGAGTACAAGCGAGGGCAGGCAAGGCTGGCGTGAACCCCACCCCTGCCCCACCAACCTGCACCTGCACAGGCTGGGAACTTGCCAATGGGAGACACACACCGGAACACATCAGCCAGCAATCGGGAACATAAACCCAGTTGAAAACACACCAAAAACAGGATCATGTGAGCTAGAGCATTGCTTGGCTTCCTAAGGTTGAACTGTCCTTGCATTCCTGGGCTATATATGATCTTGACTCTCTTAGGCTGCTGGATTCCATCTGCTACTGTGCAGTTTAGGATTTGGGCATCTGTGTTGATAACTGGCTTTGGCCTAGAATTTTCTTGTATTTCCTTGTTCAGTTTTGGTGCCTGGTTTTATCCATAAGATACGTTGAGTAATGTCCCATCTTTTCCTATGCACTGGAAAACATGGTGTGGGATCACTTTATCTGCTTCTTTAAAATACTGTATAAATACCTCAAAACACTGGGCTTAGAATCTCCTGGAGGAGGGTAGGTGACTATCACTTCAATTTCCCCAATGGGTTTTTGTTAATCAGAATTTTCTATTTCATAAGACACTTTGGTCATTCTTTTCCTTGAGAATTGTTCATGTCAGGTTTTTAATTTTATAGACATAAACTAATATATCAGACTAACATCATTATTCAACTCACTCTGCGTCTATAGTTATTACTCCCTTTTCATTTCCAATTCTTAATTTGTTACTTCACTTGCTTCAAGTTTATCTATTTTATTGACTCTTCCAAAAAAACAGCATTTGGTTTTATTGAGTAATTCTATTTTCATAAAAAGTTTCCCTTTGTTTTGTCAAAGTCCTCCTTTCTCTTTACTTTAGTGGTCTTCTTCTAGATTTTTGAACTGAAAGCTTAGCCCGTTTATTTTCAAACTATCTGATTTTCTAAAACTGCTATAAATAACTTCCGATTAGCCTTTGGGCAGCATCCTGCAGATGCTGATGTTTCACTCTCATTGTGAATCTGTTCTAAATAAATTTAATTTCCATCGTATTTTCTCTTTAACCAACGAATTATTTAGAACCCTCTTTTTTAACTTCCAAGTACATCAGCTTTGTTGCTCTCCTCGTGTTACTGATTTCCAGTTTATCTTAAGGTACAGACTCTTTCAAGTTTATTGACTTTTCCTGTTGGACCTAACAAAGTCACTTTAGAGAAGTTTCCACGTATGTGTGGAGGCAGCAGGGCCTTTTCTGTTAGTGGAATCATTCAGTTCCTCTGCATCCTTATTTTGTTTGTTTATTTGTCCCACTGTGATATGTCAGCTTCTGAGAGATGAGTATTATAATTGCCAATGACACTATGGATTTCCTGCGTTACTGGTTTTGTTTGATTTTTTTCTGTTCTGCGTTCTGGGCCCTTCAAGTCCAGGCACATGCATGTCCTTTACTTGACTGTGTGCAGTAGTCTCTGCTCGTTGCTGGAGGACCTCCTCTCCTTCCACCTCCTTCTCTCCTGCAGCCACCTATCCATCAGTTCTGGAAGCTCCAGCCCCCACGTTCCCACACCTTTCCTTCATCCCTTACTTTTCCCTTTCCAACCGTGCTGTGTTGTGAGGGATCCCACTGGCTTGGCCTCTGCTAACAGCAGGAAGCCATGGGGGCTGGTTGAGTGGGCTCAGATGGGATGGGAGGTCGTCCAGGCCTGAGTCAGGGCAAAGGAGAGCAGGTGGAGAGCCCAGGGGACACCAAGGAGGAGTGGCCTGTGGAAGGGCCCTGTGAGGGCAGAATCGCACCAACTCCCCCAGCCCCGGTCACTGACATTGTCTTCTGCCCTTGTTGTCATTCTAGACCATTCACAGTGGCTCCCGGGGCTGTGAGGGGGCCCTGGTGCTGTCCCCCTGAACGTCCTCACACCTACCTGCTCAGGGGCAATACCCTCTCACTCAACTTAATCTCTTTGCCCATGGCACCTTCCCCCCTTACCCAGCCAGGTCTTGAGGCACCCCCTTAAAGGAAACCCCAGTTACCCTCTGCTGGAACTGCATCCCTGCTCTGCATCTGCAAGCACAGATGAGCACCGTAGTCACGTAACAGCCCCAAAGATGCCCCGTCCTAGTCCCTGGCACCTGTGGACACGTGACCTCACATAGCAAAGTGGACTTGGCAGATGTGATGAAGTGGAGGTTCTTGAGATGGGGAAATCACCCTGGGTTACCCAGCTGGGCCCAATGTCATCGCAAGGGTCCATATAAGAGAGAGACAGGAGGGTCAGAGTCAGAGGAGGGGCCGTGACAACGGAAGCCAAGATCAGGGAGGAGAGAAGATGCCACCTGCTCCTTTGAAGGTCAAGGAAGGAGCAGCTAGAGGTCAGGAGGTGGTTCTCTCCCGGAGCCTCCAGACAGAACGCAGGCCTGATGGCACCGGGATTTTTGCCCAAGGAGGCTCCTGACCTCCGGAGCTGTACGAGAATAAATGTGTGTGTCGCTAGGTTTGCGATAACTCATTACAGAAGCAATGGGACACTGATACGAGCCCCAACTCAGTACTGGGCCCTGAGTACAGCAGCAGACAAGAAAGACCAGACCCTGTCCTCATGGGACTCACCCTCTAAGAGGCAGGGCTGGGGACGGGTACTTACTTAGAATCATTGCTAAGTGCTGGAAGGAGCTACAGGGGCACATAACAGGGATTGTGACCCCATCTAGGAAGTTTGCAAAGGCATCTGAGGAAGCACCCTGTGATCTGCACACAAAGCATGAGTGGCAATTAGCTCTGCCAAGCAAAGGGATGGAGAGAGCCTTCCAGACAGGAGGCGGCACATACAAAGGCCCTGAGGCAGGAAGGAACGTGCCTGCCTGCCTGTGGATCTGAGAGGAAGTCAAGGGCTGAGCCTAGGCCAGGGGAGAGTCGAGGGAGGGAGAGTGAAGAGCTAGACAGGGCTTGACCAAGAAGGGGACGCTTGGCATGAGGACAGTGAGGCACCCCAAGGACGTTAGGCAGTGAAGCCATATGAAAAATTTTGCATGTGTAAGATCACTCAGAAATTTAAGAGGATAATGTAATCATTAAGCCAGAACAGGATGCTATGAGAAAGAAACCATTTGAGAACCAGAAAGAGCTCTTGGAAATGTAAAATATGCTGCTGAATTTAAAAAAAAGAAAAACAGTAAAAGATTGAAGTAAATCTCCCAGAAAGTAGAATAAAGTCAGAGAGATGGAAAAATAGGAGAGAACAGCCAAGAAGCATGGAGCCTCGGTCCAAGCAGATTCAACATCCAACTTCTAGACGGTCCAGGAAGGGAGATGAGAGACGGCTGAGGAGAGGAAACGCAAATGGTAGGGAGGGCCCACTGAGAACCTGGGCTCCAAAGGGCAGCTGCCACGTCCTTGTGTCCTTCTGAACCTTCCCAAAGAACTAACAGGTGGCCTACCGAACCATGGGCCCTGGGTTGGTTTTCAGTAGAGATTTACAAAGCTGCCTGAAAAATTCCAAAGGGCACAGTTCTATACCCAGCCAAAGTATCTCTCAAGGGCAAGGACTCCATAAGGACATTTTCAGACACTCGAGAGTTGGTGAAATTTACTTTCTGCACCTTTTCTTAGAAAGTTAGGGAGGATGTGCTCCAGCAAAATGTGGGAGCAGATGAAGGCAGAGGAAGGCATGGAAGGCAGACAATGGGGGATCCATGCAGGGGGATGTCAGGGGGGCATCAGGGGAGACCTCAGCCCAGGCTGCAGCAGAGGACAGGCCATTCCAGGGAGATCTCCTAGGGTGATGAGCAGGGTGGGCTGAGAAGCCAACCTGGTACAAAGGGGCTTCTGGAACAGCAGAGGATCACCCCAAGGAAGGCACTGCTTCCTTGAAGGAATCAGGGTGGAGGACCATGGACCCGTGGCTCTAAGGAAGCTGAATTCTGGGTGTAGACTTCACCATGGACTGAATTACAATGATGGTGAAGCTGTCCTCAGAAGTAATGGGGGCGGGGGGCACACAGGATGCTATGAGAGAGCTCATTCTTGCCCTTTAGCAGGGATTATGTGGAGAGCGTCTGAAGTTGATAAATCTCAAGAAGTAACATGGCAAGTGTTCCTTACAGCTGATAAGGGAACTGCCAAAGAGAAGCTTGGGAAGCAGCTGCCCCAGAAACGGGCCTGGCTCTTTCTCTCATAAGCTCTGCGGGGACGCATCCTTTGGGTCACACTCACACGCACCTGCCGACCCACACTCCCTCACACACACGCAAGCGTGTGCATGTAATGAAATCGTCCCACAACAGCAGCCGTCTGACTAGAATGCGGGTTGACACGGGGGCCAGAAGAGAGGTGAGGGGCCATGCCCAAGGTCCTGGGAGGGAGGAGGCGGAAAGGACCACAGCGTGGAAAGAAAGGCAGTTCAGAAGATGCTCGGGGGTGAAATCCTCAGACCTGGGGACGGGTTGGATATGCGGGTGGGACCATCGGGAAAGACCCCCCAACACACAGGCTCTGGCTTGGCCACACAGTGGGGGAGGGGAGGGCGAGCGGATTCCCAGGAGGGGACACAGCAGAGGACAAGGTGCTGAGTCTCTGTGATGTCGGCATGGGGGCACCTGCCTGCAGTTAGGGTGTGAGGCTCAGAGGTGAGGTTGGAGTGCAAAATAGACACTGAGGGTGATCGTCCACAGAGAAGGCTGTGGACGAGGCCGCCCAGCAAGAGATTTCAGGGGAGAAATCTCAGGCGTCCCAGAAGCTTAGGGGAGGTGACTTCAGGAAGAGGTGCACTGTGCCTTCAAGAGGGTGGGAACAAGGCCAGGGACATTCCATCAGGTGTGGCCCCACAGGGCCATGGAGTTCTTGCTTGGTCCGCCTCAGGGCCACTGCTCTGTCCACTCCGACCCCACTGCACGCTGGGCTCACCTGACTGGGGACGTGAATCACACCGCCTGGGCCACCAGGAGCCCCGTGCCAGCACGTAGGTGCTTCATAAACCCCTGTGGCCTGAATGGCAGGCCAAGGAGGTGGGCATTTGGGGCGGGGACGGCCGGGTGTTGGTTGATGGAGCCTGGCTCTGCCCAGCGAAGGGGCAGCTCTACTGCCCACACCTCGGTCTGTGCGTCAGTCGGTCTGCACATGGGGACAGTGCAGGACTGGTGTGCCTGACCTCAGACTGGTGCCTGAGACCAAGGCCGGATGGACCTAGAGAGGGATATCCTTGTGGCCGGAGGTGGTCACAGAGGAAAAGTGCCCAGAGAAGGTGGGAGGTGCCACTTCCCTGAGGTGTGGCTGGGGCCAGGCCTGGGCTGGACCCTCCCTCCAGCTGCGGCCCCGGACATCATGCTCCCTGGGCGTGGACAGGCCACCAGTGCCGACCCAGACTGCTGGGAGAGGCCGGGGGAGGGCCCTCCCTCCCCACCCACGCAGTCCGAGTCTTCCACCCTCCTCGGCTCAGCGTCCTTCCAGGGAAATGGGCGTTTCCTGTGGGAGGGCTCCAGGGGCCCAGGGTGTCAGAGGGCAGGCTCCGAGGGGACCGGATCGTCCGCGGTCTTTTCGCCAGCATCCCTCTGGCATCAGCTGCCAGGGAGGGGGGCCCCACCCATCCCATGTGCCTGAAGTTACACTGTTGACACTTCCTTCTTTGGGTTAGATGTCGTCCTCCTCGACAAATATTTTTTGAATGTCTGCTATGTACTAAGCGCTGGGAACACGGGGGAAAGTATGTGGACCTGCCCTTGAGGGAGCCGTGTACAATGGGGCCATGGACAGTAAGCAGATAATTAATTATCTTCCACGGAGGAGGGGGACATGCTCCCAACATGGTCAGTCACTCACACTTCAGTATGAATGAGTTTCTCCCATGCCTTGCTCAGTAACAGACTGGACCAGGCAGGCCTCACCCTCCAGGGACCAGAGCAGAGAGTGGGCAGAGAACTCCATCCCACAAATGCTTCCTTGGCTCCCAAGTTCCCAGGCTGCAGCCCGGGGCCCCCGGGAGGCCTCCCTCGGACCCACCCCCACCCGGCCTGGTCTCAGCCCCTCCTGCCCCCGAACCCCCTCCCCGAGGCCTCGCCCTCCCCGCCATCCTGGAAACGATTTTGTTGTCTGCGGAGATCATGTGTAGCTGCCTATGAGTTACAAGTCTCCGGAGCAGGCAGCCTGTTACCTAACCGGCCCGGCTCATGCCGATGTCTTGAGTAATTATTGGGGGGCGGGGGGCCGTCCCGCCCGCAGCAGAGCCTCTCCGAGGGAGCGCTGTTGTTTTTCATGTCAGCTGCATCTTAAGGCTGCATTTCACGTCAGCTGCGACTTGGAAGGAAAGAGGGCCCAGCCTTTGAGAAGTGAAGAAACTGAGACGGGGTGAGGGCAGCTTAACCCTTTGCACCCCCGTGCTCCCCAGTTTCCCGGGGTTGCCTGACAGAGAGCAGGCTTGTTGGGGATCAGAACCCGCGGCCAGGCCCGGCAGCCGCCACTTGGCAGCTCTGATGGAAACCGCCGTGCGGTTACGCACAGACAGGCACGGAAACTCAGAGGACGGGTTGGGCGGGCGCGCGCCAAGCCCCGGCTCGGAGCCCTGCCCCCACTCCCGCTGCTGCTCACCCGCAGATCCCACCCCGGCCGACTGCAGCTGGCGGTGGGGGGGGCTGGCCCGGCCCACCTAGCCTGTCACCGGTTGGCCTGGGGGAGCAGAGAGGGGTGCAGGGGAAGTGGGGCTCCCCCAGGCATCCCTCATCTCGGGGCCCAGCCCTGCCTCCATCGCAGATCTGCTGACTCAGTGACTCAAGCACCTGCCAGGAGTGGCCCCAAGTGTCGGGGAGGCCACCCACACCCCTTCCCCAGGAGACGCAGTCCAGGGAGAGACAGACAAGAAGCCAGCAGGCCACCGGGGGTGGGACGCAGAGTTACAGAGCAGCAGGGACCAGGAGGAAGGAAGTGGGTGGGTGGCAAGTGAGCCGTGGGGCAGGTGGGCAGGGGGGTCTCCAGGGAGGTGGCATAAAACATAAACTGAACAAGGGTGGGCATGGGCTGGACAGTTGTCCAGGAGCAGAGGAAGGGCTGCCCAGGCCACCCTCAGTCCCTACTCGAGCCTTGTGGTGCTAACGACCAGGCTCTGACCACCCCCATCCCACTCCCCAGTTCCCCACACCCTTAACCCCACCACACCCATGGGCCCTAGGTGGTTCCTGTGCTTCTTGTGTTAAAGTGGCATTGACTCACTCACTTACCTGTTCACTAAGCCATTCAACAAACCTTTAAAAAGTGCCTACTGTCAGCTGGGAGCATCCATCCTGAGTCCTGGGGCGAGAGAGCCCAGAGTGTCAGGGGACAGCAGCACCCAGGCCAGTGGGGCTCGGGTGAGTGGGAAGAGGTGATGGCGGGGTGCGGGTTGGGAGCTGGCAGCCCCCATAAGGAGTTTAGGCTTATTTTCAGTTCATCAGAAGCCACAGGTAGGTTTTCAGCTCTAAGCCTAAAGGTGACATTCTCTGATTTATGTGTTTCTGAGCTTTGTGTAGAGTGGAGTGGGTTATGGGGGTCAGGAAGGAGGCAGAGAGAGCAGCTGGCAAAGAGATGATGGACTGGATTCAGGCCAACGGGCTTGGTCCCAGCTGTTGCTGAGACAATGGCAGTGGCGGGAGCCTAATCAAGAGAATTTTGCCACCCAGGGGGTCCCAGCCAAACTGGAGCACCCAGGGATGAAATGGGTGCAGAACAGTGTCCTTCCCTCTCTGTTTACTTCACTGTCTGCAACACCAAAAATATTCTTTTCAATCTAAAATTCTATATCCAACCAAATTCTCAGGTCTGGGAGTAGATTAAAGATATTTTCAGACAAGCACAATCAAAAGTTTTACCTACTACATGCCTTTTCTCAGAAAGTTATTTGAGGATTTGCTTCAGCAAAAGTAGGGGGAAGACCAAGAAAGAGAAACACAGCATCCAAGAACCAGGGGACTCCAACACCCCACCCCACCCCCAAAAAAGGGGCCAAGGACACTCCCAACATCATGAGGGAAATAAAGTCTAGCAGCACAATTATTCAGCAGGCCTAAAGAGTAACTAGTTTCTAGGGCCCCAGTAAGAAACTTCCAGAATTAAAAATAATAAAGCTGGTTTTCTCAACAGGGTACTTATTTATTTGGAACCTTTACAATTCTGGCTGAGAGTCTAAGAATGAACTAATGACAGAGGCATTTAAAACTAAGCAAAACATAAAGGCAATTTCTAATCCCAGGGAAAACAAAAAGTTATAATCATAGAAGACCACAGGACTTAACTGACAACAGCATTCACATAGAAGTACAAAGTCACGTAATGTTTATATAAAATGCAAACAGTACATGTTTAGCCTAGCATCCCACTATATACTGGCAGGACAAGGGCATGGCAGGAGTTGTGAAAGTGAAACCTTGACCTCCCGTCTTCCGTGTCAGGCCATCCCTAGATAGCGCCTGAAACCCGGGAAGCAAGGAGTAGCCGTGCACGGGTGTGGTCTAGAAACACCAAGGCAGAGCCAGGGGACAGCAGGGAGGACTGAGCTGTTGCCTCTGGGTCAGGAATTGAGGGTAAGAACCTAGCAGCACACGTGGGCGCTCGTGAGGTGGGTTTGCTTGCTGATGGTGAGGAAACTGGAGAAGAGAGGGAGAGAAGGAGGGGTCTGACAGGGCCCTGGCGAGGAGGAGGGGGCCAGCTGAGATGCTAGGGCTCTGGGGGAAACATGAGGGGGACTGCCAGGTTTGGGAAGAGCAGGAGAGCGGGCGAGGAGGCAGGCGGGGTGTGTCCTTCATGCCATATGAGCAGACGTAGTGCTGGCTGGTCCCTGGACAGGAGCCCTTTGGTACCAGGGGGCGGGGGCCATGTGAGATGGGGCAGCAGTGAGAGAGCAGGGCTCACTGGTGGGCACCCTCTTCCCACCTTTAACTCGGTTGACAGACGGACCTGGTGGGGCCTCCCGGGGCTGTGACCCCAGTGGTACCACGGATGGTCCCCAAGGCCGCCAGACCCAGGCCCTAATGGGGAGCCTGCTGGCTGCAACAGGCCCTCCCAGATGCCTGCGGACCACGCCCGGTCCTGTCGGCGCGGGCTCCCCGCACCCAGGCCCAGTGTCCCAAGGAGCTCTTCCTCTCGGCCCCAGGAGCAGGAAGTGTGGGCGGGGGGCCACAGGGTGGCCTGAATCTCTCATCAGCCTCCAGGTCAGCCCTCCTCCTTTCCAGGTGGAGGCCTCCCTGCTCTTCCACTCGCCTTCCGGAATCGTTGGCCTTCCTGGGAGCCCCCACCGCTCAGATGCCCTCGGGTCTCCAACCCCCTGCCAGGGCACCCCGCCCTGTCCCCACCAGTGCCCAGGCCACTTGGCCACACACCTAGGGGTCAAGGGTGGGCTTCTAAGGTCACCAGCTTTGGTGTGGAGGCTAGACTGAGGTGGGGACAGTGAGGGGCAGCACTGTCAGCTGCACAAGATCCACAGGTGGTCTGGCTAGGGCTCTGTGGTTTGAAGACCCCCTCTCTGACCTTCTCCCATACCCTCTCATCCCGTGTTCCCATGGACACGCCTGCGGGCAGAGGAGACACACCCCTGGGGAGCACAGGCGGGCCATTGTGGAAGGCCAGCCCGCCAGACAGGGGCCCAGACCGTCCAGGAGTCAGGAGGCTTCTGGGACAGTTGCTGGGCCTTCGTGGTTAGGAGGCAGCGCTGGGTCAGGGATGCAAATGACGCCCCTGGAGCACCGATACAGCCAAGACCACTGGAGAAGCCCTAGGAGTGGCCACAGGATGACAGGGGACATAGCCCCGCCTCATGTTCCAAATGGCAAGAGGCCCAGGGGCTTCCGGAGAAGCTGGCAGGTTAGAGACCCAAGGGCAGCAGAGCCAGGGCCGGGACCCTGGGGCGCCCAGGACCCTGGGGCGGCCAGCACTGAAGGGCCAGAGTGGGCCCCCGAGCCCCAGGATCCTGGACTGAGTGAGGCTCCTGTGTCCAGAGACTGCCTCTCTCCGTCCAGGTGACCCCTAGCCTCCCTGCAGCCTCCCTCTTGTGCCCCCAGGCTGGGTACGGGTCAGGGAGGAAGAGGCTGAGAGCCAGGCCCCCACCTCCGGCACAGGCCCAGCTCCCCCCAGTTCCTCCCCACAGGACGCCGCCCCACCCAGGACCCCGGAGCCCTGGGGGTTCATGCCCTGTGTCCCCCCAGGGCATCTCTGAAGGCCACCTAGATGAGTGGGTGGCCTGGGCCCCAGGGAGGGCTCCCGGGCCTGGCGGCTGGGCTCTAGGTCTGCCCGGGCACCTGTCCCCCGTGGTCACAGCAGCCTGTGCTATCAGTGACTAAGTGTGCAAGGAGGTGTACAGTGTAGGGGACAGAGGACTTCCCAGGGCCATGGGGCAGGTGCCATTGACCCTCTGTCGCCTCCTGGACTGTCCCTTCGCACCCTTGTCCTGTGTAGGCACAGACGAAGGCTCGGGGCGGCTGAGCAGCGGGTCTCACGTGCGCACGCAGGGGACCGGGCGGTCCTCCATGCCCGCTGCAGGGCGGGGCCCAGCTGTGGCCCAGTGAGCAGAGGCCCCGGGCGGGGAGTGGGGCCACAGGCAGCAGTGGGGAAGGGAAGCCAGGGAGCTGGGGGAGGTGAGCAGGACCTGCCAAGTATGTCCAGACGGGGCTGGAGCGCTTGGGACCTGGCCGGGAGCCCCGGCCACTTCCTGCCGCACCTGCTCCCCCACCTCCTCACCCACTTCCCGGACAGCAGGTCTTAGGATGGAGAGGAGGGGCAGCAGTGTCCCCCTTAGGCACAAAGAGCGTTGCCGGGGCAGACAGAGGCCTCCGATGCCCCCTACACTGGGCTCCTGCCTAGCTCAGTGACGGGTCAGGCCCCTAGGGCCACGTGTCCATGTGGGTGGGTCATGACCCAGTGATGTGGGAGCCATGCTGGGCTGAGCTGGAGGGTGAGGGGTGAGCAGAGCCCAGACTAGGTGGGCACTTGACCTGCCCCAAGAGGAAGCACCAAGGAGGGGGTGGAGGGCAAAAAGATGAGGGGCCCTGGAGGCCCCCTCATTGTTCTCAATGGAGGGCCAGAGGCTCACCAGATCCCGTCATCTGTCTCCCACCTTCACTCCCAACTGCTCCCATCCCAGCCTGAGCCTCCAGGGGCCTGTCTTCGGGGTCTGCCTGGGCTGCCCCTCCACAAAGGGTTTGGCCCCAGGCAGTCTGCTCCAGCTCCCCTGACACAGAGCACGTGGGGGCCGGGCCTCCTGGCAGGGGCTGAGCTCCCCGTCTCCCAGACTGTGCAAGTAGAGTCAGGGAGGGAGCCCAGTGCTGGGTGCAGGAAGGATGGGTGGAGGGGCTTCTGGTTCAGGGGTTATGGGCCCCACAGGCCAGGATGGAACAGGCCCGGGAGGGTGTTGACACGTCCATGAGGTGGGGGAGGCCCACCCAAGCCCCCAGCAGGCCTCCAGTGCCAGGCAGGCTGCGGGGCTTGGTCCTAGAAGGGAGGAAATCCCTGCGGCTTCCCCAGGAAGGCAGGTTCCAGGAAGGGCGCTCCAGCCTCGGTACTGGGGCCTGCTCCACGTCTCCTTCCCCACGAGACTCTTCCGGGTGCCAGGAAAGAGGCTGGATCCAGATTCCAGGGTCTGGGACCCCAGCCCAGAGCCCCTCCACCCAGCCTCCAACCTGCTTCCAGCCTCTGGAGGGCTAATTCAGGAAACCCTGTCCTAGCAGCAGGAGCCAGGAGTGGGGGTGGGGCAGCCCTGTCCTGGGTGTGGGCCCGGGGGCCAGGGGGCCCGGGGGCCAGGGGCTGCCCACCCGCCTGGGTCAGCTGCAGCTGCAGCCCGGCCCCAGCCGGCTGAGTCATGGGGCCGCAGTTTCCAGGCCAGGACCGAGGCAGGAAAGGCCGGGAGAAAGGACACGCTGGCTCCTGCAGGGCGGGCAGGCGTGGGGCCCCTGGGCTGGGGGTGGTTAGCCTGTACCCTAGCCCCCCAGACCTTGACTCCGCCCCTGGATTCTGCTCCACGTGCCAGCTGTCAGGTTTCACCCACTCCCCAGTGGAGGGCCCAGGACAGCGCAGATAGAACTCCACTTGTGCACACACACGTGAACACACACGTGAACACACACACATGCTGGCCAAGCCCCTCCTGTTGGTCGCCCTACCTGGGGCTAACCTGGACAGTTCTGGCCTTCAGCGGCCGTTATCCACCCATTCTGCAAATCTTTAACCAGCACCTACTGTGTGCCAGGCACTGAGCTAGCAGCTGCGACAAAACAGAGCAGAAGCCCTGCCTTCAAGGAGCTGAGCATCGCAGGTGAGCCAGGGCAGGGGCGTCTTTGCAGAAGTAGTACCGGCGCAGGCCCGCGACGGGCTTTTATGTGAGTGCTTGGAGGAGGGCAGAGGCAGCTGGATGCCATAGGGGAAGAGCCTGCCTCACTGACGGAGGCAGCAGGCGCAGTTCAGGGCCTGGACAGAGGGTCCCCGGGGCTGGGCCAGAGGGAGCAGGGCAGCAGGGAGGAACTGGCCAGAACGTGATGGACTTTGGGCCACTGCAAGCACCCTGGCCTTGACTCTGAGGGCATGGGGACCCCCCGTTTTAATGCACTGCCCCCATCCCTGCAGTCTAGGAGTGGCTGTGGGAGAGCAGGTGGGAGGCTGCTGCAGCACCTGGGAGATGCTGGTGACTGAGGCCAGGGCTGTGGCTGCGGGGGTGGGAGGAGCCTACGATTCTGGATGGATTTGCTGGGCCCTGACAGTCTCCAACCTTGATCGTGGTGGGTGCCTTTGTGACTGGATCAGATGAGAGGCCTGAGAGGGAGGGGAGTCAGGGTGCCCCCAGGGTTTCTGGCCTGACTTCTTAGCTGAGTGGGGAAATCATGGGGGGAGCAGATTAGGGGGAGACATAAGGCCCACAAAGCACACGCTGCCCTCCAGGTGCCTTGAGACGCCCGGGAGAGACGGCCTGTGGGCAGCTCCGTGTAATCCCAGGTGTAGGCTGGAGATGTACATGTGAGGTCCCCAGAATGTGGCTGGACATGAGGCCACGAGCTGGATGAGGTCATGATGGGGAGTGTAGCAAAGGGAAGGACCAAGAGCCAAGCCGAGGCATCCCGTGTACCGGCCAGTGCAGAGAGGGGGACCCCAGCAGTGATGGAGGGCGTGGTATCACGGGGCCAGGCAGAGCCCGCTGCTGGTCCTCGGCTCACGTCCCAGGGGAGGCCCTCGTGGGGGGTCTGTGTGCAGTGCTGGACGCAGGCACTGCTTGGCCTGGGCCCACACCTCCGAGGAGAGACGGCAGCAGTGGCCGTGAGGGGCAAAGTCAAAAGAGAGTTGTGTTTGTTTTGTGTCAGGGCTGGGAGAAGGAGCACGAGCGATCTGGCGGGAGGCCGCGGTGATGTGGGGAGAAGGGCGGAGGCTGAGCTGTCCTCGTGCACTCGGGGGACAGGAGGACAGGCCAGGGCGGGGCCTCCTCGCCTCCAGATCAGCACGGAGCAGAGTGGAGGAGGGGCACAGGGCTCTGGGGGGAGCCCGTCATGGAACGCTGAGGAAGGGCCACTGCAGGGCCCTCCTTGCCACCGTTCCTGGAGAGCGATCCCTCCCGCAGCCGGTGCTGGCCGCGCACCACCCAGCCTCCCCGTGCGCACACTGACAACGTGGTGCTTCCAGAGCCCCGCAGAGAGGCTCGCTGCACCGCCGCCCCAAGGGGCGGGCTCCGTGGGCATGTTTCGACACGGGCAGCCTCAAACCCTGTGCTGAGTGAGAGCAGGCCAGCAGGGAGCCGCAGCAGCTGCGTTACCATTTATGCTAAAGCCACGGACCGAGCCTGGATCGCATGCGCCAGCTCGTGTTTTGAAATGGCTGGAAGGATAAATACCAGCTCACTGAGACGGTTACCTGGGAGAGGAGGGGCTGCAGTGAGACGGGCCAGGTCAAAGGGGCTGATTCTTTGAAATGTTTTTACTTTTTAGGGAGAATGTTTTCGAAGGGTACTCATATCTACTTAGGTCAGGCAAACCCTTGTAAAGGGCTAATTTAACAGCAGGATCTCCAGCTGAGCCGAGCATGTTGCCTGGGCAGGGGGCACGTGGTCGCTCTCCTGGAGGCCAGCAGGTTTGGGGTCCACAGGGAAGAGGCCCCTGGGGCCTGTGCAGTCAGGGGGCAGCCCGGAGGCTGGGCAGGTGTCCAGAGAGAGATCATTGTCCTGAACTGAGCAGGAACAGCCAGGGGTGGCCTGGGAGAGGTGTGGAGAGAAGACATAGTAGGCTGCATGTTCTGGGGAGGTGGGCAGAGCAGCTGGGGGTGCTGGGATCCTGCGGGGCACACTGGGGCTCCTTTGACCCCCACAGGCCTGAGGAGCTGCCCAGAGGAGCTAGACTCTGCCCCCAGGGCACCCCAGCCACATCGTCTGAATCTCCCCTTTAAGCTGCAGGACAGGTTCACGGTCCCATCCCTGCTAGGGAGGCGGCCCAGGCCCGGAGACCCCCAGCTGGTGACGGGTCAGGGATGGCTTGGCTCTCAGGGAGGTGGACATTTAAGAAGCCGACAGTGTGGGTGGTGCCTGGGTAGACTGAGTGGCTGGAGGGGTCAGAGCGTGGAGGTGACAGCAGGGAGACCAAGAGGGGTGGTTCCTCTAAGGAGGAGACTCCTGCCTGGGGGACTGAGGAACGAGACAGGTCTGCTGGCTCAGGAGCGGGGTGGGAAGTCCCAGGAAGCGAGTGGGCTGGTGCAAAGGTCCTGAGGCAGAGAAGGGCACAGCACACACAGAACTGACAGAAGCCAGTGCGGGGCAGGGAAGGGCAGCGGCCAAGGTGGGGCACATGGCTCAGGCCGAGAGGGACCCTCTGGCTGAGGCAGGGTTGTGTCTTCATCCCGAGAGCAGTAGGGTGGCCAGCGGAGGTTCACGCAGGGCGAGGATGGGGTGTGAGGACAGAGGGAGGCCTGCTGGCTGTGGAGAGCTACAGGGAGGGCAAGCCAGCCTCAAGGGGCACTGCTGGGCGGCCTAGGGGCTGGGGAGCCCAGGGTCCACGCCCTGGCCGGTGGCCACAGGATGGGGGACTCTAGGGCAGCCAGGCCTGGCCAAAAGCAGCCAGAGGCAGATGAAACAGTGAGGTCTGGGCTGCTGGGCGGTCCCTGCCCACCTGCCTGCCGTCGCTGGACCGTGTGTCACCCGCCCAGGCCTGAGGTTTGGCTGGGGCAGCCGAGAAATCGCTGGCTCCCCGTACAAAGTGTTCTGCCCAGCGTCCCCCTGGCTTCCGGGACTTCAAGGCTCATCAGAGGGGCAGTGCGGGAGAGGGAGGCAGGGGAGAATCAAGTGCAGGTGGGGCCTCGCCTGCCGCCAACACAGACATGGCCTCTCGGCTTCCAGCGCCTTCTTCCAGCCGCCCCACATTCCCGCTCGCCCGCCCCGAGCAGGGCGGCTGCGTCGGCTAGCCTGGGGCTGCCCAGCGTGGGCAGGGCAGGCAGCCGCCCCCACTTGGCCTCTGCTTGTGGGACCCCCCCCAGCCCCGGCTAGGGGCTGGCCAGCCCGTTGGGAGGCCTAAGCCCCACCCATGCTGGGCAAGGGGCTCCCCTGCCTACCCACCAGGAGGCCGTGGGCAGCTTCCTGGCCTCCATGAGTCCTGGCCCCACTGTCCAGGTCCACCGCCAGCCTGGGGCAAGTGAACAGGCTCTTGTGTAGCCCAGGGGGCTGTGCACTGCCAGGAGCCCCCAACTCTGCCACTAACCCCTCTGTAAGCTCTCCCTTACGCCGTCCTCCCTGAGTCCACACAGGGCAGCCTCAGCGGGACACAGTGAGGCGGTGATCGTGAACAACTCTGGGCACACACGTGGCCCCAGCAGAGGTGGGGGTTAGGGAGGAGGTGGCTGAGCGTCCAGGACTACGGACCCAGCACATTGGTAAACACAGCGCACTGAGAGTCCCCCGGGGACTTTTGTCCTGGACAGGGGCAGCAAGAGACAAAAAACAGAATAAACCAGTGATGTCAGTGTGTGTCCTGGAGGAAAAGAAAGTAGACGGAGGACCGAGGTCTAGGGGGCAGGTCGCTGCATTTCACTCAGAGCTCAGGGAGGCCTCGTGAGAGGGGAGAATTGAGTAGAGATGTGATCAAGGTGAGGGCGTGAGCCACGCGAGAATCCAGGAAGACATTCCGGCAGTGGTGGCCGAGTGAAAGAGTGGGAGGAGAGCAGAGCGGAGGCCCCTGCTGGAGCTGCCTGGCAGCAGGGAGACCCTCTCGGGATATGACAGTGGTGGCATGGTCTGAGGCCTGGCCTCAGAAGCTTTCAGTGGTGGAAGGGAAGGCCACGCTCATTTGAGCTGAGGTTATGTGTTGTGGTGGAGGACCGTTTTCTAGGCAGGGGAAATGGCACGTGCAAAGGCCCTGGGGCAAGATCGAGAGGGATATGCTCAGGATCTGAGCAAAGGGCGTCAGGGAGGACTGTGTGAGGGGCCGCAGAGCCCCAGGGGCTGCAGAAGGAGGTTAGATTTCACTCTGGGTGCACTGGGAATTCTGCAGAGGGAGGCAGCTCAGCCTGGCTGGTCTAGAGCGAACGGGGCGGGGGAGTAGGGGCAAGTCAAGCAGCGGCGGTGGCAACAATGCCAGCCAGGGATGCCACTGGCCTGGGCAAGGGGTGTCTGAGGGAGTTGGATTCTGAGTGTGTGCTGCAGAGAATGGGTGGGAGGTGGATGAGCACCAGGGGAATGCAATGCTTTGTTGCTCTGTGTGGGTGTCGGCGCCACTTTCTGAGATGGGAGGACAGGATTGGGGGCAGGCTCAGGGCAAGTCTGAGTTCTCTTTGGGATCTGCTGCTCCAAGGTGCTGCTAGACCTGCATGTGGTAGAGACAAGGTTCTGGGGCCCAGGGAGAGTGCAGAGCTGGGGTGTAGACTTGAGGGTATGTGTGTATGAGTGGTGCCAGCAGGTGGGAGTCCTTGTCTGGGTGTGGAGGGTGGGTGAGGTGTTCCTGGCTGGTGATCCCAGGAGAGACGGGGGCCTGCAGTAACAGTGCTGAGCCGCACCCCTCTAAGTGGTCAGCCTGGAACAAGGCACTGCTGAGGGTCCCTGGTGGATGCCAGGCACTGGTGGGTCTGCCCTGGGTGAGCCTGTGTCTCTGGGGCAGGTAGAAGGGCCTTCTCCCCATAATGATGCTCTCTCAGAGGGAAGCCACCTGCACTCCTAAGGGGTGCTCAGCAGGAAGGGTCTCGGGGTGAGTGGTGGCACTGTCCAGGCCCTTGGCCACTTGGCATGCTGTCCTGAGGACCCAGCTGAGGCATGGCTGACTATGGTGGTGGCTCAGGTCACCTGATAGCACGGCTCCCTCTGGCCACCCAGGAGCCAGAACAGTGAGAGATTCGAGAGACAGGAGCCAGGACAGAGGCCCTGATCTGCAGCCTCTGAAACTCCCACCCTGGCTGATTCATGATGCCAGCCAGTGCACTCACCCCAGGGACCACTGCACATCATCCACCTCTTCTGGCCAAGGCACACCCCCAGTCTGGACTCTGCCTGGCAAGAGGACCCTAGGAGCCAGGCAGAACAGTGTATCGGTGACCATGGGCAGAGAGGATCTGTCTCCCAGTCAGGAGAGTTCCCCCCATGCTCTGTGGGGCACCCAATGCCCACCCTCTGAGCATCCCGTGCAAAGGCCCAGGGGCCGAGAGGTGCAGGCAGATACACTTGCGCTGTTTGGCAGCTCAGGGAACGATTTGGTGGAAGGTGCAAGGAATTGTGCAAAACCACACCAGGGTGGCTTGTGCATTCTTGGACACACTCTCCCTGTCTTTGTAAAGCCCGAGTTCTCGTATGCACACATCTACACACACACACGCTGACTGGCCTTGTGCAGGAATCCTCGTTCACAGTCAGGCCACGCCACACACAGGCATGATGGTACATGTGCTTACAGTGATTACCGACAGTGACTGTCAACAACAGACTCAGTATGTACATGTATGACTGAAACCTTGTGCTGTACACCAGCATGAATTGACACAACATTGTGAACTGACCATGCTTCAATTAAACCAAACAAAACAAAACAAAACAAAAAAGGAGACTTGATCAGCATTTGCCAAATGCTGAGCCTTGTGTCCAGTGGTTTCACGCATTAATTCATTCAGTCCTTGCAACATCCTACTAGGGGAAATTCTGCTATCATCCCCATTTCACAGATGAGGAGACTGAGGTTCAGGGAGGCCAGTGTCTCGTCCAAGGTCACCCAACCAGGAAACCAGGAGGCAGAAGAGGCAGGACATGAGCCCAGGCAGCTTGTCCGTGTACCCAAGCCATGTGCATGGACGCAGACCCCCTCACGTGGGCACGCACACGCAAAACACGCCCTCCCTCGGGGGCCCGCCCACAAACACAGATGAGCGCATCGCAGCCTGACACACGCGCCCAGCGCACGCCCGGCCCTGCAGCCGTGGGCCCGGCTCTGAAGCTGCCCCCCCACCCCGAGCCGGATGAGTGCCCCGCTTGCTGCAGAACAGAGCGCCCGGGCAGACCGGCTGCCCCGGGGACGGGCGGTGAAACCTCAGCGGCTAGAAACGCGGTTGAGTTCTCCAAGAGCTAAAGCACTAAAACAAAGTCATAAACACCATTACACCGTCTCCTGCCATAAATTACGACGTTGTGAAGCGCAGTGATCTATTCCCACTCATACCAGGCTCTCTGAGACGGTCCAGCCCCGCGGGCTCCAACGAAAGGGTGATTTACGGGAGTTATTCCCGTGTTCCCGCCACGCGGGAGGGGCGTTCCCAAGCCCGGAGGAGGCGCGGAGGTCCCGCGGGCAGGACGGTTCCCGGGGCTCTGAGTCGAGGTGCCGGGCTAAGTAGCGCCCACCTTATTCGTTCCACACGCATGAACTGGGCCCTGTGTGTGCCGGCAGGGACGGGCAGGGGAGCAGGCTCGTTCTGGTGGGAGAACCAGCTAAGGGGCGTGCAGATACACCACACTCTGAGGGCCGTGGCAGGAGGTGGGGTGGCCTCAGATCGATGCTTCTGGTGAGACCCGAGGATGAGGGGTGGCTGATGAAGGCAGGGGAGCAGCAGGGGAAGAGGCCTTGAGGCAGGCACGTGCCACCACGTTTGATCAGCAGAGTGATCTGGGACAGAGTGAATGAGGATGTAAGAAGTGAGGGGGTCAGAGAGCACAGGGGGCAGGTCTGGGGGCCATGAGAGGGACGCAGGCTTCTCCTGGGAATGAGATGGGCACTCAGGAGGGTGTAAGTAGGGCAGTGATGTGACCTGGTTTGCGTTTTGAAAGGACCACCAGGTAGAAGTATGCTGTGGGAGAAGGCTGGCTGGCAAGCTACTGCAATGGTCCTAGCATAATAAATTGGGGGCCATGGACAGGCGGGCAGGGGTCTCTTGGTTTCTGCTGACAGAATATGGAGCATGACGCTGAGATTTGGAGACTTTATCTGAGCTGAGGAAGATGTAGAGGGAACAGGGTGGGCGCTGAGAAGGGGCTAAATGATGGGGTGGGAAAACCGTGCTTTCATGGCCTGAGTTTGGGCCTGGGGCCCAGTGGGGTCTAGTCGGTGATCTTGGGTGTATCCCTGGCCTGAGCCTGGTGCTCAGGGTCAGAGGACAGCAGACCACAGCTATGACGTCAGAGTGGCCCTCCTCCTGTCATGGTCAGTGGAGAGAGGGTCTAGACTGATGTGGGGATGTGAGGATGCAGCCAGTGCCCTCCGCTTTGTGTGGTTTCTCTCAGTTGCACCCATTACCCTAAAAACCAGTGCTCAGCATCACCTGCGTGTGCTGGAGGGCACAGGGGGCAGAGGTCATAGGTCACTGTGACACCCCCCTCAGGCAGCAGCTTGCGAGGGCAGAGGCAGGGGCAGAGCCTATGGGGTGGGGCAAAAAATGGTATTCTATGGAGACGAAGAACCCAGAAGTCCCAGGGGTGGTTGTGGGAGGGGCAGGTCCACCTGAAACCTACTCAGGGGCCGTGAGGTCCCAGGGGGCAGTGTCTTCTCTGGCAGACTCAGTCTTTCTGGTGTCCAGCAGGGCCTGATGCCCGAGGCAGTGGCCCGCTGCAGCCTCGCCACCCCAGGTGTGGCCAGCACATGGCTAGGCCCTGTAATGGGGGTAGGCACGGGCCCTGCTCCCGCCAATCAGAATTCACTCATCAGACCCTGTGTCCTGCCCCATGGTGGGGGCTTCTCACAGACCATATGTTGGGGAGGGGTGACAGGGTGGACTGCCCACCCAGGGACCCTGAAGCCACCCTAAGCTGCCTCCCAAGTTGGGGTCCCCCCCCCGCGAGCCCCAGGCCTTGGTGTCCCCTGTCTCCTGCACACCTTTGGCCAGTGCGGCCGAGACAGCCCCAGGCCCGCACGAGGCCAGGGCCATCAGTGGGTCCAGAGCTGGGATCGAGGCCCAGCAGGTTCTGCAAAAATTTCCCTTGAAGGACTCTTTTTTAAGATTTTCTTTTGAAAACAAATTCATAACCACATCAAACAGGAATCCCGTCGCCTTGGGTTTAATCACCAGCCGCCCGGGGCTCTCTTAACTGCCTGTTATTCTAATTGCTTTTTTCTCTTCTGAGGCCGCAAGTCATCTTATGGTTATTAATTCGGTGAGTTGAGGAGGGAACAAGGGAGCTTTTGTTGGCCTTGCCCTTTCAGTCACTATCAAACTGCAAATAATGGCGAGATCCAAGATCCCCAAAACTGCCGCGCCCCAGCGGCACCCGGGGGAGCACCGGCCGGGTCCCCGGAGCAGGCACTGCCCTCCCCCGGGCAGCCGCCCGGACGGACATGCTTCCCGGTGGCCAGGGTCTGGCTAAGGCCACGCCCTCCCTCTGGCCGACTGAAGGGCTTGCTGGCATCCCCAGCAAATCCGAAGCAAGATAACCGTGCCCTGCACTCAGGGCGGAGGACAACACAGGGTGAGGCGACCCAAGGACTGTCCCTGGGAAGTGGTAGAGCCCAGCCCTCCGCTCTGGAGGAGAACGTAGCAGGCGTGAGTCACACTCAGAGCCAGCACGGGCTCCTACAACGGACCATCTTGCTCCATCCCCAAGACAACCCTCTAAGGGAGGAGAGGACTTCCCCCTGCCCCGCTGAGAAACTGAGGCCCAGAGGGGAAAGCCCATCGGCCATGGGGGTCTGACATGGCCACCCAGACCCACCTGACCCAGCTCACCCCGCACCGTGGGGCTACAGGATCAGTCGTTGAGAAGGAGGGGGGCCCACGTGTGCTGGGCAGAGGCCAGGACCAGGCCCGGGGGGCGGGGCAGTGCAGGGCACGCTCAGGGAGCCCAGCGTCAGCGGTGAGCAGCCGGCGGCCCTGGGTGGTGTGTGGCACCGGGTCAGCCACAGGCTCCAGGAGGCTTGGGGGCTGGGGGCTGGGAGGGCGCCGCAGGGCCTGGCCCACCCAGCGGTCACCACGCCCTGAAGCTGGGCCAGGGATGGAGAGAGGCCCTGTCCAGCAGGCTTGGGGCTGGGCAGGGGGAGGACCCTGCAGGGGTCCAGGAGGGCCCAAGAGGCCCCTGAGGGCAGCCGGAGGACCAGGAGGACTCGGCGAGCGGCTGGAAGGCTTTGGCAGGAGTCTGGTCGGTCAGCCGGCTTCTCCACTTGCCCCCTCTCTCGTCTCATTAGTGGTGGCATTGAACCCTCCTCCCTAGACCTCCTCTCCTGTGCAAGGAGGAGGAGGCATGAGGCCCAGGCATCAGGCCAGCTCTGGGACTCTGGCCCAGATCCTAGCTCACCCCCGGCTCCCCCGCCACCTCCAGCAGTCTGGCTAATGGGGGCACGTCCCCTGGGACCAGGAAACCCAGTGCGCCCCTCAGAGCTCCATCTGCCATGAGCAGCCTCCAAGGGGCCGAGCTGGGCTTGGAACTGAGCAGGGCCAGGGCTGGCACCCACGCAGGCAGCTTCAGAAACGCCAGAGCACGAGCTCGGCCTGGGGCCAGCCCCCTGGCTGCTCCCCAGCAGGGGCTGCGCCCCCTCACCTGAGCGCTCCCAGCCCTGGGACGAGCCCTTTCTCCAGCCATGCCCCACGCACCCCCCCCCATTTCAGTCATTCTTCCACTTCCTTCTTCCCCAAGAACACCCTATAAAGGCCTCCATACCCACTTGTACTTCTGGGGGCTTCAACAGATGTTCAAGTGCCGTAAAGTGAAAATTTATGAAACCACAGATTTTCTTCTGTAACATATTTGGTGCTTTAATTGATGCCAAACCAATCAATACCCATGCTGGGGCCAGCACAGCTCAGCAACGCAAGCCTTGCGGGACCAGCCTCATTCAAGGCTCGTTCAAGGCTGCCAGGCGTGCGGTCTCCCACGGGCCTCCCAGGGCGCAAGCCAGCAGTGGGACTGAGCAGGCCGGCAGCAGGGCCCTGGGGGCCTTGGGCCAGCCTCTGGGACGGGGTTTGGATGTGATGTTGTGCAAGTCCCCTCCATGTCCCCTCCACCCCTGTTCTCTCTGGAAGATGGGCCTTACCATCTAAGCTCAGCTTGGACCTCCTGCTCACGCCCCCTCCCGAGGTGACTGCTTCAGCCCTCCTGGGCCACTCTCCTATCCCCAGCTTGGAACCTACAGGTGGGGGCTGCAGGACCCCGAATGAGGCCCTTCTCCTGGGGCCTCAGGGCCTGTGTCTGTGGGGTGGCCTCAGTGGAGGAACCAGGGTGTCTGGCAGGCACCTGGGGG
This sequence comes from Vicugna pacos, assembly GCF_048564905.1. NCBI lineage: Eukaryota > Metazoa > Chordata > Mammalia > Artiodactyla > Camelidae > Vicugna > Vicugna pacos. Next base: position 73,283,498 of record NC_132996.1, on the reverse strand, counting down.
AGTGCAGGGGTGAGGGTGCTGAGTGAGGGGCCCAGGCCCCACCTCCACCAAACCAGAGAGGCTCCACACCCTTCCCTTTATAGCCCCAGCTCCCAGATCAGATCTGTCTGGGAAGAGATTAGACCCCTCTGGCCTGGGCGATGGGGCCTCAGACATGCAGCTGTCCCTGTCCCTGGGGGAAGCTCAGGCCCCACCTGGTCAGAGGAGGCAGAGCGGGCAGGGGGCCTGGGAGGCCCTGGAAGACAGCACAGCCCCTGTGCCAGGCTGTGGTGGTGGGTCACCAGCGCCTCCTCCTCTGGAGAAGGACAGCCCCCATCATGCCCCACCTGCCGCTGGGTCTCAGGTTAGGGGACCCTCACCCGTACCTCAACTCAGGAGAGACCCCCCCATCTTATCCCAGCCTTGCCTGTCCCCTCTGACTCAGTGTCCACTGCGGGAGAAGGGCTGTGACTGCCTCCCCACCCCTGAACCGTGGCCCGGGCTGCCTGGGGATCCAGCTCTGCGGGATTTGTGGCCTCCTCCCCAGGCCAACCAGCACCCAGCTCCATCCGGTCCTAGGGCAGAGATATCGGAGCCCTCAGTGGGGCCCAGAGAGGTCTAGGGGCCGTCTGGCACAGGGAGGCCCAGAGCACACACATCACGAACTGAGCTTGTCCAACTGGACAGCCAACCACAGCCAGCCCTGCCTGCTGTCCTCAGCCCCAGCGTTGACCCTTGGCCGAGCCACTCTCCCCTGACGAGCTCTTGCAGGTTGGCCCTTATCGGTGATGATCTGGCCACCTCCTCTCCCTCCCCCACGTTTCTAGTCTTTCCGGTGTTCCAGGTACCCAAGGAGGTCCTCTAACGGGGACCCTGGGGGAACCAACCCAAGGGCACTGCAGGCCCCAGATGAGCTGTGCCTCCCCCCAGACCCTGGCTCATGCCAGGACCTCTGCCTCTCCCCTGCCCCTGCTCTGAGGGCTCTGAAGCCCTCCTCCGACCCCGGGGCCCATTTCAGCCCCGTCCCCTCACTGCCATCCAGCAGCCTTGGCTGAGCACCTGCTGCCCGCCGCGCGTCCTGCCCCACCTCGTCCGCGGTGGGCCGCCCTGGTGCTCAGCATAGGAAAGGCCGTTGGTAGAAGCGTGGGGGGCAGTGGAGGGCAGCAGGCAGGGGAGCAGCCCTGCCTGGGACCATCAGCCCTTCCAGGAAGCTCAGCCTCCAGGTCTCAGAAGGGGGTTGCAGAGCGGGGACCCCACCCACACGTGTGCGCTCAAGTGCAGGCACGCAGGGCCATGGACATCGTGGACACACACATGTGTTCTATACACAGGCGAGACCAGGGCCTGGCCCCGCCTCTCCCCCCGCCCTCAAGAAGCCCAGACCCTGGGGCCATCTGCGCACTATGGCTGCCACCACCGCCCAGCTCCCCTCTGCTCCTGTCCCCGCAGGTGACGCAGCTGGACCAGAGGTTGGTGCTCATCACAGACCTGCTGCAGCAGCTGATCTCCCTGCACCACGGGGGCCCCCCCAGCAGCCGGCCCCCCAGCGAGGGCGGGGCCCAGGTAGCCCAGCCCTGCAGCAGTGGCTCCATCAACCCCCAGCTCTTCCTGCCCAGCAACGCGCTGCCCACCTATGAACAGCTGACCGTGCCCCGCAGGGGCCCTGACGAGGGATCCTGATGGGGGTTTGGGGCCCAAGCCTGAGAGGGGAGGCCCAGAGGAGCCCCCCCAGCCCATCCCACCTTCCACCCACCCACTGGGCCTTGGCCACCCCTCCAAGGCTCCAGACATCCGGTGGGCCACGTGGCCCTCCACCTGGGCTTGGGGGCTCACCCAGACTGCCTCTTCCCGGCCAGTGGGTACTAGGATTTGGCTGGGCGGTGGGGAGGGGCCCTCTTATCTCTGAGATCGTGGACCCCCACATCACTTGCATGATACTCGGGACACAGTGGCAGGGGGTCAGGCCGCACACCCCGGCACTTGGCCCACCCTGCGTGTGGCCGGTAAGCAGCATAGCTGTGTGCCGGCCCCAGGGACCTTCTGAGGGGAGACAGAGGGACGGCCAGGACAGGGTCTGTGGGGACTCCACCCTCAGCCTCTAGGACGCAGGGGAGGAGGCAGGCAGGGCAGGGCAGGCCCAGCCCACACTGCACAAAGGATGCCCACGAGCCAAAGCCCAGTCGAGGCCTGAGCACCGGTTCAGGGGCCCCGGGCGGGGGCTGGCTCCCTCCCTCTCTTTCCAGAGATACTGACTCGGGCCGGGAGCTGTTGGGGAGCTGCTCCTGAAGCCACAGCTTCCAATGAGGGGGACAGGCCCACCGCTGTCCCCAGAGAGCTTCACTTGGGTGGGCCGTCCTCCAGAGGGACGGGCATGCTCAAGTTCCTCACTTCGAACTGGCAGCTCCTCCTACCCATTCCGGAGAAAAGAGGAGGGTCCCCCAGCCCCTCTCTGTTCGCGGGCCCTGCCTCCAGCCCCCTGCCTGGTCTGATCAGCTGGGCAGACGCACAGGCTGGCACCTCTCCTCGCCAGCTGCTGAGCCGCAGGGGAGCAGAGGGTGTCGCCATCTCTGCACCGGACGGGGCTCCTCTTGGGCGCTACGTCTCACGGAAATCAGAATAATTTGTGGTGATTTGGAATCTGCGTGTTAATGAATTTCACGGTGTGATTTTGATTCTTAATCAATCGTGCAGGGTTTTGCCAATAAACGTGGAGTCACGAGATCGATCTTACACTGCTGTCACCTCTGTTTCTGGGGAGTGAGGACCACCTCGGGGGCCACCTATCCGTGGAGCTGCCACCCACCCCTCAGCGCCCCAGTGCCCCTCACCCCGTCTACACCCGCCCAGGCGAGAGGAAGAGGCCTGGAAGCCCCAACCCACTGGCCTGGGCATTCTGGGAGCGGGGTCCCCCAGTGACCCAGGAGCACATGGAGGCCAGGCCTTTCCTGTCCCCTCAGCCAAGGCAGGTCCCCAGCCCACCCTCTGAGCCTTCACTCTCGCTGTTGCCTTTGGGAACAAGGGAAGTTCTCCTGACCCTCTCCGTCTGTTGATCGCTCCCTTGGTCTACGGCCAGACTCAAAGCCCCTCCTGTGGCAAGCGCTCCCTGAGAGCCCCTCGTGAGACAGTGACCCCAGGCCTGTGACCCTCACTGAGGGGAAGGGCGAGCAGGTGGGGGCATCACCCACCAGACAAGCATGTCAGGGACCCTGTCCTCAGCGCTCGCATCCCATACCCGCTTCCGGGGCCACGGGGCTTAATTCTTAATTCTAGGACAGCACCTGCACACTGCTGCCCACCTCCCACTGCTGCCCACGGGCATCTGGGCCCCTGCCTCCTCCCTGGCCCATCTCCCTTCCCCACAGGCCCTGCCTGGAGCACTCCGCGGCCCCCCTCATGGGCGCAATCCCTGCCGTCCCATTGGTGGCAGGTGCCCAGGTGTCCGCTAAGCAGGAATTCCTGGTCCGAGTGGCATCCAGGCCCCTGTGGGAGGGGAAGGGCCTGGGTCCCACTTTGCGGCTCCTGAGACCCAGTCCTGGCTCCCACCCAGGGGACAAGGGGATGGCTGGCCTGCCGGGCACTGGCCAGTGGGGGGAGGGGAGGAGGGGCAGCACAGGGCCTGGGGCCTCCCGGCACCCACGGGGGGGAGGGGCAAGAGCAACAATTACTGGAAAGGCAAAAGCTGTTGTTTCCTTGTTGAGTAAATATTTGTGGAAACCCCAGGAGGCGGCTGGCGGGAGAGCAGGCCCTCCACGGCGCCCCCGCCCCGCCGGCAGCCCAGGCTCAGCAGGGCCCTCGGTGCGCTCGCTCGCGGGCCGCCCATCTGGGCCGGGCGCGGCCCCTGCACCCAGCCCCGCTTTGTTTTGCGTATTATCGACTGTGCACAAAGTGCCTGAGTGCTTCACTCCTGGACGGGCCATTACGGCCCTCTCGAGTGTGAAATGCAATTTACCTGAAATAAAGCCCAATTATGGAATTAGCTAATTAAAGCCGCAGTGAAGGCTGGGCCGGCCGGCCAGGCGCTCAATGCCCGCCAGTGCCCGCGGTCGGAGGGAACAGATGGCGCCCCAGCCCGCCGCGCGGCCGCATTCCTTCACTCTGCCCCCGATAACTGACTTACACAGCACACGGCCATCTGGTGTATGACACGTCCTGTGTGCCCCGGACAATGGCCCAGCAGACCTCTCCGGGAGAGGGCCGTCGCCTGGGCAACGGTGGCATGTGCAGCCCAGGCCCACTACCGGCCCCGCCCCCGGCCCCTTTGTGGGCCCCGCCCCCAGCCCCTTTGTGGGCCCCGCCGGGCTGCCTGGCCGCTCCATGAGTATTTGTCCCCAGCGTCCGGCCTTTGTCTCCAAATTGGGCTTCCTTGTTGGGGTCCTTGGTGTCCAATGGGTGCCAGGAGCATCTGCTGGGGTAACAGGGTAGGGGCAGGGGAGCCTGCCCTGCCCGCTTCCTGCACCACCCCTGCTCATGCCCCTGCTCTCATCGGCGCCCTCTGGAGCTGGGCAGAAGGACGGCATCTGGAGGGCGCCAGGCTCAGCCATGGGGGCCAGTCTCTGAGGCCAGCGTCCGCCCAACCTGAGGTTCTCCCAGTCTTGGGCCAGGGAGCCAGCCCACACTCCCACCCTCTCCCCCATCTGTGAAATGAAGACCAGAGAGCTGCTCCAAGGGGTGTTGGGGAGGGGCTGATGGACATAAGACGGAAGGTCCAGGGCCAGGTCAGGCACACAGCAGGTGCTTAATTAAGGCAGCCAGACAGACAGGCCAGAAACCTGGTTCTAGGGTCTGTCACCTCACTGCACCCCCACTGCCTGGCCCATATGACCCCTCAGAGCAACTTCCTGCCCCCTTCTATGTCCAGCCACCCTCTCCAAGCGCCCTCTCAGAGCCAAGGCAAGCTGTCCACCACCCGCTGTCCTGGGCCCAAGTCATATGCTCCCTGTATCTTAGGGGCCCCGAGCTGCCAGCAGGCACAGCCCACCTGCTGACACCCCTGTTCCGCTCAGGAGCATTTTAGCTGGCAGCGCCCCCTCCACTAAGCAGGGCCCAGGAGCGTGCCCTGCAGAAGGGCTGTGCTGGGGCTTACAGGCCCCAAGCGGAGGCAGAGCCCAGGGCCGCCCGGCACAGGGCCCGGGCCCACCAGGGGCTCAGGGAGTGCTGGTTAAATTAAGGAATAAAATCGGGGTTTGGAAAGAGGCTCCCGGCACTGCTGGGGCTGCAGGCCTGCCTGACCCAGGCAGGGCACCACCAGGCGGTGCCAGGTGATTATGCTCTGGGGGTTGGCCAGCCTGTTCCCCGAAAGAGGGGACTTGGTGTGCGTTTTGACTACGGTGGCCAGACAGCTGGCAAAAGGCAGATGTGGGCCAGGTTCCTGGGACAGGCCCCAAACACATCCCCAAGCCAGCATCCACCGGCAGGATCTGCTGGGCTGCCGGCAGGGCGGACACCCCCTTCCTGACATGTAGCCAGACCCTGATGTGGGAGGCCCTTCCTAGCTCCCCAGAAACCTGCCCTCCCCAAACCCGTCTTCATCCCAGGGCCACCCTCAGGGTCCTGGACCCCTGTGGCTCACTGGGGATCTGAAAGGGGGTCTGCCTCTCCATTCTCAGCCCCCAGCATCACCCCCTCTTTGCTCTGGCCCTGTGATGTGGCCCCAGGGGGCTGGGGAGCTGGGGGAGCAGGCCTGACGCAGTCAGCCATGCAGCCGGGCCGAGAGCATGCTCACTGCCACCAGAGCTAGGCAAGTAAGAGTTCAGTTTCCACTGACCTCTGAGCGCCAGGGACCAGGGGCCAGGCCCTCTGGAAGCAGACAGCCCCCACCTGCGCCCTTTCCAACCTCATTGTGTAGCAGAACCTCGGTGGGCAGGCAGAGGGCCCCACAGCCGGGCAGCATGGGAGCCCAGGAGCAGGCGCCCTCTGACCACATCAACCAGCTGCCATGTTTTCACTTGCTCGAAGGTGGGGAGCTGCCTCCCTCCAGCTCCAGCAGACCAGGCCTGGGCAGAGGGCGGGAGAGAGGCTCTTGGCAGCAGCCAAAGACATTGGTCTGAAGAAGGGTCTTCTCAGATGGGGGTCCTGGCCAGGTGTGCCCCATCCCCAGGCCAGGACACCAGCCCCTCCCTGCCTGATCTCAGGTGTTAGTTGAGTGGCAGGAGGTGGCAGGTCCACTCTGAACCCCAGATCCACTTCTCTCAGCAGGTGCCTCTGTGACCTGTTGGCCTGATCTCGTTTTTTGCCCCGCCCCAGCACCCCTGTGAAGTACCCAAGCCTCATGCAGGCCTCCATCCCGGGGCCCACCCCTGCAGCACCCAGAGGGGCAGGTCTGCCCTTAATTCCCAGAACCATGCGCATCTGCCCCCCTTATCCCGAGCCTAGGTTTCACACACATTGGGGCAGGGGCCGCTCGGCCTGAGGAGGCCCAGAGCCAGCCCAGGACAAACGCCCACGGCAGGCCTGGCACACCCAGGCGTTCCTGGTGGTCCCGGGCCACAGGGACGGGGAGTGTGGAGACTGAGTTGACAGCTTGCCACTCGGACACTTTCAAGACTCCCACCTGCCAGGGACTCTGGAAGACCCCCCACCTTCTCCACCCCAACCCAGCCCCCTCCACACTCTGCCTGGGAAAATTCTCTCTGGGTTTTCAGCCAGTAAGAAGCGTGTGACCTCTAAGAGCAACATCCAAGTAGGAGGCACAAGCTGCTTGGATCAGTCCCGCCGGCAGCCTCGCCCTCCTGCCCAGCCCATGGCCCCAGGAAGCTGGTGGCAGCAGCAGAACATACGGTGAGGGGTGATGGGGTGCTCATGGGGTACACTGATTGTGCTGAGGGGAGGGAGATGCTTGGAGCAGAGGCCTCAGGGCATGTGGGTCCTCCCACTTGGCGCAGATGGGAAAACCGAGGCCCAGGGCAGGGCGAGCCCAATGCAGCACCTGTCTGGGTGAATTTGCACTGGAAAAGGCCTCAGAGACAAAAGAGGGCTTCCAATGGGAGAGAAGTCTGTTGCTGGGCCAGGAAGCCAGAGGGCAAGGATGGACTGACTGAAACAAACAGCTGGACTTCTCGGATTGGATCGTGGTGCTGGAGAGGCCAGATCCGAGGAAAACATGTGCAAAATTCCCAGGCGGAGTGAACAGAGCTCCTCTGCCAGTCCATTTGGGCCAAGGAGCCAGGAAATACTATGCCTGCCCAATGCAGCCGGGTGCAAGTAGTCCATCAGGACACGTCCACTGGCTCCAACAAGGCTGCCATTGCACATGCCATGCAGAATTCCCAACTCCCCGTTGGATCTTCAGGAAACTCTGTTACAAACATGATTACTGATTCAATCCATCAAACCCCACTGAATTCCTTTTGGTTGCTTCTTGGCTGTGTCCCTCCCCACCGCCCACTCCCTAAACACGCGCGTGCGCGCGCGCACACACACACATACACGGCGCAAGTATGTTCCTATCCTGGCTCAGTCACTCTCCGGCTGTGCATATTTGGACAGGGCCCCTAACCTCTCTGAGCTTCAGCTGGTCATTGCAGCCTCAGCTTCATAGAGTTGCCGGAAAGGGTGCTAAGCACAAGCAAGGACCGGAAGAAAGCCACAGCAGCCTCGAACCAGGCACCCGCGACAGTGCGCGCTGAAGTCAGGGAGAGACATGCACGTTAACTGCTCTCTTTAGCCCAGGGATGTGTCTTTATATGTAACTGCAACACAAAACTGTCCCCGATGTGGGACTCTCAACAGCAAGTGCACACTGAGTGGGACACTGCCCTCCACGTGACTGGCCAGCCCAGGTCACTCGAAGGGGCCAGGGCCTCACCACCACCATCCAGTTCCCCCAGAATGGTTGAGGGAGGCCAACAGTGTCCCAGGGCCCATGGGGACGGACAGCCCCCACTGCAAGGCCGAGACACCCGGGTGTCAGAAGCCTCTCGCGGTCACTCACAGGGCCCTCCCTGAGCAGTCTCAGCCCCCGGGGGCCAGAGGATCTGCCGGAGGGGGCCTGGGGCAAGCACATAGGGAGCACTCACCCGCAGCCGTGCCCTCCACCCGCTCCCGAAGGCCCAGCTAGCAGCCCCTCTGCCAAGTCCAGTGGAAGTGACAGGTCGGAGATGGATCAGCCAGGCCCAGGGAGAGGAGGCTCGTGCTGGGCGGGGCCCAGGCACTTGTGGGGTGGAGATGCGGGGCCCTGACCGTTGATGGGCTGGGGCCTGGGTGGGCCCAGGGAACCGCAGCGTCACCTGGGAAAGGGGCCTGTCCAGCATGGACTGGGAGGCCGCACAAGAGAGGGGCTTTCTAAAGAATGGTTGTCAGGACGGTGGCTAATGTCATTAAGTAATTTCAAAGGGTCTTAATCAAATTTCCTCTCCCGTCCACAAGGCCATGTCAAAAGGACTTTGGAGAGGACAGGGAGGCAGGACACAGCCAACAAGCCTTCCACTCCACTGGCCGGCCCGGCAGCACGGGGCCTGGGGCCCCCGCCCCACCTACGACCCCATCCGTGACCCTAAGCCCTCTGGTCTCCTCCCGGGCCTCAGTCTCACCCAAGGGGGCCCAGAGTGATCCTGCACAGCCCCATTCAGGGGACTGGTCGGCAGATGGGGAGGCTCCCTCCCCACCACTCGGGGGGAGGCCTCTTACACATCCCCTCAAAAGCCTCAGCAATGCAGCCACTGAGAACGACCACTTGCAGGAGGGGAAACCGAGGCACGGGGCAGTGCAATGGGAGGGAGCCTGCAAACTCAGAGCAAGTACCCAGATCCCTGCACGTCGGTCCCCCACCCATCAGACTCATCGTGGGCACACAGTAGGCACTTGCTGAACGCTCCTTAGGCCCACAGTCCCCCGAGGGCCCCATCTGCACCCTCGGTTTTCTTCCTTTGACTTGTTTTCAAGGCAGAGACATAAAAACGTTCTCCTGTGTGTTTCCAAACACCCCGAGTCCCGGGACTAGAAAAGGGCAGGCCCCTTCTAGGACCCTAAGGAGCAGCTGCTGGCCCTTCCAGCCATGGACACTACGGAGCCTGTCCACAGGCTCGTCCAGTTCTGCTGAGCTTCCGCCTAGAGTTTCTCCATCCATTCGCTGTAACCATGCTCAGCCCTCCCTACACCTAGACAGACATTCACTTGTTTCTGGGGTGCGGCCACTGAGTGCCAAACTGGGGACACCCACAACCACACTCCCCAGGAGCCAAAAGCACCCTCCTGGAGTGTGCCTGGCAGCCCCAACTCTGCTCCTTGTCACCCCACGGAGCAGAGCAGCATGGATGCTCCAAAGGACCCTTCAGGCTCACAGGGAGGAGCTACGGTTCAAAAGGCACCTCCTTTCGGGGCTCCTAGGCCTGTCCCCAAGTGGCCAGGTGGGCATACCCAGGTGGGCAGCTATGAGGGGAACAGATGCACGTGTGACAAATGACTCAGCTGGCGACACTCCCCACAGTGTGTCCAGTGTCAAGGAACAGTGACGAGGACCCTAGAGGTCAGGCACACGGTGAGCTGGCACACCTGCCTGACTCCAAGCTTCCTGCTCTTAACGGCCAGAAAGCCCCTAGACCCCTCGTTACGCGGAGCACCTTTGTCCTCGCACAGGGAGTGAGGGGGCCAGCCCCGACCTCACCTCCTGCAGAACCCAGGCTGCCGTGGGGAAGCAAGAGGCCAGCAGGTGGTCTGTCCCAGTGTCCCTGGCGCCCACCAACCCTCTGCCCTCCTCCCTCCCCACCATCTCCCCACTGCCACCAGCCCCAAGGTGAAGCAGGCAGAGCCGTGCCCTGAAAATGTTCCACAAAACCCCGCGTGTGTCCAAGCGGCTTTGGTTACCCGGCACCTGGCTGGCCCAGCCTCCCGCGAGCCCTGCCAAGGCCTGGCACCACTGCCCCCTGCAGCCCCTCTCCGTGCCAGCGAGCCCGCGGGGCCCGAGGGCGCAGGCAGATTGCTTTCCCGCTGCCGGCTCAGCCCTGCTCCCCCAGGGAAAAGGCCTCATTGTTCCCCCTTCCTCGGCCCCCACCTGGCTCAGAGACACTCAGGCTACGGGCTTCGAGGTCACCAGGCCACACAGAATCCACCTGCAGCCGCACCAGCTTCCAGGAAACCAAATCCCAGCAGCAGATGACAGCCGCAGGTTGCAGGACAGAGCACCCATTCAGCCTCTGCTGGAGCAGGCCGGGCCCGACCTGGCGGCCGCCTCCCCACCTGGACCCTCCCACGCCAGGGCAGCGGCCTCCCAGAGCCAGTGCTGCCCGGACTGCCTGCCCCCGGGGACAGGTGTTGGAGGGGGAGAGGGTGACAGAGACCCCTGCCCCACCTCCAGAGCCTCACAGACTGCACGCGGCCTGAGGGGGCACATGAAACCCTCCAAGCCGAGTGTTACAGGAGCTAGTCCCCGCACTGCATCCACTTTATGGACGAGGAACTCAAGGCCGGAGTGCTTGACTCCGCTGCCAAGTTCCCTTACCAGTGAGCAGAGCTGGGTGGAGCTGGGTGGGGCGGCCTCCCCAAGCCTGCCCTTGCCCCGCCCAGGAGTCCCCTTAGAGTGAGCAGGAGAGTGGGTCCAGCAGCAGCTTTGGGGAGGATCAGGCAGGGGGAAGGAGCAGCCGGGAGAACCAAGGTGTGCGAGGTCAGCAGGGCCAGCCCCCCACCCCAAGATGTTTTCTTGGACCCATTACACAGATGGGCCAGCTGCAGCCAGTCCAGGAAGCAAGTGAACTCACACACTGCACTGAGGACAGAAGGCCCCACCACCACTCCCTTCCTTAACTCCACTCAAGGGAGACCCAGAAAGACCTGGGGCCCTGAAACCATTGGCCTGCCTCTCGCGCCTGCCCCCACCCACCCCCGGCCCTGGCCTTCGCGTTTGGGCACAAGCTGCAGCCTCACAGGCCTCGTGGAGGCCCAGCCTCCGGCCAACCTTGAGCCCCTACTCAGAAGGAAGCTATTCTTCTCCCAGGGGGGCTACAGCAGGGGCTCCCACAGCTACATCCCCTGCCAGTCTGGCCACCTGTGGACCGGACAGGAAGAGGGAGCTGGGCGGGCAGGGAAATGGAGGTGAGCTTAGCCACCAGACATCAGTGCAGCCCTGTCCTGACTCAATGCTGTGCAGGGCGCCCCCAGGTTCCACAGCCGGGATGAGCTTCAAGGGCTCCTTCCAGGCCACCCCAGGCTCCCTCTCGAGCTTCAGGCCTGGCCAGGACTCTGCCGCTATCCTCAGAGGCAGTCTTGCTCTCCCGAGGCTGGGCCACGAGCTGCCTGTCACTCAGCTCTTCTGCCTGGTTGGTCACACTGAAAAGAGTATCCCCTAGCCGGGGGGCTCCAACCCAGCTGGAGAAATAAGGACTGGAAACTCGAAGGAGGAAGCGGTCCCCAGGCCCAGCCCCTCATTCTCCCACCCATCCAGCAGCCACTGCCCCAGCTCCTCTCAGTCACCACCCCCGGTGTAGCTGCCAACAGCTCCACCTCCCACCAAATTGGCCCTTCCTCCCCATCGCCATTTAGCAAACTCTTACTAGTCCGCCAAAGCCCAGGGCAAGTGGTCCATCCTCCCTGAAGCCTTCCTTTCCTGAAGGGCCAGCCCAGTGTGGCCGAGGTCTCCCCCCACAGCAGTCAGCACCCACTGCAGACACTGACTGTGCCCTCTGCCACTGCAGGCGATGCCCCTTCAGTGGGCTAAGGAGGGGGACGCATAACACAGAAAACTGTTTGGTGTTTGTCTAGGACCTGCCTAGGAAACCAGCTCCGGCCGGACCTGGGAACTCCCAGCAACAAGAGCAGGGGCTGTGGTCGCTCACGACACTGGGTGCTGGACTCCACTGTGTGCTGATGGCTCGGCCTGACCCTGGAGAATGGGAGATGCCCACCGAGAACCACAAGGAGAGAGGGGACACGCCCTCCATCTGCTCTCCAGCCGTACCTCCCGGCAGCACCCTGTCCCCACGGCCCGGCTGTGCTGCAGTCCCCGGGAGCCCCGTAGGGCACCACCCACCCCACCCCAGAACCCTCCTTACCCACACCCCTCAGCTGTACAGTTTTGAAAGCAACATCAAGGGAACAGGTCCCTTGAATTCTCTGTGCCCATCTCCTCTAAGGGCACAGCCACAGAGGCCTGGGAGAATGAGACGCCACACGCCCGGCCCCGAGCACAGACCCAGCACAGACGGCGGCCAGCCATCCTCACCACCACCAGGAATGCCTTCACTTTCCTTTCCAAGGCACCTCACACTCATAGCTTGTCTGATGGACCTTGTTCCAGCTTCCGAAGGATAAGTGCTTGTGATGTCACCCCACTCCGGCACCACGCCCCAGGCCCTCCGTGGTAAGGGTGGGAGGGGGTTACTCTGCCCCATTTACACAGCGAAAACGCAAGGCCAGGGTGGAGAAACACCCCACCCATGTTCACACAGCTCCCAGGCCAGAAACCTGTGCCCCACCTCTCACGCATAACCCACGTCAGTCACAACACAGATAGAGGAACTCCTGCCCCTCAAGGTGGCTGGAAGCCAAAGCCCCCGCAGCTGTGGGCCAGGACCAGGCCATACAAGGAGCCTCCCAGGCTAAGGGCACCTGTCCAAGACTCTCAGCACTAAACACTGGTCCCTGGGCCCCCAGTTTCCAAGACTAGTTTTCACTAGAATGTTATTGACTGCTCAACTTTCAGTTTTCTCTTTCTGACAGTCTTAGCCCTCCAGCAGGAGACACAGCTGAAGAACCTATGGGAGCCCTGAAGTCTGTATTTCTGGGAAATTTTAGAATTCGGGCCCCTGCTAAGGGGGAATATTTGAAGGCCTCCACAAATCATGACTCAGTCTAGCCCCCATGGCCTTAAAACCCAGCACCTACCTGCATTCTCCCTCATACACCCTGAGCCCATACACCTGCATCCCAGGCCCCAGCCCCACCCAGCTGGGGTGGGCAACCGTCCCTCTCTCCTCCCTCTGCCTCATTCAAGACTTAGCTCAGGCTTCCCTCTTCCAGGAAGCTTCCCCAGCATCTTCAGGCTGCGTGTGAAGGGGAGGAGGGACAGCGACCACAGATGGATGTCACCCTGAACAGGATCATCAAGATGCCACTTGTCTACCTGGGGAAACTGAGGCCCAGAGACAGCCGCACACTGTCCACTGACCGAACCTACCAAGGGGGTCCAGAGCCTGAGCAATGCTGCTGAAAGTCCTTGAGACTTAGAAGGGCACCGAGTGGCCAGGAAGTCTATCTCCAGGGTTCGCAGTCCTGCCTCCGGCCCCCAGAACCCTCAGCCTTCCCCACAGCCCCAGCAGCACCCTCTGAGGAGTCACGCAGTTCCTCTAATGCCACTTCACTCCCACACGTCAGAGTCTCAGAGGGATTGGTCCTGAACAAGGTCGACTGTCAATGGTGGCCTATCCCTGAGCCCCCCTCACCAAGCTGGAGAACCGTGTACCCACTGCCAAAGATTCTGCCTGAGCTCCTGAGATCATGGAACACCCTGAAGTCACTGTTTTCAAAGATTCAGGGCATTAAAGACTACTGGAGGGGAGGACTTGCCCAGGTAGTCACTTGGTCAGGTTTTAGCGTCTCCGCAGTATGAAATTTCCCCCACCTGGCCCCCTCCCATCCATGCCCCCTCCGCCCACACACCAGCTAGGATTCTAGGCCAGACACCCACATCTCCATAAAACCCCTCCCAGCAGTGAGCAGGGAAGTAAAAGGCCCAGAGGTGGGTGGTGGGGGCAGGGCGTAGGGGGTGGCTGGAGCGGTGGCGGCCAGGCCCAGGGGCTTTGCTGGACACGCACCGCCACAGGCCCAGGCCTGGCCGCGGAACTGCGACGCTCCCGGGCCTGTCTCCCGCACAGGCCGAGCGCGGCCGAGGCTGGCCCCAGGCCTCCGGGTGCCGGGCCAGGGCCTGGGCCGCGAGGGGCCGCGAGGGGCCGCGGGCCGTGCAGGGGCAGGCGGAGGCGGGGGCCGGGGTCGGGGGTCCGGCCAGCTTTAATGCGCTGACAAAGCCTCATTTGCAGGTCAATGCCGCGGCACACTCGCCTCTCCCCTCGCCCGGCGCCCTTTGTCCGGCCGCGCCCGCTCCTCGCGCCAGATGGCCGCGGAAATGCTAATTTCGGGCGCCCCCCCGCCCCCCGCGCTTAATTGCGCCTTTGCAGATGGGCCGCGAGTGTGCGCTTCATGCAGATGAGGGCGGCCTGGCCGCTGCCCCGACTGCCGGCCGCCGCCCTCGGACCCCGAGCCGCCGGGGCGGGGGAGGGGGGCGGGGGCGGGGGAGGGGCGCCGTCCCCCGACCAGCGCGCCGCCGGGCACGAGCGGGCACCCGGCGGGCCGGGGCGCGGGAAGCGCGCTTTTCTCTTTTCATTTCTCCAAAATGGGATCTTAAGTGATTCTGAATGAAAACAAATTGGCCCGCTTTCTTCTCCAAACAGACTCGCGCGGCGCGGTGGGGGCGGCAGGCGGGTAAGGGGCCAGGGCTGGGGCTGGGGCTGGGGGGGGTGGCCACGGGCCCCCTGCCCCAGGCCCAGCCCCTCGCACCCTAACGTCAGGGCCCCGCCCGAGGATGGCACTTGGTGGTGCGGGGGGGGGGGCGCTCTGGTAAGTCTTGGCAGGCGTGGAGCCTTCTTTAATTGGAGCCACGGCTCCTGGGACGCTTTGAGCAACCGGAATGCGGACAGGCGCCCCTCCCCCAGTTTCCAGCCAGGAACAGATGCCCAGGCCCGGCTGGACACGGAAGTGGAGCAGGCCGCGGGGGGCACAACCGCTGGGGGTCAGCCCGGCCTCCTGTGCTATCTCTAGCCTCAGCAGGAGCTGAGCTGCCCCCACAGGCTTCTGGCCCCAGAGAGGCGAGGGTGATGCCCAGCTCCCCGCACCCACAGCTCTGTGCCCAGAGCGCGCTGGACCAGACCACACAGCCCGCAGGGGTAGGCAGGGTGTGCAGCTGGGCTGGGCTAGGGGCGCTTGGGAGAAAGGATGGAAGGAATGAATGAACGAGACGTTGATGGGGAAAGTCCCTTGTGACCTTCTAGTGTTTTAGCCACAAACTTACAAATCCTGTTCTTTGCAGGGTGGTGGACTTGCTCTGCCACCAGCTGTGAAACGGGGCGGGGGCCGTTCTCCAGGCCAGCAGATACTCCTGACACATCACTCAGGCCAGAGCAACCATTAGAAATGAGAGGGACCTGTGTATTCCTCAGAGTTTCTGTTCTACTTTTGCAGTCTGGCACAGGGCTGACATGCCCTGATAGGATGTTCCATGGCCAGCACGGTGAACTGGTCCAGCTGCCACCAGCCCAGTGCTGGCTCCTGCTGCTGAGCCCTCTGCCGGAAGTGCCTTCCCTGCCAGCCCCTCTGACTGGCACCTCCTCCTGGATTCCTCCCGGCTTCTTGGGGGCTGCTCTGCTGAACAGTCCCCAGGCACCTCCCTCACCTGGGTCCTCAGAGAAGTCCTCGGCCACCTTCACCTGTGGGTGCCCAGTAGAGCCTGACTCAGTAGACTCGGGGGGACATCACGGGGGCTCCAGCCAACATTCAGGCCTGGACCAGAGGGCTCTGCCCTGATGCCCAGTCTGCCGGCCCAGGATCTGTGCCAACCCAGGGACAAGCTATGGGCAGGGGGGGCTCTAGGAAATGCATGGCCAGGATGCACCATGGAAGTTTCCATGGTCACGGGATGGAAACCATTTCCCATCAGTGTGGAAATAACAGGTGCCCCTCTCAGACCTCCCCTTCCATTTCTTTCCAGGAAGCACCTCAAAGCAGATCTCTGCACCCACTGGAGACAAACATGGTTTGGCCCTAAGCACCTGCAGCCACTTCTTTACCCAGACTTCCCAGCTTCCTCCTGGGAACGAGGCTGGAGCCTGCCAGGTGTCCTGGGATGGCAGCCCTGCCCTGGCCTTGCTGGCCTCCCTGGGCCTCGGGTATGGTTACATCTGTACTGTGAGCTGTTTCTTTGGAGCATCTGTGCTCTCCTCCTGTTTGTGTTGCCGATTTTCAACAGCGGCGTCCCCTCGAACCTGTAACCGGGGGAGAGCCTGGCCCTTGGCTGAGGCATTACTAAGAAGCAAGCATCTTCTCCCACTTTTCCTACCGTCACCAGCTGCTGGGTGTGCCAAGCTCTTCCTTCCAAACCATGTGTCTGTCACTTTGTTTACCACAAACATATTATGGGTTTTAAACCTCTCACCGGGGTTAAATATTTTAAAATTAAAACAATATACGTGTATGCATCTATTCACTTTAACGCTTTAAAAGTCATACTAAAATAAGCACTTTGGACTTAGAACATAAATGTGGGTCCCAAAGTTGTGTAGTGCCCCGAACTGCCACCCTGGGGGAATTTCACTTTCTTTTTTATACATTTCTGTATTGTTTGCATTTTGTTTTACAATGAGTGTATACTATTTCTATAATCACGGGGAAATATAAGGCTATTTTCATTTGGGGAATTAAAAAAAATCAAAAGCACCGTAGGTTTTCCAATCATGTGACCTGAGCATTGTGGCAACAACTCTGCGAGCTGGCCCCAGACCCGCAGGGGAGAGCGCGGGTTGGGTGGCAGGACCACATCACAACAGAGTCCTGGGGACCCCTCAGTAACCAAACCCCCGTGGACAGAGGCCAGGGCAGGCCCCCTCCATGCCGAATTCCACTTGGGCCCACTCTTGGTTCCAGCAAAATTCCAGAGTATATTGTTGTTATTATTATTTTGCAATTACGTGACATTTTTTAAATGCCTGGAGTGTATTTTCAGCCATTTTCTTAGCTCCTTCTCACTCTGCCCACTAGACAGGTCAGCATCTCGCTTGCCACGAAGACAGCCTGCCAAGGCTCAGAGAGGTCAAAAAACCTATATGGGTCACACAGCAATGGGGCCAGAACAGATATCAGGCTCCAGCCCAGGTCATCCTGCAGAGCTGTGGCGTCTATTGCATTTCAGCCCCTACTGGGCTTTTTTTTGGATTTAGGAAGGGGGTGGGCGGGGCATTGAGAAAGAGAAGAAAAAGCAGGAATGTGATGAGAGAAAAAAAAGAAGAAAAAAGTCAGAGTCAGACACAGGAGACAAACAAGAAACACTGATTCCATGGGGCAGGGGGCCAGGCAGAGTGGCCACTCCGGAGCCCAGGCCGGGACTCGGCCCTTGAGGTGGCCCTGCTGGCCCGTTCTCCTGCGCCCCTGACCAGAGCCAGGTTCTAAGGGTTCGGGGATCAGGCAGCACCCACTGCCGGACTCTGAGGGGAATGTTCAGTCCAGGAGTGGGAGGAGGGGGCCTGGGAGAGTGGGGGTCTCCCTGAGATGTGCAAGGCCCTGAAGCCTGCGTTAGTCATGGACCTCGGTCACCAGGCCCCCGAGCCCCCAGTCTCCCCCTGAGCCAGGGCCTGAGGCTGAGGGCCTGAAGAGGACGCTTCACCGCTGGGCATCCCAAGTCACAGGGTAGGAGACCCAAACTGGGAGCCCAGCATTGCGGACCGAGTTGTGTTGCATCCCCCTAAAATTCGCATGTTGGAGCCCTAACGCCCAGTGTCTCAAGACATAACCTTATTTGGACATAGAGAGGTGAACAAGGTAAAATAAGGTCCCGAGGGTGGGCCCTAATCCCACAGGCCTGGTGTCCTTACAAGAAGAGGAGATCAGGACGCAGACACACGCAGAGGGACGACCACGTGAGGACCCGGGGAGAAGACGGACGCCTCCACGCCGAGGAGAGAGGCCCCAGGAGGAGCCGGCCCCGCCCACGCCTTGATCTTGGACTCCGGCCTCCAGGACGGGGCGACAGTGACTGTGCTGGTTCAGCACCCCCCTCATGCCGTCTGTGGGACAGCTACCGCCGTCCTGGGAGACGAATACACCCGGCGTTCAGCCCGCCCAGCTCGACAGAGGTGAAGACACTCATGCAAACCCATGCAGCCAGGGTGGCCAGAGAGGCTGCGTCGCAGGGCTCCAGAGCAACAGGGACCCCCACCCGTGCCAGGCTTCGAGGCCTCTTCTAACTCAGTGCATTAAGCTGCCTCCAGCCAGCTTTCTTTAGAAGCAATGTCCCAACACACTGTGAAAGTGGGGAGTCCCCTCCCCAAACGCCAAGATAAAAAGAAGCCCCACGACTGTGCATCCCTAACACTGACTGGGGAAAGATCACATTTGGATCTGGCCAGCTCGGGTGGCTGGGGAGATTTGGTCCCTTGGAGAATCAGGGCCCACCTGGAGGACCAGGCCCCAGCCGGGCTGCCGGAGGCGCTGGGCCTTGCTCCGGCTCACCAGGTCATCATTAACAGCCTCATCCAGTCCAGCTGGGGCCAGCTGATTGGCCCATTCTGGTGGCATTGGGAGTCCCCCATATCTATTTTTCCACCCGCACATGTTCAATTAAATTTTGCCTTTGTGCCAGAGAGGCCTCTGATGCGAGCATTTCTTGGGAGTTTTTCCATGTTTCTTTCTGTCCTCGAAGCCAAAATCAGCCACCAAGTTTCAGAAAACACCCTCCTGGACGGAGCGGGTAAGAGGCAAGAAAAACACAACACAAAACAAAAGCAGAAGAAACAAAAGAGAAAGCGCTGGCTGCCTTTATACAGAATCCTCCCGCAAGGAGACAATTCATTCCGATTGAAACGTTCCCATTGTGCGCTGTTCACGGAAGGCGCTCGTCGCGTTGAGCAGAAATGCAAATCCTCCTTTTCCCTTTGATTCAAATATTTAAATTTTCAAATATATATGCTGGGACAATTGAATAGCCGCTGACCTCACTTATTTTCATAGAAGATGCGGAAGCCACGGGCGGCAGTTAATCTAGCCAGCAGTGGCCCCCACAGTCCTGGGGGTGGGGGGGCGGGGGAATAATCCTTTTATTCAGACATTTGGCTTAAAAGAATAACAAGGAGTGAAAGCTGGAACATAATTGCATTGCATGGAAAACAGAGGAAGATTTTTTTCTCTCTCTCTCTCTCTAACGAGCTTTCTCTTTTCCCTTCCTGAAAGAATGAGGCTCATTGCCAGAGGCTACTTTCCTAGTAAAGAAACCAGGGGTGTTTTCCTTTCGTGACTGTCCGACTCCCACTCCCCACCCCAAGGGATCTTCTTAGTTGGGTTGGCTGCCACTGGCTCATTCATTCATTCACTCATTCAGTAAATTCCAGTGGGAGACCTACTGTGCACACTGCTCAGCCTAGCCCTGGCTGGGCCAATGGAACCAGACATCCCCAAGCCCAGCTTTCTTCCAGTCCCTTCCCCCAGGGGCAAAGAGGGGCCCCGGTGTGCCGGCATAGCCATGCCCTGGCCCTGGGGGGCTCCAGCAACGCCTGCAAGTTTCCCTTTGCATCTCCCTGCGGCCCCCAGAGCACCTGAGACCAAGTCCTCCGAGCACTGAGGAGAGGAGGCCGAGGAAGGGGGACGCCTCCCTCCACCCGCAGGGCCAGCGTCTGCCACAGTTGCTGTTGCTAAGTCGGGCTCCTGGGCCCGGGGCTCCCAGAGGACCCCGGCCCAGCCCATCAGCAGGGCTGGGTCTTTAATATTTAAAGAGCTCTCCCGGACATTTCAAGAACTCCCCGACACGATTTTCTGTGATGCGTGTGCTGTCGGGACATCTGTCTTCTATACCTAATAAAGTCGCCTGGATTCAGAATGAACTCCTCGGCATCGCTTTGAATTCGGGCTCACATATGGTTGGTAATTAGCTGGCTATCTCTTGGAGGTAAATGATTTTTTTTCTTGCCAGTTCGCATCCTTAATAGACGCGAACAGAGTTGTGATTGTTCCCTGTTGCGGGACATTCTGCGCCTGAATGAGCGGGGGCCGCTGTGTCGACGCGGATTTGCCATATGGTTGCGCGGAGCCGGGAAGAATGGGCCCCTGTGTGTGCGCCCGGGACGCGGCGGCGCGGCCGTGCCAGCCCGGCGGAGCCCGGTGCCCGACGGCGCGGGAGGAGCGGCCGCCACGGCCGCCGGCGCACGTCGGGGTGCGGGGCTCCCGTCGGCCGCGCGGGCAATTCGTGCGCGGGGACCGACGCCGGCCGGGCGCGCAGGGCGGCCTCCCCGCTCCCCCGCGCGCGGGGGACGCGCGGGCGGACGGACGCACCGACCTGCGCACGGCGGCCGGGCGGCCCGCGCCGCCCCGGGGCCCTCGCGCCGTGCAGGCCGCGGCGGGGGCCGGCACTGCGGCTGCAGCAGCCCCATTGAGAGGCCTGTGAGACAATGGGCGGCCCGAGGAGGCACCTGCTCGCCTGAAAGGCCCATAAATCGCCGTCGCGTCCAGCTGCCTTCCCACCCCTCCCCGCGGACGGGTGAGCCCAGCGCGGCCGCGGCCCAAGGGGGAGCCTCCCGCCTGCCGGCCCGCGGCCGCCGTCAATCGGGGCCGGGCCGCCGGGCGCCGCCGCGCTCCCTCCCCACCCGCGCAGCTGCCCGCGCCCGAGGGAACCGACCCGGGGCCTCCCCTCGGTAGCGGCCTGCGCCCAGAGCTGGGGTCCCCTTGAGTGGCCCACGCACCCATGCACCCAGCGGGCCCCTTCTGGCCTGCAGGGCTCGGGGTGCTTGGTCGGACTGCCTTTGAACCAAATTCTTGAACTTTCTCGAGTGCCTGCTGTTACTGTCGCAGGTGTTCACAGTGTTGGGAGCCCGGAAAGCCCCTCAGGGAGGACCAGGCTCCCACGGCTCCCCTAGGGCCTGGGACAAACAGCCCCACCTGACTGCACTGGCCAGAGTCACACTGCGCTAAGGCCCAGCCCAGTTAGGGACGTGCCTAAAAGAGGGGATCCACACCCTGCCTGTTCCAGCCACACCAGGCCCTCCCTGTCCCAGGGTCAGGCCAGGGTGCCCTGCGCTTCCTGCATCCTTCCCCTTTCAGAGGCTGGATGGAGGCCTCCAGCCAGAAAGGACGCTCCCAGGAACCTGAGGGCACCGCTCTCAACTCCTGGACACTCACCTGTGCATCCAGAATCAACTTCCCCTGTAACCTCAGAATAAAAAAGTCAGCCTGCAGCCATGCTTACCTCCGTGGACCCCCGGGGGCAGAGGGGGAGATGGGGCAAGTCTGCTCCAGGGCGCCCTGATCAGAGCCCATGTCTTGGTGAGGGCGGGGAGTGTTGAGCACTAGTTCCTCCAATTATCTGATGCAGCTGTGAATCTCTCCAGATGTTATTTGAAACATCCTTGGTGGCCACAAGTCTCCCTCCTTGGAGAGTGGAAGTGACGGCCGAGCTGGGCCATACTGACCTCCAGGAAGTGGTCAGGAGCTGCTACAGTGGGTATAACACCACCTTGGGGGCACAGAGACCCAGCAGGGAAGACCAACTTTGGGGTGCCACCCACAGAGTCAGGGGACAGGGTTCTGCTCCAAACAGCCAACCTCAGGTGCACAGTGAGAGCGAGCCTTGACCTGAGTAGGGGGAGGGCATGGCCCCCGGCTGCGGACAAGGGTGCTGAGGCCAGCTGTCCCGTCTGGGCTAGCAGCTCCTCAGTTGGACTGACACCCTGCCTCTCTCTCCGCAGAAGAGCTCGACTCGGGCACCGCAGTGCTCCGGGCATCCTTGAGAGTTGGCACACGGGTTCAGCTGGGGTTTTCTTCCAGGAAAAGGAGTGCGTTCAGCAGCCAGATCTTTGGCAGCGCCAGCCTGCGCTTGCGGCCTGCTGTGTGCCCCCCAAGGGACTCCACGTCCCCAGCCGCTGAAGACTAGCCCAGGATGCCTGGCACAGGAGCACACCGAGATGGCCTGAGCCTGCCCCTAGGTCTCCTGGCTGCAGGGAGATGCTTGCCCCCACCCCCAGGTCTCCGGCTTTTTTAAATTCATCTTGCTTTTAATTATCTAGTGCCCCCCCACCCCCCCTCCCCTCATGAAGGACCAGCACTTCCCCTCTCCCCCTTTTCTGCCTGACATCTTAGAAGAATGTTTTTCCATTTGCTTTGATGTCTTTTACAAGTTGCGTCTTATTTCCTGCCTGGGCATTTCTGACCTCAAGAGACTTCGACCAGCCGAGCTGTGGGGCTGCGTCTCCCCCTTGGTGTCCCACCCAGGTGCCACTTTTCATTCCTGCCTGTGCCGTGGCCCAGCCAAAGCCATTTCCTCCCACCTTCCCCACCTTCTTCCCTGGGGCTCCAAGGAGGCAGCCCTGTCTGGCTTCAGCCAGTTTCCCCGAGGAAGGCTCCTCACTGGGAGGCCCTGTCTCCCCACGGAAGCCCGATGACCCACTTCCCCGAGGCCCACGCGCTTTACTTTTCTGCTGTTCTGCAAGCTGGCTGAGTTTGTTCACTTTGCCCCCTCGGCGGGGTGCGCTGGGCGGGAGGCATGAGGAGGTGGAGAGCCGGGGGCCTCCACACCCCAGGCTGCAGAAGGTGCAGGAGCCCAGCAGAGCAGGGGGGCTGGTCTGCTCTCTAAGCCTGGCTCCTTGCGCCCCCAAAACACTGCAAGTAAACCTGAAAACCAAAAGCCCTGGAATGAGCCACCAAAAAGAAAAACAAAACAAGAAAAACACAAACGAGAGTCATTGGACAGGATTCAGATGGTGTGTCTTCCTCCCAGCCTCCTTCTCTCTCTCCTTCTTTCCTTCCTCCCTTCTTTCTTTTTCTCTTTCCTTCTTTCTTTCCTGGGGAGGCACATGGCTCTGGGCTTAAAGCACTGTCAGAACCAATGCGAGTATCTTCAGTGCAGGCCGGGAACTGGGCCCTGGACCCGGGGACACAGCCCCTGCCCCTCCAGGGTAGAAGAGACCAGGAAAGGATCTCCTGGTGCAGGAGGGCCATGTGGGGGGTGGTCTGCACAGGACAGCAGAGGACACAGACCCCTGCCTTCGCCTCAGCCCCCAGCTAGACTCCTCCACAGGGAGGTGAGCGTATGTGACATTCCCATTTTTATTACTATTATTTTTAAATTATTATTTTTAAATTATTATTATTATTATTATTATTATTATTATTATTATTATTATTATTATTATTATTACTATTACTATTACTATTTCAGTCACCAAAAGTGGACCAATGGCTCAAAAGCGATTCAGAAAATCAATGGACGTATCATCCAGCCAGGACCCAAGGGCAAACGTGGGCTGTTCTGTCCATGCAAGGCCACCCAGCAGGTGGGGCACGCTGCCCTCCGACTGGCAACGAAACGGGACAACGTGAGCTGACCCCCTGGGCACAGTCTCTTAGGAAACGTGGAGTGGCGCTGGCATGAGGTCGGCGAGGTTTTTGTGTTGTTTTCAGACCAAGCACAGGGCCTTCCCTGGAGGCCAATAGTGTTCTTCTAGAACAAGGGGAAGGAATGCTGTCCAGGACCAACCGATGGGCATCGCCCCGACAGCGGGGACGGCCCACAGCTGCGCCGGCACCATGGATCCACACGACACCTGCAGACCGATGCCTACGCTGGTGACAAGGACAGACTGATCCCAGGGGAGGGATATGGGATCTAGGATCCACTTCAAAACAAACAGCAGCAGCAAAAAATTAAAAGTCGGGGAAGGAAAAGAAGTTGACAAGTTTAGAAAATGCAAACAACTATTGAGGCCGGCTGGGGAGTCAGGGGAGCCCAGGGTGTGTTCTAGTAACTTTGTGTAAGTTTGCAAGTTCCAAGTTCAGAAAGCATTTTTTTAAAGGAGGTACAAGTGATACTATTGCTGGGAAAATTGAACACCAGCTACATAGTTAACAAGAAAGAGAGAAATGATACGTATGTATGTACATATGTATACATATAAATGTGTGTAGATACGTACATTATACAAAATATATGTTATATAAAGTGTACACACACACAGTAAAGGAAGGCGGAAAGGGATGCTGGCGAAACGGCCTGATCAGGTGTTGTCACGGCGCCGTCTCAGTGGCCTTCGAGAGGACGGCTCAATGCTGTCACAGGCATGAGCCCACGGCTCTGCCTCTCGCCTGGTCCCAGCTCTGATGTCTGAGCAAGAAGCCACCCCCGGCGGCATTTGGTCAGTTCCAGCACAAGATGTGCTCAATGACCTTTTTTCTGTTGATTACTAAACTCTATGCTAAAGGAAAACAACTTTGTTTTTAATTTGGGTTAAACAAATTGTTTTGTTTTGTGATTGTTTTGTGAGTCCCAGAGCAAACCCCCAGCAGGGTGTGCCAGGCACCTGCTGAGCGCCAGCACTGAGCGCCGCCAAGAAGGGTGCTGTGGCCACGTGGCTTCAGACTCCAGAGCAGCAGAGCTGGGGTCCCTCGGCCTTGGACCGAGGGAGCGCCTAGTGACCTGTCCGCTCAGTCGGATGAGACAGAGGGAGCTTTACCTGACCCCCCAGGCCAGGCTGTTGGATACCTTGCTGCTCCTTCTAGGAGTGCTCGGAGCCCAGCCACCACGCCATGAGGAAGCCCAAGCGGGCCCGTGGGGAAGCCGTGTGGAAAGGAGTGGAGGCTCCAACCAGCCTCCAGCTCTGCTCTGCCAGGCAGGGGACTGAGGCATCTCAGAAGTTCATCCCCTGACCCCAATCCCACCACCTTGGCTGACACCCCCTAAAATGGGGCCAAGGGACCTGCCAGCACTTCCCAAGCTCCTGAGTCATCACATTGTAGGGATAAACAAAACCGTTGTTTGCAACCACAAAGCATCGGGACAGTTCTGACTTGGCAAGAGATCATTGAAACAGGTGTTTTCATGCTGGTGGAGAAGAAGGTCCCAGATGCCAGCCTCCTCTGACTTCATGCCCCTGGGGTTGAGTAGCGCATCTGTGATCATGTCTCAGGGCTGAAGGGGACGGTGCACATGACCCTGAAGCGGGCTGGCCCCTAAGGAGGACCCACTTTCCAGGGCTCTCAGGCAACGGCTAAGTTCAAAGCATTTCTTCCAGATGCCACTCAGGCCACCAGAGGCCATTTCTCTTTCTTATTCTGAGAACATATACCAGCAATACAATCTGGATTGCGACGACCCCTGGAACGCTCACTTCAAGACTTCAGTAACACCATTTTTAACTTTCAGAAGAGGCCATGGGGGCTCCTTAAGAAGGGGCAGTCTCTGAGACTGGGACCTGTTTCCAGAGTTTGATTATCTTCCTCCTTCGTGTCAGAAAAACGTTAGCTGAGTGTGTCTGTGCCTGTGTGAGTGTGGACGTGTGTGGGGGGGCGCACAGGAAGATTCACCGGGGGCTGCTCGTGGGCGCACCTGCATAGGGCAGTGAAGGAGCGGGGCTAAGCAGGGGAGAAGCTGAGCTTTGAGGCTGATGTGACAACTGTCTCAGCCAGTCCCCTGGGACCCTGGAGCTGGGATCGTCCCTCAGAATTGTCTGTTCAGAGCAAGAGGCTGGGGCTTCGGTTCCTCAAATCCACCAGCCTTTGTTGGGTGGCGGGGCATCTGTAGGCAGGGAGAAAACAGCTCACTTCACCTGAGAGCAAGACCTGGAGAAACACTCCTCTGAGCCACCAGGTGCCAACCTCCCCATGGTGGGGACCAGCGCCTCGGTGGTACAGCACATTTTGACTTGGAAACGCAAGCCCTGCTTCCAGAGCCCAGGGCCTGGACACCAGCCAAATCAGTGCGGTGCCAGGGGACAGCAGGGCAGAATTGGCTGCTGGGTGTCCTTCCTGAAGAAGCTCATTGTCAGTCCTGGTGGCTCAGCAAAGCTCAGGCTGACTGGTCCCCGTGGAAGGGACGAACATGTGACCATCTCATTCAGTGATGCTGTCAGAAGCTGGGTCATTGTTGCACCAGCCATGCATAAGGACCACGTCCTGCCCCCATGCTCTTCCACTCCACCTGCAGCTCCTCTGCCTGGATGCTCCCCGCCTCACCTACTGGATGCTTCTTAAATCACCTACAAACTCTACAGCAGAACAGAAGGCAATAAGCGAGGACACGGGACCCTGCCACGCTGAAAGATTTGGCCTCCCACCCTTAAACGTGACAGGCTGGAGTTGGCACCTGAAGGCAGTGCTCAGAGAAGCATCTCTGTAATTTCCCAACAGGTGTCCAAGCATCCGACAGTGCCACCTGGCCCTTGCTCTCATTCCTGGAAACCTACAACAGGGAGTTGGGATCTTCAAAGAAGCTATCTCAGTCAGCTTCATTTACTTTATGCTGTGTAACAAAAATCTCAGTGGCTAATGCCAACCACAGAGAATTTCTCGCTTTGTGACAGTCCCACCCTGGTGGCCCAGGGCTGGGTGCCACTGCAACTTGGCAGAAGGGGCAGCCCCCATCAGGGCCCTGCTGGTCTCACAGTGGAGAGATGAGATGGTGGAGCCACACCTGGGCTTGAACAGCTTCCCCTCCGTGGTGGCACAGGTCATACCAATCACATTTCATTGGCCAGAGCAAGTCGCGTGACCAAGTCTGATAGCAATGTGCAGGAGATGCAGAACCCTCCCGCAGGGCGGGGCAGCAAATATTTGGTAACAGTGCAATCCGCCTTCATGTGGCGCCAACTGGATGGGGAGCTGACCAACAGCCCAGGCTCTCAGTCCCATGGGTCATACCAGAGAGGTACTGAGGTAAAGCCACAGTCTTCAGTGCTCAGTTTTAATTATGCTTTGTTCTTATGTCTGAATTGCAATGAGGTGTCTTTCTTTCTTTCTTTCTTTTACTAATTCACTTTAAAACTGGTGGTCGGTGTGGTCCACATAGGAGACAAATTTGAAAAACAGTGTCTTGGGCAGGCGCTCTCATTCACTGCTGGTGGGAATGCAAAATGATACGGCTGCCTTGGCGGTGTCTCACAAAACTCAGCGTCCTCTTGCTGTGTGTTGTCCAGCACCCAGGGCCCTGGCTGTTTCCCCAGAGGAGTTGAGAACTCAGGTCCACACCAAAAATATACGAATTATAACTCCCCAAACTTGGAAGCAATCAAGGTGTCCTTCACTAGGTGAATGGATGAATCAACAGTGGTCCATCCAGATGATGGTAACATTACTCAGAAATCAAAAGAAATGAGCTCTCAGACTCATTGGAGGAAACTTAACAAGAGAAATGAAAGGGGCCCATCTGAAAAGGCTGCACACTGGGTGATTCCAGCTCTGCGCCTTCTAGGAAAGGCAAAACTATGGAGACAGTAAAAGGACCAGTGGTTGCCCGGGCTGGGGGCGGGGTGGAGCCCAGGGTTCTTAGGGCAGTGAAACTGCTCTGTAGGATGCTTTAGTGGTGGATCCATGACATCATACATTTGTCCAAACCCATAAAACACCCAGCATTGAGTGAACTCTTATAAAATATAGACTTTACTTAATATTTTAATAATGTATTAAATTTTTTTGAAAGAAACAGTGCTTTCGAGGCAGCGTCAGGGGAAAGTAGGTAGAGCTGGGGGCTGGCAGCACTTGGCGGTGGGGTTCCTGGCTGGGTACTTAGCCAGTGAGTGACCCTAAGCTGGTGGCTTTATGTCTCTGAGCCTTGCCATCCTAACCTGTAACGTGGAAAGTGAACGCCTCCTTGACAAGACTTTAAGAAAAGTAAACACGTATCCTGGGGTCCGCAGGGCCTGGCTGGGAGTGGAAACCGGGGCAGGGGCAGCCTATAACACATCTCTGGGAAGTCCTCCTCAGTTGTGAGAACAGCCCACATTGACACTTACATGGAACCAGGAACCTCAGAGACCTCCCCAGCCTGCTTTTCAGTACTCTTCATCCTCCACCCCCATCCAGTCCATTGGCAAGTCCTCCCTCCCTGTCGAGCTCCTCCCACCCCACTTCCCACTCCAGCCCCTCCGGTCCACTCATCCCTGGCACTTCAGGCCTCGAGGCCTTTGCACTGGCTGTCCCCTCTGCCTGAAGCTATCCTCTCCCAGTTACCCCCATGGCTGGCACCCGAACCTCTGCCCAGCTCAGATGTCACTTGCTGGGGAGTGGGAGGGGGGCTTCCTGGCATGGTCTGCTTTGAAGAAGAACCCCCTGGCTCCGGGGCTGCACTTTGTTTACTCCTAACAAGGCAGCTCACTTCACAGGTTTCATTATGTCACCTCCCACTGCAGGGGCCACTCCTGCCGCAGGAAATTGTGTCCCTTGCATTCACTGCTGTGTTTCGGAGGCACTTGGGGTATTTGCCAGGCGGGTACCTCTGCTCGGATGGCCACGGTGGTCCTCACCGGTCCCGACTTCCCTCCCCACCCAGGAGCCACAGGATGCCTTTGAAAATTGTCTCAGCTTCTCTCATGCCTGCAGACAAAATCCAACAGCTGATTCCAGCCCATCAGACCCTGGAAGGTCCCGGAGACCAGAAGGAGACCAGGGAGTCGGGAGGCCAGGCAGGTGTACCCTAAAAGGCACTCTTACATTGAATGCTGTTTAAATAACACCCATTAGCAGGCCAGGCCAGCTGAGGGCCCAGCAGCCCCCTTGATCCCCCTCTCCTGCCTCATCTGGACCCTCTGGCTCCAACACACTCACCCCATCTCCCTCACGGCCTCTGTCCTCCCTCCACTTACGGGGTCTGTCCCACCTTTGCACACAGGTACCGTCTTATCCTGCAGCTTCCCTGAACACCCAGCTAAAGCGCCCTGCCCACCACCGCCCAGGGCAGTCCCTTCCCAGCCTCTGCCTGGCTGTCATCACTTCGTTGGGTGGGGGGTTACAGGCTCTCCATTCTGGCCCCAGCCTGGTCCTAGGAAGCTGCTGTCTCCCTGGAGCCTGGTCCTCAGTGCGCGTTTGTGGCATCATCCTGACCCCGGAGGTTCAGCCTGCTTTGTGTACCAGGTGCCACACACCATGAGTTGCTTGTGTGAACTCACTTTCCTCACGTCGACCTGGGGTCCTGGCCCTCCTCACCACCTGGTGCCCACCCTCCAGGAGAGTGCGATGATTTCGGGCTCGGGGGCCCGGCTGTCCCCATTTAGAGCCCCTCAGCCTTGCTGAGCTCAGCTGCTCATCCTCCAGCAGGTTGCTCTGTGCCTCAGTTTCCACCTTAGGCAAATGGGAACACGGTGGGACCGCACTGCAAGGATCTGGTTGAGGATGAGTCCGGTTCAGCACTGGCCTGGCACAGGGAGAGAGCCCACACTGTAAGCTGGCATGGCCTCGGGCTGGTCAGGAGCAGTAGGGTCATGGATCCCCGAGGGGGCTGAGGTCAGGCTCCCCACCTCCGTGCTTGGGCAGGGCCTGGGGAGCAGAGAGGAAGGGCCCTTCCGGACAGCAGGGCAAGCCCTCATGCTCTCCCTCAAGAGCACAGTTGACAAAAGAGCTTTGCAAATGGGCCATCAGCTGTTACTGTTCCCATGACGACCCTCTGACAAGAACCAAAGGATGTCAGAAATGGGAAACTAAGGCCCACAGAGGGACAAAAGGACTCGCCCAGGGTCACAAGGTGCCCAGGTTACACATACGACTCAGAATCCAGCACTTTTCCCCTCAGGTCGGCAAGCTCTGGGTGTCTGCTGCCAGCTCCTGCCCGAGAAGCAACGTAAGTGTTTCATTTCCAGTCCTGGTGCTGCTTTTGAGAAAGCCACCCTGAGTGACACCAGGAAGCCAGGTAGCAGGAGCCGCATCCCCAGGGCCCATGCTGGGGGCAGGGCTGGGAGCAGTAGAGCAGGGGTAGGGTGCCTGGCAGGCCTGCCCACCCAAGGATGACCCTGGGGCGCGGTGTCTGGGGGTGATGTGAGGACCCTGTCCTCTGTAATGAGTCGTCCTTCAGGCGGAGCGATGCTGCCTGTGCACTCCCGGCTCCGCTCACCCGCTCACGCTCAGGGGCCATCCTCCTCCCTCTCTGCCAGGCTGGGCTTCCGCCTGGTCACAGAGGCAGTGCAGCCCCACTCCAGAGGAGAGGCGGTCTAATTCCTGGGTTAAGTTCAGCTGACCCCGAGCTGAACGCAGCAGGGCCCCCATTCTCATTTCCCAGGGGGGCACTTCTCAGCCTCGAGTCTGGAACTCAGGACCAGTCCCCATCTCCCTCCTCCCGCCCTTTCAGGCGGTTGGGGGAGGGTAAGTTCATCACTGGGGGAAATACATCTCCAGGATCAGGCTGGAGCCAAGCCTTTGAACCTGATCGGTGGGGGACATCGGCATTGCATACAGCCCCCCAAAACGGTTAACTTAAAAAATACACCACTTCCCCGCTTCTCCTAGCCCGCGGCACCAGCAGAAACACTGCTAGCCACCCGGTTTTGCTGTTTCACGTCACCCTTTCCACTGTAAGCCATAATTTTCAGAGGTTTATAGGTCAGCTATAAAAAAATAAAAAATCAACCTCTCCATTTGACTAAAAGGGAGCACTTTGAAACCAGAAGGCTGGTGGGCGCACGGATGCAACCAGTCTTGTCTTCTTCCGCAGAAGCTTTGATGCAGCCCATCCCTCCCCACCCCGACCTGGCCCTGGGCACCTCTCCTCGCGCTCCCCCTCTCCCCTCACCCCTGCAGGCCTGCAGGCCGCCCCTCCCCCACAGCGGGGCCAGAGTAGGCCAGGAACACATCAGGGGTCCTACGGCTCCACCCTGGGAGACCCGGGCCCATGAAGCTGGGGACTCTGGAGCACTCCGGGCTCCACCGGGTGCGGGGCCTGAAGAACTTAAAGCTCAGGTCCCCGAAGCCGGGAAGTCAGGAGGTCTGCGACGGCCGGGTCTCTGCAGGTGCCCCCCTGAGCCCCATGGGGGCTCAGCCCAGGGCAGCTCGGGTGTGAGTGGGCTCGGCGCACAGACTTGAACATGGTGTGTGTGTGTGTGTGTGTGTGTGTGTGTGTGTGTAACACACAGAGTGAGGGCGGGGCCGCTCATCCCTAAATTAGGGGCCTACAGCAGGTGGGCGTGGGCCAGCCCTGCCAAGAGCAAGTCCCCCTCCCTTTAGTGCCGACAGCCTAGAGAGTAGCCGCGCTGCCCCGGCATCCTGAGCTCTATCTCCCTAACTTTTGGGGGTGCCAGAGAAGAAAGCTGGAGGCGGCACAAGCACACACGGAGCTGAGTTGCAGCATTTTTCGGCCTCTTTATTTAGAACCCGGCGGACGAGGGGCCGGGGCAGTGGTGCAGACGGCTCAGGAACCTTTTTTTTTTAAACAGATTTGTCTTCAAGTTTAAACTAATCATAATAATAAAAAGAGACAGCGAAAGCGCGAAGAGACTGCAAGCTAGATGGGCTTGTACGGCAGCTACAGCTTGTGAGCGACCCCTCCCCCCAGAGTCCGCTATAAAAATAAATTTACACTTGTCATAACCAGATGCGGGTGAGGTGCCTTTGGCGTAACCAATAACCGAGCTGTTGCGTGGCAGAGCGGCCCACGCCTCGACATAAATAGAAATATAAGTTAGTATAACTTTAAAAACTTTTTGTACAAATATACAGGTTTTTTCTTTTTTCCTTTTTTTTTCCTTTTTCATTTTTTTGCACTGAGTTTCAGCAGAGATTAAACATTTTATATAAATGACTCTTAAAGCTTTACACCTTGGGACCAGTGTACTCCTCGTGCAGAATACATTTAGATATAAAAGACGTTATTAATACATTGCACAGTTTTCAAACTTAAAACCGAAGGCTGCTCAGAGGCAGCTGCCGCCGGTCGCTGCTACATGGACGGTCCCAGCCGAGGCCCAGCGCTCCTTTCCTGTCCGCTGCCCAGCGGGCTCCCTCAGGGCTCTTTGGGCACGAGGCTGCGGGAGAGAGGGACGGTGAGCGACAGGAGGCAGACAGGAGACCGAGCGGCCGCGAGGAGCCTGCGGGGCGACCCTCCCCGCACAGCCTGGCCACCGCACTCACCTCTCATCGCAGCCGCTTGCGCGGGGTTTGCTCAGCCGAGCCGACGGCTGGAGCGGCGCCAGGCGCGGCGCATCCCGCGGGAACCTCGTTTGACGCCTTGGCCTCGGGCGCGGGTCTCTTGCGCTTGGCGAAGAAATCTGCGGGCGACATTGAGCGCAGCCGGTCAGGGCGGGGCCGGCCGGGGAGCCCAAGAGGGGACCGGGAGGGGGCGCGGGCGGCTGGCCGGCCGGGGTGGGGGCGCCGTCCCCGCCCGCGCCGAGGTCCGCGGCGGGTCAGCTTTGTTTACGTCGCCGCGCAATGTGCTGTGTAAGCATTTCCCCTTGTCCCGCGGCCAAGCCCCCCGGGGCTATCGCCGCGCTTAACCCCCTCCGCGCCGCGATCGCCGCGCCCGGCCGCTCCCAGGAAGGGGTTCCAGCGGCCGGGCCGAGGATCGCGCTCCGAGGGGGCCAGAGCGCGCCCTCCCATCTCTCCTGAGCGAGACTCTCGAGAGCACAACAAGAGGGAGGGGACGCGGTGCGGGAGCAGCCGCGCCCTGCGCGCTGCGGGCCCTTTAATGCCACGGAGGAGGCGGGGACCGAGTGAGGCCCCCGAGGGCCGTGGAGCCCGGCCGGCCGGACAAAGCAGGGCCGGGCCGGGCCGGGGCGGGGCCGCGCAGAACTCACCGGAGATGAGAGGCCCGGACAGCTTCTTGATCGCGGCGCCTCCGGCGGCGGCAGTGGTGGCGGTGGCAGTGGCGGCGGCGGCGGCGGCGGTGGTGGCGGCAGCGGTGGCGGCAGTGCCCGGCGCGGGGCGCCCCGAAATCCCTGAGTGCGGCGGCTCGGCGAGAGGCTCCTGGCTGCGCGGCGGCGGGACCGCCTCCTGCTCAGCGCTCTCCTGCGGCGCCGGGGCCGGGGCCGGGGCGGGTGTTACGGCCGGGCCGCTGGACGGCGGCGCCGGCGCCTCCCCGAGGCCGTCAAGGGGCTCATCGGCCGGCGGCCCCGGGGGCGGGCAATTGACCGCGCCGTCAGGGCGGGGACGGGGCGCCACGAGCAGGCGACAGCGCCCCACCTGCACCGTCTCGCGGTAGAAGGCGGGCACGGAGTCGCTGTCCACCTCGGTCCACTGCAGGCGCCCAGGGCCCCGCAGTGGCACGTCCTGCTGGAAGTTGTAGTCCCAGCGGCGCTGGTCCTCGGCGCTTAGCTCGGCCAGGCGCATCTGCAGCTCGCGGCTCAGCTCCTCGTGGTCCACGGGCCCGAAGAGGCTGCGGCAGGCGCTGGTGCGTGCGAACACAGGAAAGGTGCGGCGGGCGACGAGGCGCTCCATTGCCAATGTGCTGCGGAGATACACGTCGGACATGGCCGGGGGCTGCGCGGGCCGGGCGGCGGGAGAGGAGAGGAAGAAGAGGAGGAGGAAGAGAGGAAAGGAGGGCGGAGGCCGGGCGCAAGTGAGACCCCGTGCACCCGGAGTCTGCATTTGCAAAGGGACGCGGCAGGAGGACGGCGCGGCGGCTACCTGGCTGTCGGGCAGTAGACTGCTCCTGAGGCTCGTTCGCTGTCGTCCGGCCGGCGGCCGCGCCCCCTCGGTGCCTGTCCTCGTTCGCTGGGCTGGCTCAGGCCTGGCTGGCACCCACCGAGCGCAGAGCACTTGGCCTGTGGAACGCCCAGTCCTCGCGCGCCCCTTTATACGCGAGGGTCCCACCCCCCCGCGCGCGGGCCCCGCTGCTATTAGCATAATGTAGTATTTTCAGTTTCAACAACACCGCGGCGATTGGCCGCGGCCGCGCAGCCCCCGCCCCTCCGGGAGCCCGGCCCCCACCCGCCTCCCATTGGCCGCGCGCACACACCCACCCGAGGGCGGGGCGGGGCGCGAGGACCGATTGGCCGGGCGCGGGGCGCGCGCAGCGGCGGGGGAGGGGGCGGTGCGCGGGGCGGGGCCGGAGTTAAAGGGCGCTGCGGGCGGTAACGTGACACCGCGGCGCCCCGCCCCCTCGCCCCATCCCCCCGGCGCCCCCCCCGCTCCCGCCCCCCTCCGGCTCCTTTGTCTCCAGGCGGGGGCTGCTCGGCCGCGGTGGCGCGGGAGCCCCCACCTCGGCCGGCGCGCCCTCCCGGCCGCGGGGGCAACGGCGTCCAGCCTGGCCCCGAGTCGCTCCCCGGGGGGCGCCCAGCCCCACTGCCCGCACTCGCCCTTGAGTCTCCCGCGCCAGCTGACGGGCCTTTAACCCGTCGCGGCCATCTCGTCCCTGGCTGGAGCTAGACGGGGTCTTCGGGTGCCCCCGCGCGGCCTGCTGCGCCCGAGGCTTGTGTCGATGGCAGAGTTCTGCGCACCTGGAGTCCTAAAACACCTGCTGGCCCTAAGGCCCACGCGCGGGGAGAGGGGTGTGGAGGGCCAGGAGGACGGAGGCTCAGCTCCACTTTCTCCAAGGGCGAAGTGGCGGACACCGTTAGAGCTGGCCGGGGTCTGGAACCTCTAGCTCTTGGAGCCGCCCGCCCTGCCCAGTGGATGGGAAACTGGCTGTGCCCATCCTGGGCTATTCCCATCATGTTGCTGTCTGGGTGCTCCGCCCCCTCAGGCTTGGGCCAGGCTTAGCCACGCTAGGTGAGCGGTCCGGCTGCCCAGGCTGGCTGGCTGGAGGCTGTTGTGTTGGATGGGTCTCGGACTGGGCGCTAGAGGCTTCTCCACGGCAGGTGGGCTTGGCCCTGCCCAGCCTGGGGCCCTGCCTGGGTATGCTGATCTTCTGGGCTGGCCTTATCCCTTGTCATACGGGGAACCTCCAGGTGGGTGGTGGGGGGTTCAGGGGCAGCCCCGTTCTAGCTGCATCTCTGCCACTATGCTGGAAAACTAGTGCCCCCTCGGTTGTGCACAATAAGCGTTGTTGGTTGGCAAAATGCACCCCTAAGAATGAAGGATAGGGCATGCAAGCCAGTGGGCCCCACCACAGTGTCAGGGATGGGGAGACCAGTCCAGAAAGGGAAGGACCTGCCAAGCATCTGTTGGAAGGCCCAGCGGAGCTCTCAGCCTCTGTCCCGGGTGAGCGAGCCCAGAGCCCAGGGAGGAAGGTGCCTCCCCTAGTCAGGTGGGCTCAAGGGCATGCAGGGATGTAACTCCACGATGACAGAGGCGATCAGGGGAGGCAAGGTTTGAAGCGAGGAGGGTGAACAGGAGAGGGCATCAGCCCAGCTGAGTCACAGGGCAGGTTGCCACTCTGGCTCTTGGTAGCAGGACCAAAGGTAATGATTCGTGCTGATTTCTTTATTCTTCTTTGTACACTGTATTCCAAATTTCTCACAAGTACAGATACTACATTTTTTTTTAATCTTCAGGAAAATACAGAGAAGATGACAAAGGCTTCCTGGGCCCTGTGGCCTCCTTGGGTGGGGCTGATACCACTAAGAGGCAGGGCCCTGCCACCCCCATTGCCACAGCTACACCAGCCTCCCCAGAGGACATATGCACCAGACCACAGTGGGTATGACCACAAAATGTGGAAACACGTGCCCCTCAGGATTTCCAGAGAGGTCAGGATGCCCTGGCTCCAGCCATCCAGGAGGGCAGGTCAGGAAAGCCACCCACTCCCAGGCCGGCTCTGGACACCCAGGGGAGGCAGGATTCACGGAGACTGCCCCGTGGTGTGAGCACCTGTCTGCTCTGGGCCCCGTGCGGGCAGGGAACCTAGTGCACGCTTCATAAATTAGCAGGAGCTGGCCCTGCACCAGGCTTCCGTGCGGCCCTTCCCTCCCCACGCACAGTTGGTCTGGGGATGGGCTTGGGGGTGGGGCGTTCCCACTGCCTTTGTTGCACAACAGATCCCTCATGGGTGCCAGCTGGATTCAGGCAGGTGGGTCCCAGGGGCACCCCAGTGACAAGACCAAAAGCATGTGAGGCAGAGTCTGTCTCCGAGGACTGGGAGTGGACGTCCCTACAAGTCGGGTCACACAGCAAGGCAGCTGTGGAGCCCTCAGCTAGCCCAGCCCGGTGCAAGATGATTTCCGTGGCTCCCTTGCTGGGCCTCACCTGTTTTACAGGGAAGGAATGGTGGCGAGCTGCAGACTTGGAGACCGAGAGCCTGGGTTAGCTGCCAGGCCACACAGCAGGGTTCAGACCCAACCCTCCCCCAGCTGCCTGGCTTCCTACTTCTGTTTCTTGAGGGGCCATGTGGACAGCTCTTCTCTCGTCCACGCATTAGGACAGGGAGGTGGCCTTCTGAGTCTGCTGCACCTGCTGGTCCCAGGAGTGGGCAGGGTCCCTCCCGGAGCCCAGGGACAGACCCGGGGTGGCGCAGGGGGCCGGGGAACAGCTGGGGGACTGGGGGCTGGGAGCCCCAACCAGCACGGAGGAGAGGCTCAGTCCTCCACCCCAAAGGGCTCTGAAGTGGACAAGCGAGCAACTGCAACCTTATGTCTAGGTACAACAGCCAAGCTCTCCTTTTGTAATTTAAAATGTACTCGAAGGAAACAGGCATACATACAAAAGGAACAATATGCAGGCAGCAGAGCCAGGGAAGGGTGCAGCTGCTCCAGCCCCCAAATCCTGCATGTGTGGGCGCAGGGAGCCTGTTTGCAGCAGGGGGCGAGGGGGGGCGTCATAAGCACCAGGCTCCCTGCTGGCATCCTACAGGAATAATCCCTGTAGCTCTCACCCCATCCAGCGGAGGAGCAGCAGAGAAAATCTCGCCAAACCTTTGCCTTTTCCTCTGAGCACATGGAAAGAGCACTCCCCCAACCCCTTTACAGCTTGGGGTTGAGGCAGAACGCCACTGGTTTTGGTCACAGAACATGAGGAGAGCGGCAGTTGAGAAGACTGAGGCTGGGAGGGGAAACACGCTTGCCCAAGCGAGTGGCTGAACCTGATCCCTGGTCGCGGGAATCGCCATCCTCAGCCGCGTGCTGCCTCCTGGTGGCTGGCTCCTGCACTGCACCTGTCCGGCTACCTCAAACCTCCCTTCTGGGATCTCACTGGGGACACTTCAAGGGGTGTCTATGTCCCTCCCGGCAGTTCCCGGCAACTAGCCAGATATCTAGGGTGGTGCCCTTCTG
Organism: Vicugna pacos; assembly: GCF_048564905.1. NCBI lineage: Eukaryota > Metazoa > Chordata > Mammalia > Artiodactyla > Camelidae > Vicugna > Vicugna pacos. The sequence continues at coordinate 73,246,953 of NC_132996.1, read as the reverse complement.
GGGAGTCTGGAGAAATATTACAAACGCTGACAACACCAGCTACCTGGAGCCTGCCCTGCACCGGCGCTGGGCTCCTAGTCTCATTTAATCCTTCCAAGAACCTGCAGAGGGAGGCGTTTGGATGGCACAAGCCTGAGACAAGCCTGAATCTCAGAGGTTAAGCAGCCTGCCTGAGATCACCCAGCACTCAATGGCAGCAGATCTGTGCCTCTGGCCCAGCCCTGAGCCCCTCGAAAGCAGTTGGGTCCCGAGGTTAACCTCCTCTGACACCCCGGAAGCCCTGGAACCAGGAGTGGGCATCTGAGGGGGTATGGCCCTGCCCTGGGATGGCTGCCCCCTGGGGTGCCTCCCACCAGGGAGGTGACTGAGCCCCTCCCGCACCAGGTCTGCCTTCCTCTGTCCAGATCTTAGCTTGTCCACTTCGTGCCCACCAGAACAAGGCCCTCGCTGCCCCGCGGGACTCCCCCACTGCGCCCTGGGGAGTCTGCCCAGCCTGGAAGGGTCACCCCTTCAAGCTCAAGGCACATCCCCCCAGCAGGCACTTCACCAAGGCCCTGGACAGGCCTGGCCGACCCCCTGCGGAGGCGGCTGCCCCTCCGATCTTCACCTTCTCCTCCCTGAGATGGAGCCTGGAGGCCCCGAGGGGTGTGGAGAGTTACCGATTAACTAGCCAGCCCCCAGCGACAGGCTCAGCTCCGCGCCCGCCCGGCGCAGGGGGAGGTTTCCCAGCGCACTTGGCGGGGGCCCAGCGCCCGCGCGCAGTGAGAATGTTCCTCCCGCACCGAGTTCCCGCGCTCGGCTCGCCCCGCCCCCCGCCCCCCCCAGGACAGGCTGTTCTCGGGGCGGCTGCCAGGCACGTCCTCCGCAGGTGCCGGCCTCCCTCCGGTGACGCGTCCACATGCCGCACAACGCGAATCCAAATCTCCGATTACAGGGGCTGCCTTGTGCTCAGGGTCCCGGGCCGGGGTCCTCACTCCCCCGCAATCGGCGGGAGGGGGCTGGGCAATCCTGGGGGAGGGGCGGCGGGAACAGGAACAGCCTCCGACGGGAGAGCTCCCCCACTGCTGCTTCCCTGGGGTCTCAGGCGGGGGGGGGGGCCTTGTCCCAGCTTCCCCGGGCCTTTTCTGGTTTCAGCACCCAACATCTCAGGAGACCTTGGACCACTGGTCATCGAGAGCTCCAGACAGACCCTCCGAGGGCTGAGGAGAGGTCCTGGAGCAGGGGGAGGCACAGAGGAGGGTCTTAGGGCCATGTGGAGGGCTGTCTGACATCCTCTGTGATTCGCTCTCAGTCCCACCACACCCCGCTCCTCCTCACCTGCACGACACAAGACTGAACCAACCCGGGGCCGGGGGCTCACTCTTCCTGGGAAGCAGCATGAAAAACGCATGGGGGTGAGGAGATGCCCACTTCACATGCCTCATGCCTCGACCCCGTTCCCCCAACTTCCTGCCTCATCTTTCTGAGCTAGTGGGGACCCCTGTGAGTCATTATCTTCTGCTCCCAGGGCACACCAGGGACGCCAGCTGCCACTCTGCTTCCAACACCCCCACACGGTGCTCAGAGAAATGCCAGGGAGGAGACGTTAGGGTCCCACCCCCACCCTAGAGCAGAACCTGGCCCCACAGTTATACAGGAACAAGAGGCAAGAGCCCCCGTGCCCACCAGGACCCAGGGCAGGGGGCTTCTAGACCTCAGGAGAGACTTCACTTGAGACAGGAGTTGCGCCCCTGTACGTGGCCAGCACTGGGACATGCCTGAGCAGGCTCCCACCGCAAGTCAGGGCGGGATGAAGGCGCAGCCGCTGGCCCGCTGCCTGTCCACAGTCAGGCTAGGAGACCCCCACCACTTCATCCATGCCCCCATTCACTCGGTCACCACATTTGCCCAACTTGGTCACCACATTTGCCCAACTCCCCTGACCCTGGCTGGGTTTCCAAGGTGATCAGCTGCTGATCAGGACAGAGGCCAGGACGTGGACAAAGGATGAGCTCTGGTCTGTCCTCCCCAAAGCCAGGGCTGCACAGAGCAGGGGCTCAGCAGAAGGGGTGCCTGTTCCCTCCCTCCCCGATGGCCTGGACAGGGGAGCTGAGGTTGGGGCAGCAGCCAGGGTCCTCCATGTGATCAGCAGCCCCTAGGCCACTCGCCAGACCAGCCCAGACCGCCTCCCACCAGCCAACCACAGGCTTGAGGCCCAAAACTTGAGGCCTGCTGCCCCCTGGTGTCCATAAAGGGCACCACCACTGGGAGCCCGCCCATCCACCCCCGCGGACCAGGAAAGCCACCCCAGCTGGTTGCTGCCTGCCTGCCCACCAGCCCACCTGCCCACCTGCCCACCTCCTTCATTCCTTACCCTGTGGGTTATTTGGGCAAAAGCCTCACTCTCTGTGACCCCGAATCTCCTCAAATCTAAGATTGAGGCGGGAGATGAGGTGGGGGGGGTTCTGTCCAGGCTGTGGAGGGGGAATGCCTCATTTTCAAAAAAACAAAAACAAAACACCCCTGGGTGCTGGCAGGTTGTCACTCACACCTTAGTAGGAAATAGGGTGCAGGCCTCCCCTACATCCAGGGTGAACAGGGGGCCAGGGAGCCAAGGCACAGGGAGGGGAGAGACAAAGAGGCTAAAGACCCCAGGTTAGGGCCCCTGCCTCTCCCCTTCCCCCTCTTCTCCTCCCTTTCACCCTTCCTTCTCCTCCCCTCCCCCTCCCCCTTCCTTCCCCTCCCCTTCCCCCTCCTTCCTCTTTCCCCTCCCCCTCCCTCCCCTCCCCTCCCCTCCTTCCCCTCTGCTGCCCCTCAGCCCCTCCTCATCCCCAGCTCCTCCTCTTCCTCTTCCGGCCAGGTCCTGCTGGGGGCCAGGCCTCACCCCAGTGCCCTCTGCCTTCACTCCCCACATCTGTGCAGCTGGTCAGAGCCCCAGTCCGGGCCTCTCCATGAGGCCCACACCTGGCCCCTCTGCCTGCCGCCACTGTGGGGCTGGGCAGCCACGTGTGGACACACACCCACATTGCTTCTCTTAGGAAGCCAACTGAACTCCTGCCCACCTAACGTCAGTGACCATGCCGGCCCTCAAAACTCCCACCTTGGCTGGGAGCCAGGGCCTGGCGGGCATCTGGGCAGACACAGCCGCTTCGGGGCAGGCACGCCTGGCCGCGGCCGGCGGAGAGGAGCACAGAGAAGCCGACAGGCCTGAAGGGGTGTGTGTGCCTCATGATCTCCATCAGTTGCCTGCACCCCAAAATTAACCCTGCGCCCTCAGGGAGCCCTGTGGGCCACCATGAAGGCCTGGGGTCCACTCCCAAGCTGCCCACAGCGAGACACAAACCCTGAGCTTCTGCAGCTCCTGGGGCTATGATGGGAAGTGGGGTGCAGCAAGAGCCCCCCATAGGGGCCCAACCCCAGTTTGGGATAAGGAGGGGGAGCCTGCGGAGGGAGGGCTTCCCAGGCAAGGAGGTGGCCTTGCCCAGGCCCAGCACAGTGGCTGCCCCAAGGGTGAGCAGAGAATGGGCGGGCTGGGGGGTCCGTCCAGCCCAGGAGCTGGCCACATCCGGAAGGCACAGGGAACCCCGGAGGGTTCTGGCTGGGGGTCTAGGGTCCTGTGGTTGAGTAGTGGTTGCAGATGCCACGACCAGAGGCTGGGAGAGAGGTGAGGAAGTCAGGGAAGCAGAAATGCCGGGCTGGGGGCCCAGGAGAGGCCAGGTCAGGGGGCTTCGGGACCCTGGGATCAGAGGGTAGGAGAAAGGAGCAGGGTAGGAAGAGTTGGGAGGATGGTGCCAGGAGGCGCCTCGTGTCGCTGGAGTGATGGTGGGGGTAAGAGGCAGCACACCCTTGCTGGCGGGCAGGAGGATGTGGCCACAGGGAGATGTGGCCGGGGTGCCAGGGGGATTCCTGCTGGTGGCATCTGGCTTTTCCACCTCTGGCCACTCCATGCTGGCCACAGTCACATACCAAGAGGAGTAGGTGCAGGGGGCAAGGGAGGAGACCTGCCAGGTCAAGGGACAAATCTGTGGTCTTTGGATTCAGGCAGAATGACTGCCTCTTCCTGGCTGTGTGACTGTGGGCAAACTGCTTAACCTTTCTGTGCCTCTGCTGTCTCATCTGTAAGGCTCCTAAGGAGGCTTTGAGGCCACGCCTCCTTGTGCCTGACACAGTGGCCCTCTTCCTGAGAAGGAGGCACCCCCCTCCCCAGCATCAGTCTCTCCCTCCAGACCTGGAGGGCTGGGAGTGCCAGCCATGCACTGGCGACCCCACCAGCTAACTTGGTCATGAAAACTGGACATTCGCCCTGAATTCGGGGACGTGGGCTGGCAGCGAGACTCAGATCCCAGCAAAGGCATTTGTACCCCCAAATCATGGGCAGTTCCCTAATAAATTATCAGACAGGATGAAACAGTATTTATGTAGCAAGCAGCTTGGACAGGGCTCCGCTGCACCCAAGAACTCAGGGGTGTCTGTGGAACATTCAACAGTGTCCCTGTCTGGCCCCAGCTGCTCGGTGCCAGGCAGCCGCCCCACATCACACAATTGATGTGCAAGTTACCTCATTTAGTCCCACGAGTACCCCACGAGGGAGGAGTTTGCGTTGTCCCCATTTCACAGAAGGGAAAGTTGAGGCCTGAGAGGCTGAGACGCTAGCTAGTCAAGGCCGGATGAGTCATATGCCGGTCCAGCAGGGCTGACTGCAGAGCCAGTCTTGTCCTAGCTCGGCCACTGTCAGTGTCTCGGCATGACTTTGGGCAGCCCCTCCATCCAGCAGACACCTCCCTGGGATCTCAGGAGAGCCCTCCCTTCCAGGGGCTTCCAGGTCGTGGGTTGGGGCAAAAGTCGGTGAAGAGATCAGGGCGGTAACCGGGTTGCAGCCAGGCAGAGGGGCCAACTGCCCCTGAGACGGGTCCAGAGAGGATTTCCAGGGCCGCGCCTGTGCTGAGTCCCATGGGTGGAAGGGGCAGGGCGAAAGGCCAGCTGGGGCTCTCTCTCCAACTTCTTCAGTCTGCAAAACACATGCGAGACCTTGCCGCTCTGGAGCTGAGCAGCAGACCAGAGGTCCTGGGGCGGGGGCAGCTGGGGCCAGAGAGGCCCACCAGGTCCCAGGGCGCCCAGAGCAGAGAAGGCGACGTCTGCTTCTCCCCTCTAGAGACGGCAGTGTGGCGGTCTCCAACAGCAAGCGAGTAACCAGGCCCCGTGAAACCGCCATGGGTGCGGGCCAGGGAGCTCTCTGGGGTAAGAAGGGGTGCGTGGATTGGTGACTTCCCTTCTGACTTTCTAGAAGTCCTCTACTTCCTGGATTCTCTACTGAGTTCCCAATGGGTGAAGGTTCCAGAAGACAGTGGATGTGAGATGGATGGTCAGAAAATGGGGTGGCCGCTCTAGTGGGGGACGAGGGACCAGGAGGGAAGGAGGCAGCGCCCAGGGGAGATGCAGGCCCCCCCGCCACGTGCCTGATGTGGGGACTGAGGCACCAGGACACATGCAGAGAGGCACATTCACGCCACCTGTCCTGCCTTGGTTTCCCCACCCAGCATGGCTGACAGGTGCAGGGCTGCTCTCCCTGAGCCCTGCTTCCCTGTGAAGTTGGAAGGCTCATCTTTCCCTGATTCCAGGCTGCCCATCTACCCTCTCACCACCAAGCCAGACCTCCGGCTGCCAGCCATGCCCCCTCTGGCCTTCCTGGATGGACATCCCTCCTTTGAAGCTATTTTTCCTGCCCAAGTTCATCCAGCGCTCTAGAAGTGGGGCCCCGTGAGCTGGCAGTGCAGCCCCTGCTGTCCTCCACCCCTTTCTTCCTCTGGGTCAAGGCCCAGTGTGAGTCTGCCTGCCCTCCAGTGACCCTCAAGGGAGGATGACCAGTTGGCCTGGCTGGTCCTGTCCAAGGACAGTCTCCGTTTTCATGTGGAAAGCCCCACGTCCCACACAAGCCAGAGCCATTGGCACCTCCAAGAGCAGGGTCCCCTGGTCCTCCTCTCCTCTGGTGGTGGGAGAAAGGGGACGTGGCCATCCCACCTTGTACCCCAGCCATCACCAAGTGCCCCTGAGTTCCCTCGTCTACAGGCCTCTCTCCTGGACACCAACTCCAGTAATCTTCTCAGCCAGGTGTCCCCATCTAGGCTGCCATATGAGCCCCTGGCGTGAATGACCCACACCCCACCATGTGGGACCCTGTGTCCCAGCACTGGGCCAGGAGCACAGCAGAATTCAGTGGGTAAGAGGTGGGCGCACGCCTGTCCCGGGACCCCAGACCTCTGCTGCCCTCCTTCTGCTTGGACACCAGATCCAGGGGTCCCTGCATCCCTAAGGGCCAGTGGAGAAGCCCCCATTGGCCGCCAGAGCCTGCTCTGGGGGCATGGCCATGCTGAGGCCTGAAGTCCTCAATCCTGCCGGTGAATTGGAACCAACACAAGGCCCAGCTCCTGCCTGCTCTTCCGAGAAGCCCCCGCCTAGACTCCATCCCCAGGGCCCTAGTCACAGACTCCAGTTCTGGAAGGTTCCCCAGCACCTGTCAGCCCAGCCCCTCATGTGGCATCTGTAGAGGGACTTTGAACCTGCCCTCCCAGGCCCTTAAGCTGACAGCCTCCAAAATGGAGCTCATAAGCTGAGGTGACCGCACAAGCTGAGGTGACGTCAAGGACACCCACCAAGCCAGAGCCCTACCGCCTGGGGACACTGTTGGGGGCATGGATGCTGCTGTGGGCTCGGGCGCCACCTGCCGGCCAAGGCCTGAAACTGCCCTTCACCTGGGCTGGGAAGGTAAGTCTGGGGCAGGAGACCCACCTCTCACCTTGGCCCCCACCCTGGTCCCACCCCGGTCCCACCCCAACCAAAACCTTGTTGGCGGCCTTGAAGAGGTGACACTGAGGTGGGCCCTGGGGGAACAATAAGAGTAATAAGCACTGCTCCATGGGACCCTCATCAACCCACCCATGGGCTCATCTCGTCCAGAGTGTCTCACCCTAAACACTGTCTCAATGCAAAAGATGCCCTAATCCATACCCCAAGCTCAGACCACAGCCCGGCCCGATCCCACGCCCCTGCACCTGTGTGCTGACCCGCGACTCCACCACTGGAACACTGAGCCCCAACAGGCTCTCCCCTGAGGCCCCCCACAAATACCCCGGCTCCTCAGCTGACAAACACCACCGGGACACCAGTCAGCTCCTCCTTGCCCGGATTTGCAGGGTCTCAGGCTCCGCTGCCACCTCCTGCCCCAGTCCCCGTCACCCTCATCAGGACTGCAGGAGCCTCCCCACCCTGGCCCACCCCAGCAGCCCCTGATCAGCCAGAGGTCCCTTCTAGGACAGCAGGCGAGCTTAGAACCCTGCAGCGGCTCCACGGCACGCAGAGCAAGCCTGCACGCTCACAATCAGTGCACCACTGTCTTACACATCCCACGTGTTGAGTACCCGCCCTCCCCTACTCACGCAGTCACACGTGTGCACACTCACAGGCACACAGATGCACTAGAAGCTGTACACGAGAGCAACCCCATTTGTGGACTGAGTATCCCAAGCACCAGAGCCCAGCACACAGTAGGTGTTCAAAATGTTTGTCGGTTTCAGCGAGGCTGCCTGTTTCACAGCCCAACACCAGACAACAGCAGGTGTGTGGCAGGGCCGTCCAGCCGCTTGCATTCTGCTAGCTCATTCTTTAGACTCTGCAGAGTGTCACTTCCTCTGAGAAGCCCTCCTCCTCAGCCCCATCCGGATCAGCTTCACCCAGCAGAACCTTCAACAAGTTTCCGTGAGAGGCTTGGAGGCTGTGAATGCCCTGGGGCTGGAGTGGGTCCTGGAGGCCTGCGGATGCCAGGCTAAGTGAGCAGACTTCCCACAGTCCCTGGGTGCCAGGAAGCTCCCTGCCCCTGAACTTGTCACGACAAACACTTAGGCAGGATTCGATTGCTTCTGCTCCAACCAGTTCCCTTCCACACACAGGCCTTGTCTGACGCAGGAGGAAGAGAAAGGTGAGTAACTAGCGCCTTCCTGCCCCCCCTCCTCATGCGTTTGGACTTAAGTCCTCCTCTGACACAGGCCCACTATGGAGAGTTGGGCCTGAGCCACTCCCTCTGCGGACTTGGGGCCCCTTGCCCTCCCTGAAGGGCCCGCAGCAGGCCTGGGGCTCCCTGGCTCTGTGCTTCACTGCCGGACTTTGGCCTGCCCTCCCAGGCGCTGCAGGGGCGGCTCTGTGGCTGCCTACCCTACGTGTCTCAGGGCCCCTGCAGTTTTCTGCCCCGAACGCCAGAGGGGACTTTGGTTTTCACGTTTGGGCCTGTGGCCTGGCTCCAGGCTCTGGTGCAGGGTGTGAGGTGGTGGAGTTGCCATTATTTGGTTACTTGTCTGCGAAATGGTTCCTGGACCTAAGGGGGAGTCTCTGGGTGGCTGTAGGGGGACCAGGCCAGACCTGCAGAGGAACAGTTTGAAGCCATGTGTACCTGCATCCCCTGGGGCTCTGATGGCCCTGTCCAAGCGGGCGGGGTGGCCGCAGTGTGAAATGAGGAAAACTGAAACTGGCATCTCGGTGGCTCCCAGAAGCCTCCTGCTCTGTGTGGGACGTAGGCAATGCCTCCACGCCGCCTAGCTCTCCCATCCTTCTTCCCAGCCCCTGTCCCGCGTCCCTCCGTCCCATCACCCTCTCCACCCTGCCGACCCCAGGCTCAGGCTGGACACTCAGTGCTGCTCCAGAGGCCTGGGTTCCTGCCTTCCCCGCCGACCCGGGAGAAAAGCTGGAGGAGGCGGGCCAGAGCAAAGCCTGGAGGGAGGAAGAAGGAGGCGGTGCAGGGACCGCGGGCGCGGGATGCGGCGGGGCGCGCTGGGGGCGTGTCCAGCTCAGCCAATGAGAGCGCGGAGGCCGCGCGCGGGCGGGGCCCAGCCCGGGGTGTTGAACGTACCCGGTCAATCCCGGGAGGCGGGCGGGAGCTCACCCGGGAGGGTGAGTGTCCCAGGTCCTCCCGAGAGGGCGGGTGCCCGAGCCCAGCTCCGGAAGGGCCAGGCCAGAGCTCACCCGAGAAGGGCTCACCTCACCGAGACGGTGCCCAAGCTGAGTCCTGCAGAGGCAGAGACCGGAGCTCGCTCTAGCGAGCGCGGCCCCTGACCCGCTCCCCGCTCGGGTGTCCAGCCCGTGCCCAGCCAGCAGCCCCTGACCTGCCGCTCTCAGCCTCCGCCCTGCTCCCCGCAAGCTCCCTGACCCCGGGATGGGGAAGGCGGCTGGGCACAGTCCCGGGCCCGGGTCCCCGCCTTGATGTTACCCCATCCCACCCCAGGGCCGGGGTTCTTAAGGCCGCCCTTGGGCCCAACTGTACAACCAATTGTTAACTTGGCAAAACTCTGCGGAGGCCGTTGTGGAACCGCAGAATCTGGCTCCAGCCTGTGGGGGTGTGGGGAGCAGACGCGCCCCAATGCAGGAGGTGAGACGGAGCTGCCCTGCCTGGGGGCCTGGAAGGCTGAGCTGTCCTCCAGCCCACACCTGGCCACTCCAGAAGCCCCTCTGGTTCTTGCTGGGGGAGCTGAGGAAAGTAGGCCTTACGCTGAAACCACTGTAGTGGTGGGGGGTGCGCAATGGGCCCCAAGGACCCCCCCCCCACGACACACAGGGACCCAAGCGAGCACCACACCTGCAGGAGGCCCCTACCTGAGCTGCAGTCGGCAGCCACTCTGGGCCTATTTCCCTCTGGAAATGGGGTGCTGAGCCTGGCCCACGCCGCAAGGGTCTTCATCTCCATGGCTGTGGGCCAGGAGACCCAGTGTTGTCTGTCATGGAGGGGAGGGCCAGCTGTCATGTTCTCCAAGAACAAGACTGGCCCAAAGTCACACAGCCAGTGACTGGAGAGCCCAACTGGAGTCTGATGTCCTGTCCACAGGACCTCTCAGGGCCACTGGCTGCCCGCCCTATGACTCAGCACCCTCGCTGGGCACAGCAGGACTTTTGCCCCCGCCTGTTCCTTCAGCCTCCAGCTCAGATTCCTACATGGTTTCCCAGCAGGACCTGCCCAGTATGCGGGATGCCGGGGCCCCCAGGGGCCAGGGCCAGTCCCCCAGTGGGATGGGTGCTCTGGGCCAGGCCGGGGTCATCCTACTCACCTATGTGCTGGCGGCCCTGGAGCTCACCTGCCTCTTCATGCAATTCTCCATCATGCCCGTGAGTACCCCTCCCCAGGCAGCCCTGCCGCCAGTGCGCCTGCGCAGGCATTCTCACCTTCCATCTGGGCCCTGGACGGGGCCGGGGGTAGGGCCTGATGCTCCCGGGACTCCTCCTGCTGAGGGCCCTTTGCCACACTGGAGCTGAGCCAGTTAGGGACTCTGCCTCTGGACCCCCCCATCAGCATGTCCTGGGCCCTGGCTGCACCGCCAGCCGTCCTCATGGCAGCACCCCTCCCCATGGAGGTCCCAGCTCCGTTCCTCCTGCCCCCCCTCCCCGGGCCTTTGCCCTATTGATTTGCTGCCCCAGCACCTCAGCTACTTCCTAGTTGCACTCAGGCCTCTGCCTAGGCCTCCTCCACAGCGGGCCCTCCCCCACTGCAGCACTGCCAGGTCCCCGGAGTCGCTTCCTCTCCATCCTCGGTCCTGGTTGGTAGGTCCATCTGCAGCTTGTACTTCATGGTATTAGATTATTTCTGCCTCCCCAGCCAGGACGTGAGGGTGGGACTTGATCCATCCCATTCTCTGCCACCTGCCCTGATCTGGAGCTCTGCCAGGCCACAGCAACCAGTTGGTTAAGTGGCCACCGTGGCTTCCTGGCACCTGCCGGCCCATCCTCCTTTCATTCCCCCCATACACTCTTATTTATTCATTCAACAACCACTGGTGGAGCTGGCCCATAGGGTCCCCTCCTCCTGTGGAAACAGCCCCCAGGGGGCTTTGGGAGGCCAAGAGCCCCAGAGATCCTTTTCTGCCTGGTCTGGGTAGGGCCAATTTTAAAAGTTCCCCAGGAGACTCCCTTAAGTGGCATGGGCCTGAGAATTTGGGTGGGAGAGGCCCTCGCTTTTGTCATCATTTGTCCCTGGCCAAGCAGTACGCCCAGCTCCCCGGCCTCCCAAGCTCGGCTCGCTTCCACCGAATGGCTTGCTCCAAGCCCTGACTCCCCTCCTCAGCAGCCAGGTGACCTAGGCTCATAGTAAAAGGAGTGACAAGTGTCCTTCCCTCAGAGGGTCGGTGCTGGAGTGATGAGAGAAGAGTTGAAACCCTTAGAACGCGAGGCACAGAGCAGCCGCAGTGTTACCCTCCCCTCATCACTGGCTCTCTGGGGAGGGGCCTGTGTTTGTTCAGTAAATGCTTGCAGGTACTCTGAGCACCTGTTCTCAGAACTCAGAATACACCAGAGTGCAAATTGGACTGGACAATGCGCACCCCCACAGCTGGTGGTCCAGGGGGTTGGTGACGCCTACCAGCAATGCATAAACTCTGCGTAGTTAGTCTGTGCTGGGGGAGGGCGGCGGTGGGGAGGGGCACTGGGGGTGCGAGGAGTGTGGCAGGCTTGGGGTCTACAAATTTCCCTGAGAAGATGACCCTGAGCAAAGGCTTAAAGGAGACTCAGGAGTGAGCGAACCAGTGCAAAGGCCCTGGGGGGGACAGGAGGAACGGAGCTGGGACCACCATGGGGAGGGGTGCTGCCATGAGGACGGCTGGCGGTCTGGGGCAAAAGTGGGACCAGTGCTGGAGAGGGGAGAAGGAGCTGAGGCCAGGAGGGGCTACAGGACCTCTGAGAGGCTAGGGGCAGGGTAGGAGGCTCCGTGGTTAAGTTTGAGCCCAGGAGCTGGTGATGGATTGGATGTGGGTGTGCGAGAAAGGGGCAGCAGGGGGTGGGGTGCATCAGGGATGACACTGAGGACTGGGACCTGAACCCTTGGAAGGGTGGAGGCATCAGCAGGGGAGCAGAGGAGCTGGTCTTGGAGGGAGGCTGGGAGTCAGTTCTGGATGGATGTGTGGATTTCCAGGTGCTTCTAGACACTGAGTATAGAGCAGGGGCAAAGTGGGCATCGGGTGCCTCTCCTCACTTGTCTGACGAGCACCCAGAAGAGGGGAAGGAGGAGCAGCAGCTGAATTCACTGGAGTCTGGACCCAAAGGTTCTGACGGGCTCCCCTGCGAGATAAGCAGCTGAGTCCAAGCATAAGGGTCCCTCCGAGGCGCACGGCAGAGTAGTCAGGGCCAGACCCTCAACTCCCTCCCACCCTGTTCAGGGCTACCCCTCCTACCCCCTGCCCACGAAGGCCCCTGGGTCACAGGTGCTGGGGTCCATCCCAGGGCCTTCCAACGGAACCTCCTATGTTTCAGTACCTGTCCCGGAGGCTGGGCCTGGATTCTGTTGCCTTTGGCTACCAGCAGACGATCTTTGGAGTGCTTCAGCTGCTGGGCGGGCCCATGTTTGGCAGGTACTGTGGGGCAGGGAGGTTTAGGGGGCCCTCACCCCATGACGACCCAGCCTTGCCCTTTGGAGGACATGGCCTGGCTTGTGCTGGGTACCCAGACCTTACTCTGGGCCCTGCTGGAGAGATGGCAACTCCCACTTCACAGACGGGCTCACTGAGGCACAGAGGAGCTTTAGTCGCTTTAAGGCTGGGTCAAGCCCTCGCTCCCAGGGTGTCCTCACCCATGACTTCTGATGTGTGGCCTGAGAGAAGATTTAATTGGTGAGACACTCGTGACTATAAACGCTCAGCCCCATTGAGCTGGGAGTCCCACCAGCAATTTTTCTGGAAAAGACAATTCTGGGGACTGGGAGCCCCACTAGTCTTAGTGCTATGGAGGCGCTGGGCCGAGGGGCAGGACGGGAGACGTCCTCCCGCAAACCCCGCAGTGGACGGATTAATGTGGCACAAGTCGGATCTTCAGAGTAACTCAGAGGGAACTCCAGACCCAGTAAGATCAGACTGAGCAGGGGCTGCTGGGGTGGGGGGTGGTTCACGCTGCTGCCTGGAGCTCGGGTGGAGAAAGGGCTGGAGCCTGGGAAACACTTTCTATAAAACGTGCACATGCCCTTGGTCCATTTGCATCCCACAAGTTATCTCATAGGAGTGGGAATGACCGTCTTGGTCAGACTCCCTGAGATCCTTCCCTTTGGAAGGATGGAGAAACAGGGTCTAAGAGGAGGGAGGCCCACAGCCCAGCAGAAACCCTGGCCTCCCTGATTAGCCCTGCTGGGGAAACTTTGGGCCAGCCCCTGGCAGTCCCAAGGAGTAGGTGTGGTGCAGAGGAGGAGAACCCTGCCTCCCAGCCGTGAGGGTCACAGGTGTGGGGCCCCCCAGGTTCGCAGACCAGCACGGGGCAAGGGCAGCCTTCACGCTCTCCTTCCTGGCGTCCTCCGCACTCTACCTGCTCCTGGTCGCAGCCTGCAGCCCGTCCCTGCCCGGCGTGGCCTTACTCTTCGCCTCGCGCCTGCCCGCAGCACTCATGCACACGTTGCCAGGTAGGGCCAACGGGGGCCAGGAGAGCAGGGTGGGGTGGGGAGGTGAGAGGGCGTGGCCTGGGCCCACAGGCCATACGAGGGTCAGCAAGGGCCTGCGGCGCTCAGCCCCTGTCCCATCGCCTAGCTGCCCAGATGGTCATCACAGACCTGACCACGCCTGAGGAGCGGCCGGCGGCCCTGGGCCGGCTCGGCCTGTGCTTCGGCATCGGCGTCATCGTCGGCTCCCTGCTCGGCGGGACCCTGAGCAGCGCGTGTGGGTGAGTGTCCGGGGCGAGGACCCTGCTGGGGGACAGGCAGACGAGGTGGGGTATGGACAGAGTGGTGGACAGGAATGTGATCAGGACGGTCCAGGCTGGGTCGGTTCTGCACCGCCACCCCACCCTGCAGCCTCGCCACCTCTCCAGGTCTCAGTTTCCCCAGGTGCACCCTGAGCAGGTTATGTCCCTGGGACGGTGACCTGCAGGAACCTACCAGGTGGGTGTGGCTCTGGGGGAGTCGGGGCCAGGTGTCCAGCCCAGTTTTCGGTGGAGACCCCTGCCTACCTGACCAGAGGCCCTGTGCCAGCTGGTGATCCCCCAACTCTGCCAGGGCCAGCATGAGCTACCCTGGGATTCCATTCCGGGAAGGACCTTCCTGATGTCTGAACCACATGCGTGCGCACTCAGCATGCACTCAGCGCCTCTCTTGACACCTGGCCCTGTGATCTTGTATGACCCTATGCCAGCCGCCGGGATGCTGGAGCCTTAGCTTCCCTGGGCTCCCCAGGTGCCCCACACAAGTCTCAGACTTGGGAGTGGGCGATGGCTGAGCCCAGAGACTGAGGGACAGGAGGGCCCAGAGCCCTTGTCAAGGCAGCTCCATCTCTGGAGGGAGGTCTGTTCAAGGCGTCCACCACCCCCTGCGCCCCCCAGCATCTTCATCAGAGCTGGGTTGGGGATGGCAGGCTCTGCTGAGTGCTGTGAGCAGGAAGCTGGGGTACAGAGGGCAGGACTGCTTCATTTGTTTGTTTCCTCATCGATATTTATTGAACTAAGTGCCCCTGGGATTCGAGGTGCTGGGATGCAGTGGTGAACGTGACAGGTGAGTCCTCAGGTGAAATAACTAGGATATGTATTCGTACAACATCAGGCAGAGGACATCAGGGGAGGCAAAGGGACAGCAAGTGCAAAGGCCCTGAGGTCGGGGCAGTGGGAGGAAGGGCTGTGTGCGGCTAGGGTGAAGGAGCAGCAGGGGGGACGGGGCGGGTGGGCACTAGGTCAGGCCATGGAGCAGGGGCAGGCTATGACCAGGCTGCTGTGTTGAGAGTGTGGGGGCTCCGGCCACCACAGGGAGACCAGTGAGGTCCTGGTGGGAGAGGATGGCAGCTGGAGCAGGGATGGCCGTGGTGGGGAGACAACAGAGGGCAGTTTCTGGCTTGGTTTTGCTGATGGCTGGGATGTAAGTGTGGACTCAAGGCAGTGCCTCAACTCTGGGGCTAGTCCTGGGGGAGCCATGGGCCTCGCTGTGATCTGAGTTGCCCAAGCACCAGCAGGAGCTGGGTCTCTGTCAGGATGAGTCTGGTGCCCAAAAGATGCTTGAAGGAAGGAGCTCTGGAGTGGGGCCTGGGCGAGGGAGTCAGAGCTGGAGGAGAGCAGGGCTTTGTCCTCCAGGGGGTAGTTTGTAAGCCCTGTGAATCGGCTCAGATCAAGGCTGGTGCTTTACGTTAGAAGCCGGGGATCAAGAAAAGGCACCGGGAGGACCAGAGGGAAGGGGGTCCAGGTGAACATCCAGGCGAGTGGGTCAAGACAGGACTCCTGAGCATGACTGCGGATTCTGCTGGACCCGGGCCACCTCCCTCCACGCAGCGCGGGGGCGGAAGCCCAATTCGGTGGATGGACCAGGTGCAAGAGAAAGAGGGCCTCTGTGTACCCAGGGAGGAAGAAAGACAGTCAGGGGCCCCTAGTAAGGAGGGTTAGGTGTAGGGGAGGGAGAGGCGGGCAGGGAGGAGCCCCCATGCTGCCCCTCCCCCCAGAACTCAGCAACCAGGAATGGTGGGTCACCTCCCAGCCCTGCCACCGGCCATCATGGGCCATGCGGCAACTTTCCTCACCTTGCCAGGTATTCTCAGCTGTGAAATGGGCCCATCAGCTCTCACTCCTAGGAGTTAAGACCAGGCCCTGTGTCCAGGGGACACCTACACAGACACACACAGGCCTCCCCAGGCCAGCCCTACCCCATGTTCCCGCCTCTCATCGCCTGCCTTTTTCTCCAGCCCAGCTGCTGACCCAGAAGACACCCCTCACTCCCCTTTCCCTCCCAGCAGCCCCCAAGACCAACTCCACCCCTGCCCTCACCTTCCAGAGCATTCCATCAGCTTCTTTCATCACAAGATCTAAGGTGCTTTATACACTTCCTTTCATGGGCAGGGAAACTGAGGCCCAGAGAGGGTAAGAAAGACTCCCCAATGGAGCGCCCAGTCCCATCCAAGGCCCAAGGAACATGGGCTCCAGGACCCTGAAACCCCATGGCAAGGCCCTCTCCCGGTCTGGCCTCTCTGCTGGCCAGCAGCCTCTCCACCTCCTGGCACAGCTCCGGGCAAGGGCCAGGCAGATGTAAAGGCCCCATTCCCGCCCCCTTTCCCCTTCTCTGATAGAAACTGAGACACGATGCAAGATCTGCCTCGCTGTTCCTCCCTGCCCACCCCACCCCCGCTGCCCTGTCCCCTAAAGGCCTCAGCCATGTGCCACCCCCACCAGGGAGCAGGTGGAGGAAGTGGACTTGGCAGCCACTGCTGTGGGCTTGGCACTGGTATAACTGGTTTGGGCCCAGCCTGGGGCTCAGGGCTGGGAGGCCCGGCTCCCAAGGAGGGCACACACCTTGGCCCTGAGTCACTTAGCAGGTGAGGGGGCAGCCCTGTGACTCATGGCCTGGAGCCTGGCACCTCACAGCCTGGGGAGGCCTCTATCATCCCCTCCCCCAAGCGGGCCGTGTGCCTCGGAGGTGGGCAGCACCAGCCTACCAAGGCCACCAGGCCCAGGGATCTGCAAAAGGGGGCGCCACGCATCAAACCTCGCTGACGGTGGAGTCAGACAGAGCCAGGCCTCGCTGAGGACTTGGTGTGCTGAGTGACGGTGGGACGTGAGGTCTATACGGAGCACTGAAGGGGCAGCCCTGCACAGCAAATCATAGGTCCAGCTGGGCTCTGGCCCCCTGGAGATGGCCCACCAGGGTGGCCACTCAATTCAGGCCTCAGCTGGGGGAGTGTCCAGCCACAGACCCTAGAGGTCAGGCAAAGCTGGGCCTCAGGGTCAATGGCCAGCCCTCCTGGGCCCTAACTGTCTGGCATGTGGCCCCACTCTGGCCCTCAGCCCCGCTCTGTGCCCCGTGGGCCCTGGATGACTCAGCTGGTATGACCCACTCCTTATCCGGAGGCCTGGGAAAGCCAGCCTCCCTGAGGACCGTACCTCTGCCCCTGGTCCGGGCACCTGATCCTGCTGACATGGTGTTTCCGCCCCAGTGACACGGCAGCTTCCCTGACGCTGATGAGCGGATGTTCGGGGCTGCCCCGAGCAGCTCTGGGACAGGAGTGGCTCAGGGGCCGGCCGGGCTTCCTGCCCTGCCTGGTGCTCCGGTTCCTCACAAGCTGTGCCAGGCCGCACCCCGGAGGTCGCCCAGGCCCTGCAGAGAGAGCCTGGGTGCTGCGGGCACTAGGAAGTATACGGACAGGGCACAAATGGCTGCGAGCTCAGTCTAGACCTGAGAACCAGAAGTCAGTGTTGCAGGCGGAGGGAAAGCCCAGCAAAGGCCCTGGGGCAGGAAGGGTCTTGGGGCTTGCCTGAGGTCTGTGTGGTCAGATGCTCCGGAGAATGGAGGGCTGTAAAGATTTAGGCCAGATCCAGCTTGAAGGCCTTTTTCTGGAACCTGGAAGCCAGAGTGGGGCTGAATCAGGAGTGGCCCCACAAGACGTCTGTTTTCAGACACGGCTCTAGCCACAGCGTTGTGGCCTGTGGATCGGGAAGGGCAGGGAGA